>NC_079311.1:11563528-11865193 GCF_023638135.1 Falco biarmicus
CCTTTATTTGCACAACTGGATTTACACTACAGGCAGCTTGGGGATTCAGTACCTACACACTTCCCCCACCCTCTGAGCACTACGCTTCTGGCTATAGATCTGCTACAGCTGCAGACATGAAGTTCTCTCATACACTTGAGATTAACTACCAAGCCACTAGCTGGAAGGTTTAAAAGATGGTCCCCTCAAAGCAAGAATGCCTTCTGTCATATTTGTAAGTACTCTGCTATCTTAATGGAAAAGGCTAAGCTATCAAGAGAGAGTCACAAGTCACAAGGGAAGCAAAACCACATAAGATTTCCCAGTCCAATTAAGTTAGTTTCTAACCACTCACCAGCTTCCTGCTGCTTCTGCCAGGATCTGAAACCACAATGAAGCTACAGAAAAAGAAAAATCTGTTCTTTCTCACAGCCTGCTCTCCTGCAGGTCAGGGTGAGAGGGCTGTACAAGTTTAGAGCTAGAGGGACACGCCAGTGGTCAGCAAATGGGTCACATATGCTCTAATTAAGGAACAACACCACTGAACTACAACTAAAGTTTCCACAGGCATCATGAAGGCAGTGTCTGCACATGCACCACTCCTATTGGGGAGTGAAAATACCTTTCCTTCCAAAACTGGAAGCTTCCCAGAACAGAAGTTGCAACTCTGGAGCTGAAACAATTTTCAGTTAATGAACAGCTTTTAAGCACTTTATATCTACTGTAAGGTTAATGAAAAAGAGATGTTATAGTTCTAACATCAAATCTGGACATAAGTTGAAACCTCAATGCTAATGCCTTCATCTGCTTTTACCAGTGGAGATACTGAATATTAGCTAGCAACTAGGAACTGAGGAGGAAGACTGGACTTTGGGGGAAGTTGCTGCTTTCTCACTGATGGCTGCTCTCAGCTACTTGTATAGCTCAAAAAAACCCAAACTCCCAAACCAAGTGACAACTGGCCCAAACTCCACCACTCTGGAAAGGCCCATCACAACTTTAGTAGCTCAAACGGAGAAGATGTACATGCAGACAAGAACTGAGCATAAAATTGGATATTCAGGAGTCTGGTCATCTCATTCTATGATACAAAGTTCTACACCTACATCTGTTCCTCTTCATAGTTCTCAAAGAAACCAGAGTCTACGTATGCCTCACATCTAGAATTTAATGTGGTCAAATGCAGATGGCATCACTTGCAGCATAACCATGTCCGCAATACCACACCATTACCATGTAACAAATGATCCTGAAGCACAACAAATCCAGCATTTATTAAGCAACTAATCTCTGTATATGATATTTCTACCTTTCTAGTTCTCCAGAAAGATGTACTGTTACAAGTCTTTTTTCCCCTGTAAATACACCTGGTCACCTTCAACTTCAAGTTCTGTCCTGCCATATTTACTGTACCTGTAGATCACGACACTGCAAAGCCTTGAGGCAAACAGAATAAATTAGGTCAGAGATGTTAATCTCACCATAAGGAAACTGCCTGTACTTTACTACATAGGTTGGACTGTGGCAAAACCAGCTCCAGTGTGGGTCCAGAATGGGTAAAGGGCTTCACCGCTGTACTCACTAGAAACAGAAAGGCTGGAGGCTCCACATTAATACTGTTATGTTAGTGCTAAAAACCACTACATTTTATGGTTTTGGCCGCCCAGCCATAGTTCTGAGCTGATCATCTCAACATAAGAATGGCCTAACGGCACCAACAGAACTTTGTAATCAGATTGGCTTCATGTGTACAGCAAGTCCCAGAATGCCCTCCAGTGGAAGATATTAACAACAGCCCCTCGTTTTGTAGTAGGCTCTCTTTTCCCCTAAGGTTTTGTTTGGTCTCTACATAATTTCTGTCATATCAGCTAAATATGCTAAAAAGAACATATATGCCATTCACTGCACAACCCAGCTCATGACCCCTCTGTCTGCTTTTAGTTTCCAGCAAGTCAGCCAGCAGACCTCATGGAGGCAAGGTATGCTGCTAGTCATAGCTCCAAGCTACCAGCTCTTACAGATGAGGACACTCCCTCCAGGCAGAAAGGATCTGAAAACTGCAAGCTAGTATTTTATGAACATGCAAGGAGTTAGATTAGTTTGCACAACTTCATTTTGTAAACAATGCAAAAGACTTACATTAGAAAAAAGGTACAAGAAATTGCCAAAACATATGCTTACACTCCGGAGAGATGTTAAGTATTCAAAAAATTTTAAGACAGCTATTTAAGTGCTGTGCTTTACATAATAATCCCACTGAAAAGTAAGATGCAGAAGCCTTTTAGTAGGCAAGACATTAGCAAAGTTCAGCAGTTCCACTGCATCAACATCTTTATAAAGGCAAATGCCTGAAACCTTCAACTGGCTTACTAGATATGTGACATACAGTTCCCTCCATCCTGTACAAAACTTTTTAGAATACCTGCTTATACAAAGCTACACTGAGGAAGTAAGAGTACGTACCACACCAGCCAGCAGCGTAGCAGGCAGAAGACCAAAATACCAGAGCACCACAAGATACCCAATACACCACTATCTGTAGAGTCCATGACAGACACAAGATCAGAAAAATACTAGAATAATAGTTTTCATTTCTATGCTCTGATCCTCTTCAGCTTCTTAGATTAAAGGCATTATGGAAACCTCCTGTAAGATTATTGTACAGTACTCCTAATAACTAATGGATGACTCTCCAGTGTTAACACAGAGACTAAGAAGAACAAAAATGAAACCCAGCGGCGGAAGGGAACAAAACCTGTTGTCATCGTTGGTCAAAGTCGCAGTGATTTAAGATAGGGCTCCTGCACATTGCTTCATGCAGAAAGCAGGTGGCAGTGTAAGCACGCCAGTTTGCAGCTTTGCTTCTGCATAAGGTCCACCCAAAACCTGTCACCCGGTAACACCTGCTGTGTCTGTTCAGCATCACACAGGAAGAGCTCTCTAGCAGAAGGGGCAAAATATGGAGTCTTCCAGAGTCAAGCAGGTGTCCCACAACACAGTTCTCCAATGCCAGGGTTAGGACCTTAACTCAGCTAGTTGACATACGGCTAAACCACCAGGGGCTGTTCTACCACTGCTTTAGTCTGTGTCACTAAACACTCCAGCTGACTGCTGGCTGACTTTTACATAGGTCAGAGCCATCCTGCTCTGTATTACTAATCTCCCACTATTCAGAAGTTGCTAGACAGGTTATATATGTTCATACCTAGGCCTCTATTTCATACCAGCTTGCCAACAAGAAGCTTCTGCCAGAACTGCTTATACTGCAAAGCAGCTGCCAGACCCAGACAAAGCAAGTTCTGTTCCTCCATTCTTCTCAGGAAGTAATATAAGCATTTGAAACTACTCTATAAAACAGCTTGTGCTAACCTTTGGACGGTCTTCTTTTTTCAAGGCTACTGCTTCCAGTTTTGCTTCATACTCTGCTTGAACTTGGTCTCTCTTCTTCAACACATTCTGTGGGCAAGAGAAAGGACAGTTGTGAGAGGGACCCTCTTGTTCATTCCCTTCCCAGCCTGCAAGAAACTGCAAAGTGATACAGCTCAAGTGCTAGTTTAGTCCAAAGTCAGACTGTCAGACTTACTTTGTCCTGTTTTACAGTCTTTAGGGAGCAGCTTTCAAAAACGAGGAGCACTTGTCTCCAGCAACTGGCAGTGCCAGATATAATTCAACTTATGGACAAACTGGAGGCATGCAAGATAGAAGCTGTCATGTAACCATGCGTATAACCCTAAGTAAATTCAATTCATCCATTGACCTATTATTAGCATGAAAAGGATACAAACAAAAGCACCAAAGCTGTCAAGGACTGTTACAAGGCTTTTAATGTCCTCAAGCAGCAGCCAGGCAACAGTGTGGGCTCAGAGACAGAGAAGCCACCACAGAAGGTATTACATGTCCCTTTTCACTTATAAAGGCTCCTCAAAGTCCTTTACAGCAAGCTGTTTACATTCTCATGTCAGAACAAAAGTAAGCTTTTTTTTTTGGATCAGTTGCAGGGGTTTGGTTATTGGTTTAATTAAAAGAGGAAATTATGAAAAGCACAATTGACATGAAAAGCACTGAACTACCTGGGTGAGTTTCAAAAGCAGTAAACATTTTGAGAGTATTCCCAGAATAGAGAACAAAAGATGCTACCTTTATCTGGTACTACATCCACAAGACAAGATCTCCACCAAGGTTACACTACAGTCTTACAATTTAAAAACAACCACAGAAATTAGCCTCTCTAAGAACGTATTACTAAAAAACATGCAGTTCTGTCTGCAAGAGCAAGCAACTCAATTCTTCAGTCTTCACAAGGAAGCAACTAGTAATTTTTTATAATTTAGTTGATGCAAAGTTATTCTTAAAAATGCTCAGAGGGAAGTCAGCCAACACTCACTGCTGAGGCATCTGTAAATCTGAACTTCTCTTGCAGCCAATTTGACCAGTTTATGCTTTGTCTTCCCTTCTGCTACCCAGAAGAAATTGCCCCACTAAGTCAAAAGGAGGTAACTAGTCATTAACAGCTTCAAAAGCTAGTAAAGCAGGACTACATCATATGCACTGCTGCCTACAGAAACACCTGATTAAAAACAGTAGTTCTCAGAGCTCTTAAGAGTCAGTTGAGCCACAATCTGTTTCCTAATTAAACATGTACAAACCCTGTATCTACTAATCATCACGTCCCCCCCTCCTCCCTCTTAAACCAAGGGAAAGTCACCAGTGCAGCTGCTTGAGTACAGATAGGAGATGTTGCAATCAATATTCTTACAACCTCAGTCCATGATAAATGGGAATGGCACCCCACCCACAAAGCTGCTATCGGATTAGGCAAAAAAAAAAAAAAAAAGGAGCAAGACTGAAAAACTCAATTTCAGCAGCTTAACCCTCCCTTTTGTCCCCAAAGGAATGTAAGCAAGCATGTCATTGGCCATGCTCACTTGGAAAACCACAGTACTCCCATTCCTTTTGCAATCTAAGCAACTATGTGGAATAGCCCTTAAGTGATGGAGGTTACCCAGTGCAACAAAAGTCTGAGAGATTTAACAGGTATTTCTACTTTGTACTGTGTCTTGAACTTCAGTCAACTGAAACTTCTCAGAACAACAACTGCCTCCAGCAATTACACTCAGCCTCTAGGAGCCCGGATTAGCCCCGTAAACTGGATCTGTGCCAGGAACAGCCAATGATTAACAGGTATTGGCAGACTGGATTCAAAGGGCGCTTATCTTATTTCTCCTTAAGTGCTCAAGTCCACCCACTGTGGACCATTTACAACATGCTTCTGAATACAGCTTTAAGCATCCATTTATAATACATAATACAGGTCAGCTATTAATAAGTATGTATTCATAAATATGTATTATACTAATATAATACTAAATATGTATAGTTGTTTAGACATAAATATACAGTTATAAATATTTTATATATTAATATGTAAATATATGTAATATAATACTAAATATTTATTATAGCTACAAGAAAAATATTTCCTTCCCTTTCAATTCTCCTATATGTGAAAGGAAGTGTTTCCTCTGGCACCTGTAGACAATCCCTTCCAAGTTCTAGACCAATGCATTAATGCTTTAGCAGTCTCTCTGAAAAGCTCTGTACCAAGTATCACTGGACTTACCACAGCACATGCAACACTTCTGCTACTTAAGGCCTCACTTAGAGGAAAAAAAAATTAAAAATTAAAAAAAAAGTTGGAAGAAACCAACACCAAACAGCAAAAACTCACACACCACATCTCGGTTATCTGGGGACAGAACTAAACCACTAGTCCCTGTACAAGCAAGGCTTGGCTTGTTTTCAGTGAAGCAGGTCCTTCTCCTCTCTTAGATTGCAATCCTATACCATCTGCACACCACATAGCTTCCTGCTATGACTAGACCTCACAAGATGGTCCTTATTTACTGCATGCCTTTAGAGAGACAGTTGGCTATTCATATGGTGCTTGCTTTAAATATGCATTAAAAGTAATGTCCAAGCACACAGCTGGGGACTGCATCATCTGATGCAAGATGTCACCTGGCCATCTCATACATGGCTTGTGTTTTAGACAAGGCCTCTCCTAGGCACTACCAGCATGCATTTTAACTCAAGGCCACAATGCCTGTCTCTCCTCACCTGTGCAAGTCTTTCAAATTAATCCAGAGACAGGGCCTAGCCTGCAGTCAGCCAGTATTTGTTTGAACCAAAAATACCACCTTTTGTGTGGTATTTCTTATGGTTTGCCTCCATAAGCGCAGTTTCTCCAGGCTGGCTCCCTCAGGTACCACAGTGCCCCTGAAGACACTAAAGTGAACATTCATCTCTAAAACAGTGAACATAACCCAGCAGTTCTTTACTCTGAGGGACGTTCACCCAGCTAGAGACTGCTCTACAAATCAAGTTCCCACACCTATACCTGGGGTACAGTGTGCAGAGAAGAAAGCTATCCAGGTTGCACTGAACTCCTAGTACCTAAAAACTTACCTTCCATCAAGTAACCTGTCTAAAAGCTTTGTTCTGAAAACAGAAACAGACTTCAATTTCACAAACAGGCTTCCTAGCAGCTGACGAATAGGACTGCACTACTAGTGACGAGGGCCCTTTCAGCAGAAAGCCTCCTGCACTCCACGAGTGGCCTCCTTTACAGTTACTTGCTTTGATTTATGAAGTCTGGGAAGATACTTACGTAGCTGTTTGCTGCTGAAATAGCAGCAGTCTGGTATTTTCTAGCCTAAGAAAACTACACTTTGTATGTGTGCAGGTTTCAGCTGGGATAGAGTTAATTTTTTTTCTTAGTAGCTGGTACAGTGCTTGCTTTGGATTTGGTGTGAGAACAATGTTGATAACACACTGATGGTTTGGTTGTTGCTGGGTGATGTCAATACTAAGTCACTGACTCCTCAGTTTCTCAGGCCCTGCCAGCAAGAGGGCTGGAGGGGCACAGCAAACTGGGAGGGGACACAGCCAGGGCAGGTGACCTGAACCAGCCAAAGGGATATTCCATACCATGGGACATCATCCTTGGTATATGAACTGGGGGTGTTATCTGGGGCTGCAATTGTTGCTCAGGGATTGGCTGGACATCAATCAGTGGGTGGTGAGCAGTTGTACTGTGCATCACTTGCTTTCTTTTCATTCCTCTCCCCTTTGCCTTCCTTTTCATTATAACTGATATTATTACTATTATTGTTCGTCTGGTTTTATTTCAATTATTAAATTGTTTTTATCTCAACCCTTGAGTTTTACATTCCTTTCTGATTCTCCTCCCCATGCCTCTGGGTGAGGGGGGAGTGGATAAACAGCTGCATGGTGCTTAGAACTATGACAGTATGACCCGAGAGATTTCAGTTTTGGCAACTGGGAAGGAAGGAAAACAGGAACCGTCTGTCTTGGCTAGCAATAGGTTTTATTCTTGATTTTTAGGGACTAAAACTAATGAGATGTGTAACCTGGACGTCCTATTTTTCCATGGACTGAGGTTTGTAAGAATATTGAATGCAACATCTATCTGTACTCAAGCAATAATTATTTGCTTTTAACTGCTACTTTGCAAGCTTGGCTTCTAGATCTAACCAACTCCAAAGCACCAACACAATGAGTATATTCAGTCCATTATCACAGAATAACTGACAGGAAAAGCGACTCATTTAGGGCACTAGAAAGTCAAGTCACTCTAAAAGTTCAGCTGAAGAAACCTTTGCCTTTTAGCTTAAGAGGTACTTCAGGCAGTTAAACACCACTTACCACAGGGAGAGCAGCATTAAAGACTTGCAACTAGAAGACCTGTTGGCTTGCAGACAGCCCCATTCTAAAAGGCTCTTGTCAGATAATGCAAAGTGCAGTCTCCAAGCCAACAGGTAGTTTAGCTGAAAGTCTTTAATGCTGCTCTCCCTGTGGTAAGTGGTGTTTAACTGCCTGAAGTACCTCTTCAGCTGAAGAAACCCTTGCTTTTTAGCTTAAAAAAATTTCCCCTTGCTACATTTGTGAAAATTGCCTCTCAACTCAGAACACAGGGTTTGGACACAGCATTCTAGAAAGCTGCCACCCAACTCTGCTATCCACAAGTGAGAGAAGCTGCCAACACTATCTTTGCTACAGGGCCAGACACTGACCGAGTAGTAAAGAGCTGAGCCACAACTGATTTTCTAACAATTCAAACAGAAGATTCTAGGCAGTCAAAAAAATGTCTCCTATACAGTACCACCCACAACTCTGATTAAGAAGCAACTCTTCAACACTTTGTATACATTACTGATCCCTTAGCTTGACTGAAAAGCAGAGCAGATAAATAATGTTACCCATGCAGTACCCCACTACTAAATATAACTAGTTTTGTTTTGGCAACATGCTCCTACTGAATGTATTATTTACTTACCCCTTCTCCCACCATCAACTCTTCTTGCTGTTAGAAATAATGAACTCACTGATACATCATTCCACATAAATACAATACTGTCTTCTGCCACAGGGCTCTCTTTACCTTCATCGACTCCGAGTACAATATATATTCCCTAAGCACAGGCAGGAAGTCTTCTGTCATGTCTTCACTGAGTTCTTCAAGAGCCGTGCAGCAGTTTCCAATACAGGCAGACACCCCTTCCAGTGGCTCCGATAGCTCAACCTCCAGACCTCCCCAGGTTGAATAAACAGGTCCATATTCTCGTAGTTCCACCAAATATTCTGCAAGAGGTACATGGTAAAGTAGGTTAACAGAGTACAAGTAAGGCACAAGGATATGTAAATATTAAACATGAGAAACTATGCACCAAGTTAGTAAACATTAACTTCCCCAAGAGTCAAGATTCTAATACAACACAAGGCTTAACAGTCAGGTCTCTATGGCTGTACAGGTGACAAGTCCAGGTTGCTTCCTACTAAACTCACCATTCCTACAAGCTTCCAATACAAAGATGCTTCCATCTGTGCAGTAGCCAAAGTCTTTTTTTAAAAAATATATATAAAAGTTAGCTCTACTAAGACAGGTCTGTAAAGGTTTGCTGTGTCCAGGAATTTCAGCTGTACTCCTCCAGATGGGATCTACAGATGCTCCCAGAAGTTTGTCCAAAAATAGCTACTAAGAAAACTGGTATAACAAAAGTAACTTCAAAAAATTTTTTGAGAGTTCAGCTAAGATAAAATACCATGTTAGGCTTTGGGCCCATTTTAAATCTGCAAGAGGCATTAGATTTTGCTCTGCATGTGGCTCATTACAGGCCAGAATCACTGATGCAAGTTGTCTTGGTCATGCTATCAACCACAACAAAATACAGAGCACTCAGACTGAAGTACTGAGACAGAGCACCTTGTGTCCTTACCCAACTGTTCCTTGATAATCCGTTGTGCTATTCTATCAATGGTACCAAGCTTTAGAGAGAATGTATCTAGATACTCCCCAATGGCTGCAAACTCCAGTGGCCGACTTCTTAATTTGTAGCCTCCTGTGACGTATTTGACAGACTCCCCCACCTTCGACAGCAATGCCATTCCTTGCTTTTTGTAGGCATTAAGATCCTAGGAAGTTAAAAAAAGTTTGAAAACATTTCACTTGCATGATGCAAGAATAATACAATGAAGAATACTTTCTAGTCAAGACCACATCATGTGAAGGCCAGAAGTTACCCGTAGCCTTGGACAAAACTTCACTTTGTACAAGGTTCTATAGCTGAGCACAGTTTCAAGAATACCTCTAGATGGAAACAGGCTAGCCAGGAGAATGGTAGAAGTACGTAAGAAAGAAAGTGACCCACTTTTGCACATGGCCAGACTTTCCCATGTTCCTGTACTGTCACCAGGGAAGTAGTGATATTAACAGATCTGTTTCCACCAATATTGTTCATGCCATTCATCCACACATACTTTTAAGTCATAGCCCACAATACCAGTATTATGCAAATGCACCAGCTGCCCCTGATGAACTAGTACAAGAGCTACAGACTGCATGCCTATTTGGTCAGCAACCTTCTCACACCAGTTCTGTGGTCAAATGGGAGGCAGAGGAAGAATGTATACAGAAGTGTAGCCTGGGGAGACAGCTTCTTTGCAAGACAGACTGCAGCTCAGGCTGGGTCAGGTGCAGCTGTGTTGCCTGCACAGAAGCTTAAACTTCCTCACCAACACTTTAAACGTTTACATAAGTCAACGTTCATACAACCTATGTTAACAAGGTCGTTTACCTACAATCTTCAGGGGGTTTCACCCTGACAGCACATCAGAAAAAAACTCGGTTTAGTTAGCCAAAATGTCGTCCCCTTCATATTTTACTCCTTCCAGCAGGGGTCACTATGCAACATCTCAAAGCAGGCTCAAGAGCTGTAACTAGGTTATCCTATACAGCCCGAGGAATAGATGTGTTCCAACCAAGCAGACCCGAAGAGGTCCACAATCTAAACATAGTATTACAGACTAGACCAAAAGCTTAAGCATTCTTTAAAAAAAACCCAACACAACAGCCATCTTCAAAACACGTACTATGATATCCTTTCCAAGTACTTACAAGTCAAGTGTAGTCCAAGTACTCATACATAAATCTGATTAAAGAGAACCTGACATCTTAGCAGCTACTATAATGTTAATTGTTTGCATTTAGATGCAGTGGTTCCTTGACTCTTGCCTTCTGCCTGTCCTAAGTGCTACCTGCAAGCAGGCATCAGAAAAAGACCCTTTAACTCAAAATTACTCACTGGCTCTTACAAGCATTCTGGTCTATTACTGGTCCAAACAGGGAACTTTGAGAAAGGCTGGTTTCTCTTTTCAGCCAGGAGGCGGTCTCATGACTTTCTGTAGCTACATTCTGAAGTCCTAACGCACTGAACTGACACCTCACTGCTGCAATACAGCAAGTTCCAACTAGAGAGAAATGAAGAACATGTCCATTTTCTCCTCAGCCTCCCTGGATTGCTCTCTATTCTCAAGGCAAGCCCTGCCAGAGCTGAGGATGCTGAGGCCCTTACCATTCATTTTACAGAGGTGGGAGAAGACAAGCAGCTAAGAAAGTCACATCATGCTTGGACAGCTGAAAAGAACAAAGCTATCTGACATTTAACTATCAAGGTGCTAAACAAATTCTGCATTTCTGACTTATTTCAGCAGTCAAGTTCAACACAGAGGGGAAATAAAAGGGAACTGGAGATTAAGTCTCACGTTACCAGCAAGCACAGCATGAGCCTGATGAGAGCTCAAATTTACTGTCACATTTGAGTGAGCTAGCATAACGTGACATTGGAAAAACGTGCTTTTACAGCTCTCCTCACATATCAGGTCAAACCCAAGCATGACTGTAGGTCCTCCTAGTCTTATTTAAAATGCAGTTTAAAAGACAGCCAAAGAAAATTGCTGGATGAATCACACAGGAGATGAGCATGAAGCTGCTGACCAAGAATAAACGAGAATTAGATTTTCATGCTTTGTTTTGAAGACAACAAATGTGAGCAGTATAGAAGGTACAGACAAGAAAAAAGTCAAGACATTTGTAAGATTTTGTGCGAGAGATATCCATCTTCCTCCCCCACAGGAAGAGTTTACAGAGTCCACAGTTTTTAATCTGAACCTCTCTGGCATCAGAAGAGTATATTCTGGACACCAGAACACAAAACAAGCAGGTATGGAGAACAATCTGTAAAATCTGCAGACCACCACTCCAAGCAAAGGGAACCCATATGCTTGTCACACACAGGGGGGTCTATCCCACAGAACATTCGGGGTCCCCAATAACTCTGACATTTTAGGGGAAGTTCTGACATGTAGTTTAATTAATGCCTTTTTACCTTCATTTCAAGAGGGGCTGCAAAGGTGCATATGTCTTGTCCCTGTCAAATGTGTCTGGAAATTACTGGCTTACCTTGGCTGTGAGAAACACATTGAAGTGCTCGTTAAAAGAAAGCACCGGGTGATCAGTTATTCTCTTCAAGAATTTGTCTAATGCTTTCCTCCTAGTCTCCACGAACTCTTCAGAAAAGCGATCGACAACACCTTTCACCACAAATTTCTCAGGAAGAGGCTGTCAGAGACAAGCGAAATACACAAGATTCAAAAGACCAAAAACTTGCTTCTGCTACTTGGAAACAAAAAAGCAATCAAACTCCAGTCTTAAACAGGAACTGAAGTGTTGTTTGCTAACAGGAAAAATACACTAGATAGGATGCAGATCCCTGCTCGGAATTACTCTTTAGCTGGTCTGGCTTAATGCTAGCAATTTTACTGAGTGGCTTCAGCTGAGAGCCACACTAGCACAGCCCAGATACACTAAGTACTTCTACCATAGCTTAGGGTGTTTCTCCCTACCACTATTCATGTTCAAGCACCAGCTAGAGGAGGTGACAGCAAAGCTGCACACTATTCACTACAGCAATGCACACGCACACTGATGTTGAAGCAAGGCTGCTCAGTCCAAGAAAACTCAAAATTTTACAATTCTACTTACTCCCACCCCACTTCTAAACAATTTAGAGCTCTTGAGCAGGGTCTTTCTGTGGAGGGCTGATAGTCTTAGTAATAGCACCACACTGAGCAAAGACAAATAGTGGATTCAACACAGCAAACGGTTGAGTAGTCCACGCTGAAGCCTTCCTGAGGCACTTGCACACTCAGTCATCTATCACAGCTGACTTCCTGAGCATGCTTGTGTAAGCAACAAAGCTCTGCCAACATATCTACTCTTTAGTCTTATTCCTATTTTGACTCTACCAGTCTATTTCTTGAGTTCAGTTTAACATGTAACCCTGTCTGCCTCCAGACTTGCTACTTCTGCAGTTCTTCCTGCTACACTTAAGTCTACAGACCTCAAAGTACAGCTTCAGATGGAAGATAACTACTTAAGCCTCAGCATGTTTAGTCTTGGCTCTGCCACTAGATCAGCTTTTGTTCTCTCCAGACAACATGGACTCCAAAATGAGTATCAGTTTTGAAATTGTGCTTTGCTTTTTATTCTTGCGAAATGGTCCACCCAGACAGATAATCTGCTCACTCTCAAGCTAGCAGTGACAGCCATTTTCACCCCATTCAGGAATCGAGCTCTCCTATGCAAAGATTATGTCACCTGAAAACTGTGACAAAAGTAATTGTAATTAGTAATAAAAAGTAATTAGCATTCAGATCAGTCATTCTGGTTAAACTAGTATAACATACACTCTAGACTTCAGAGGAATGACATTTAGTGCAGTAGTCTTCAGAGAGGAAGAAACTCTTCCCTTGCTTTGTAAACTTTAGCTGCGACTCTATACTTTAGGAAGTCACTACCTCAGCACCACATGCAGAGGGAAAAAGACAAGACGGCAAAATAGTTAAGAGCACCCTAGTTCAGCCACACAGATGCAAACTGGCACTCAGTAATCAAGTTTAAGCATTTGAGACCCACAGAAGGATGCACTTCTATTACAGATATTTCTGCCATTTAACCTGGGTTTAGCTATCGCAGTAGTTATAGTCATTCACATTTTAGGTAGGCCTTTGGAGGTCCATCCCAAGTAGTGAGTAGCTAGCAACTGATACCCTGCTCTAACAGTGAGTTATTTATCTACCTTAGAGCCCTCCAGCTTAGTAGTCTACTTCTCCCTGCTGTGATACACGAGCAGAACTCACAGCAGTCAGAAATGGCTTCAAGTATCCAAACATCACTATCCAAAGACAAGATCCTTGACCATGTTAATATTACCTTTGTCATCTAGAGACAGATGTGAACGCATTTTTACTGTTTGAAAGAACAGATTAGTTTAATCAGATTATTTTAAAAAATAAAGACATGAAAAGGAATTCAGCTTAGTCTGGGCTCCTAAGTGTAGGCCATCGTGACTCACTGCACTAAGACGACACATCATCTGTTACAGTAAGATTTTAGGCAGAGTCACTATACCAAGATGAGGAAGACAACCCCCTTTCTGTATTTTGTTAGACTGAAGGCCTCCAGGGATTGCAGTATCTCCAGTTACAAATACAGATACCCTCCAACTGGCTTGAAACATCCTCTCAGAATACACCTGAGTCACAGTGCACCTAGAACTGCCTTTTGCTTCTATTCCCCACCTACTTCTAGGCAATAAATACATAAAGCTTTCTGCAATCTCCTTGCCATACCACTGCATGGAGATTAATAGGAGATTCTGTAACTGCTAACTTGCGCATAGACAGACAGAAGACAGCAGCACATCCTTACGCTTCCTGGTTTTCTAGAAGAGAGGCACTTAAGAGATTATCTTGCTCTTCAGCTGATTTCATGTCTGGTATTAGAGCCACTTATGCCAAATTTGCCATTCTGTGTGCAACAAATTCCAGGTCACAGCAAAAGCAGCTTGATTCCCTGGCTGTGACTCACCTTCTGCTACTAGACCATTATTTATTCCCTTGCAGCCTTCTGGCAGGACTGGCAGCCTGTTAGCACACTCAAGAATCTGTAGGAGTTTAACTTTGATAGTTCCAGCTGTTCAGAGAATAGGGAAGAAGAAAAAGAGGTCTGGGCAGCTAACACGTCTCCACCTTACCCAAGCAAGCTCACCCTCACTTTTTTCCCTAGCCCTCAGTAAACATCTGCTGCCAGTTAGCAGCGTCACATGATTTTGTGAAGTACTTCTTATCTTTGAGAGACTGAGCCATTATTCCACTTAGACGCAAGTCCCAGAGTAATTAAGGACTTAAACAGCTCTCTACCCTGGCACAGCCTAACTGAATACTTCTCACATAGTCTAGCCCTTGCTAAAGAAGGCAAAACAGAGAAACTTCCCCACCAACACAGGCAGGCAAGCTAAGGTACACTAGCGGTGTTGCTGTCTCCCAACAATTCAACTCCTAGAGGCCTTTTTGTATTTCTTTGTTTGAAAAATCTGATTGTGGTAATCTCACAGGCTTCCTACCCTTTCACATCTTGTACAACATAAAAAGCAGACTGCTGAAGATCAGTATCAACTCTTCATATCACTTAAGGTAGTCTCATTGCCAGCCTCAGCAACAAGGGGTGCAGCAGTTTAGCTACTCTCATGGAGATTTGTAAGTCTGCTATTAAATGTTAGCACAAATAGCTTTAAAATACTCTTTGAAACCAGCTCAAAAGGTCATCTTGAAACCTGTCTGAAACTGGGACTTAAAGTACCTGTGTGGCTTTTCATAAGCCTTAGATACTTGAAAATCTAGATGTAATAACTGAGCAAACAGATTAAGCGTGTTCCATTTATGTCACAACAAATGTAGTCACTGTGCATAATGCCCTACAGGAGGCTGTCAAAGCTCACCTCTCACGTGTGCGACCCAAGAAAAGTCTAAGCTTCATAATGAGTCAAGAATGGGAAGCTCTTCCCACTCCACTAGAAAAGAATGAGTATTGTATTTAAATCTAGACAGACAATCACCAAAATATCACCCCTGGAAGACATATACAGGACTCTAATAGCAGATTCTTGCTTACTACCTACAGGAATGAGATGTGTTGGCTGAGATTCTTCCAGCTTGTTTCTCAACCAGTCAAAGTCTTGGTACCGCCGGCGGACAGAATACTCTGGCAAA
Organism: Falco biarmicus; assembly: GCF_023638135.1. Classification (NCBI taxonomy): domain Eukaryota; kingdom Metazoa; phylum Chordata; class Aves; order Falconiformes; family Falconidae; genus Falco; species Falco biarmicus. The sequence goes on from NC_079311.1 coordinate 11,578,976, forward strand.
TCAAACTCTGCTCGCGTGGTCTGGAAAAGAAGAACAGGATATACTTAGCATGCACCAAAACTTCTCACTTCAGAACTTAGCAGCAAATGCAGTACAGCAGTCACTGGCAAGGGCAAGGCCAGAGAAGCCTCGCACAGGGAATCCATCCCCAAAATGGTGTTTGCAGTCAGCATAAGAGAAAGATCCTCTGGCCTTTCAAGCAGTGGGAAACCCAGCAGTAAGAAAATGATCACTTGGAGCTGACGTGTTCTTAAGATCTATTTGTACTTCATTACATGTTCTGCTCAGATAAAGTTTATGGGAGAGGCCTGTGGAGAAGAGAGTACTACGCACCAAGTGTTTCTTGACAGTTAAAAGTCTGCAGGGAAGACTGTATGAAATCTTCATTCCAAAGACAAGACTATTTTAGCTATCAAGAACTAAAAGCGAAGATATTTAATGACTTGTTTATTCCCATTAACCCTGGGTGAAAAAAAAAATGTTTCACCACTGCCCAGTATTCTAGAAGCAGCACACTTACTACACTCCTTCAAGGATAAAAGATTAGAACATAAGACATTGCCGAGTTTGCCAAAGGACTGTTTTTGTTGATTTCTGAGAGGAAGAAACAAGTTTGTAAGTTTATGCATGCCTGATTAGAGATATCAGTATTGTTAGATATTCATAGTTTTCATTCTTTAGGGCAAGGAGTTGAACTTGCCACTGCAAGCTTGAGACAGAAGGTAAGTATGCAGAGAAACTGCTGACAAACATTTTATCCAGTTGTCAAACAGTCCATAGCCTGTAAAGCTGACTGCATGGGTCTGTTTGCACAGCACATACTGCAACTGCCTAAAAGTACTACTGAAACCGTGTACCAGCTAGGAGTCTCTGCCAAAGATCCTGGAATTGTGATAGCCATAGCCCTGATAGGAAGGTAGATGGCCCTCATTGTGTACTTTTCTTTGGGACATAAAGAAGTCTAAAGAGCTATATTTAGTTACTTGCAGCATCAAGACCATCTTGCAATGAAGCTGATGCTACAGCACCAGCACACTACCTGTCTACACCTAGACATCAAAACCACTGCATTCTGGGGAACACACCAGCTCTCCTAGCTTTGAACTGACACAGAGTCCAGTGCTAGGTTGCCTTGCTGCTCCTAGCCACCACAACTGCCTGCTAAATTCTAGCAGACATTACGTATTTACTTCCAGACCGAAAGCAATGGCCACATATTTGGAGAGAGACAAGTAGCAGCCTTTAAATGCCATCCACCTCTCCACTTGCTCTCTGAATGGCTCCAGCTCTTCAGTTACTGCATGCTACTCCCACCGATCCCCAGTGAGGATCCTGTACAAGTTCTATGCCAGAAATCTCTTTCTAGGGGAAACCAGCAGCCTTAAGACACTAACGGAACAGTGGCTCTAGTATACTATGAACAGCATGATAATGTGATATTACCTATGAAATTTTGGTTTCTAGAAAAGGAATACATGCAAAAAGAAGAAATCAAGCTCACCTCCCCGCTTCGACCCACTAGCTGTGGTAAGAGAGACACATGTTAGTCCATGAACTAACATAATGAATGCCCACCAACAGAGCAGTTGTGTTTGTAGACGAGGGACCACCAAGACCTAGACAACCACTGCAGATTCATGCTTTATTCAGCTACACCCCAGAGTTAAAACCAGCTTATTAAACATGTTTGAGTGCCACACTATAAATGAAAATTCTGAAAATTTGTACGAACCATTTTCACTTGTTTTGAGTCAGAGACTGAACAGTGTTACATTAGAACAAGGTAATTCACACACGTGTAGATAAGCCTTCACCAGCCAGTGACACTAACTGCTTTGTTCTGCTAATAGGCTAACTATAGCTCAGCCTTGCAGGAGACAACCTGAAATTAAAAAAAAAGTGATGATTTAGTAGTAGGGAGAGCTTTTGTGAACTGGCTGTCACTGGGCAAAGGCCTCTTAAAAGAGATCAGACCGTGAGTGAATGAGGGCATTCAGGATGTATACACACTACAGTGTCTTACCCTGTAGCAGGAGGATGAAAGCAGTTTCCTATCTATTAGCAATGACAGCCTTATTAACCAGTATTCTGCTAACAGTTAAACTGTATAGGTACTATTTAGTCTAGAAATAAGAAAGCAGGGTAAGTCCCAGTGCACAAACGTTAGAAGATTTGCAAAGGTTTTGTTCCTTAAGAGGGAGCAGAAAACACATCACAGTCATCAGCATTTCAGTGTTTGCTGTACAGCCTTCAATCTAGACAGCAAAGAAACTTTTCAAAGGCAATGTAGACAGAGCATAAGGGCCCTTCAAAGTTTTAATGACCCCTCACTAATGCTGAAAGAATTTGGATCTCAGATCAAGCTGTTCATTAGCTTAGCACAAGTTATTTTTTCCAGACTGCACACAAAGGGAAGGGATCTCGCCACTGTCCAAGGATGGCAAGTGACATGTATCTGTTTTTGACACAGCTACATTCCTCCTACTTTCTTAGGAGGATCCACAAGTGTCATCTTACAAGGACATGTGTCTCTCCCAAAAGAAGCTGAGAAATTCAAGTGGCAGATCTCAACCTCCCAAAATTAACAGGCAAGACAATTCCAAGGATTTACTGAATACTCCAGCACAGTTCCAGCAAGTCAGCACTGCAGTGTTCTGGGCTGTTTTACTTGCTGGAAAACAGGCAGGACCACAGACACTTCTACGTCTATTGCTGGAGTAGTTTTGGCTTGATGCAATATTAAGGCAATCACCAAGCCTTGGTCTTGTCTAAGGCTCTTGTGTCTTTCTTGAAAGGAGTCAGCAGCCAGGCTAAAGCTAACCTGTGATGGCCATGTGAAAGTATTTTTGTGCCCTAGTTCTAGTCTCTTACTATACCTGATTGTAGATTCCCCTCCATGTAACTATTTCAGTTTGGGGCAAAGTCTTCAACTAGAGTAACAGGAGAATGGCAGATGGGGGGGGGGCAGGGAGGGTGTAAGGTTGGCATTCTTAGCAGCTCAGTTTCACTTGCCTCAAACAGTACAGACTGTTCAAAAAACAGATCATAGCACTTACACCTGCTCCTCTCTAGGGATCAAACTGTTTTCACATGCTCAGGTAATCCATGCATACACTGGAAGCAGGGGAAAGAAAACAAGACCTCCACTTCAGTATTGACTGGTTTGAAATCCTCTCCCTTCAAGACTGCAGAGCAATTGCATGACTTTGAGGAATGGCACACAGCTGCTCAGACCTCCACAGGAAAAGCATAGAAGGCTCCACTATCCCAGAAGGTACAACAAAAGCAAAGTTAGAAGTATAGTTACTTATCTTTCCCCCCAGACAGATGAGTACATAAGCTTTATTTTCCCCCTCCCTCAGAAAGATCTGCTCAATAAAATCCCTTCAGTCTATATAAAGAGCATAAATTTTATCAAGGACATCTGAGACACCTCAACATCACAGACAAGACCAATTAAGTTCCAGAACAAGTTTCACCCACCTTTCTGGTTTCACTAGCCTCCCATATAAGAAAACTGCTGTTAGCAAGAAATAAAACAGGATATGAAAGAGTCAAAAGAGGCCTGAATCACTGTCCCCATTATTTTGGGGATTCCCATTATATTCTTTAAGTGTGTTCATTCAGAACACATGCTGGGGAACGCTTCCTGACTCTTACTAGGAAGCTGTGAAAGCAGGCACACCAGCAGGGCCAAGTAAACTAAGCTTTCTTCTCAGCTTCCCTGCAAGCTATTGTTCTGGACCAAATGTTTTGGACCCTTTCTCAGCTGCCACCATCACCTGCTGACAAAGATATCAGTAGATAAGTCTAGGGTATACTGCAAGGCTCTTTTTTGCTGTTACAATGAAGGACCTTTCTAAAGGAAAAAGGAAAAAAACCACACAACAAAAATACTGCGGTCAGGTTACACTCCTCTCTACAGTGGTGTCCAGTCACAGCCACAAGGGCACATTACAGCACTAGCAATTACATTCTCCCTCTTCCTAGTGATGCAGCAAAGAAGTATTCTGCACAACTCATTCTAGGACCTATGTTTACCCAAACCTCCAAGGTTCCCAAAGTATTCTTCAGTGGATAAAGAAAAAAAAAGCAGCCACCCCTGCCTCCTCATCCAGACAAACCACAGAGACCCTTTCAGCCCTTCACAGGTCTCAAACCTCACTCACGCAAGGCTGCAAGGGAGCTGGTGGGAAGGCATGGCCTTACACTGCTGATAGGAACAAGGTCTGCTATAGAACCTTGACCTACAACCTGGAGGTGCAGACATCAACACTCATTCTCATCACTGTCTAGGGATTACTCCTCCTTTTTCCCCCATGTTTAATTACTGCTTTCGGCTACAGTGTCTGATTGGGCAATTAGCTTGGCATCAAAGAGGCCCCATTTGTATGGCAAGATGAGCCAGACCATTAATCCTGTTAGTCTTTTTTTAAAAAATAGTAGGTAGTGCTAGAGGTACAGACCCTAGAGGTTAGCCAGAAGTTTACAAGAATCACAAATCAAAGTAGGCAAGACTTTCATGGTGACTGATCATAACAAATTACACATTGTTTCACAATGGTACTGTAACACTGTGCTACAGCGGATTTATGTGCTACAGTGAGATCCCAAATAAAACAAGTATTAACAGACAGGTAGGTAGATGCACAAAATAAGTACAGGATAAGGTTTTTTTATTTAAAAAAGACACTGTTGGGTACTACATCTCATCCAATTACAGTAAATACATTACACATGTTCTTGAGATCTGCTTTAAGAAGGGAGGGAACCCCTGTATGAGCACAGGTTTCCAACCAGAGAAATGTTATTAGGGTACCACTGCACAGGTCTTAAGAGAGAAAAAAACTTTAGCCAAATTTAACTATTTGCCTGGGCGAAGTTGTGCCTCCTTTTCTGCTTCTTATTCCTTCTGATCACGCAACAGCTGAAGGTTAGGCTGCTCCAGGTAGAAAAGCTTCCTACAATACCCCTCAGCATTCTCTTGTAGTAAAGATACAGCTTTTTTTTTGCGAGATTTAGACACTTAGAGCAACAAAAGAATGACAGGCCCACAGTAAGTGTGTAGTTAAGAGGTAACTACTATTTCAGAGAAACCATATTTTCTCCCATGCAGCCTGAAAGTGGAATTTTGGAGTAGACCTTTTGAAAAAAGTTACCTGTGGCTGTAAAGGCATCCTTATTTTAATGGAAAATACTCTCTCCAGTATATAGTGCCATCTAGGTAGGCCAGAGGAATGTTAATCTTTTCGGACAAGTGGATGAAGTATACTCCTAGTGAACACTTTTTGCCTTAGGTAACTACAAGTGCCCAAAACAGATACCAACCTCTAGGAGCTGATGTTCATGAGAATGAGCTATTTAACAGAAAGCAATGTTCCAGCTGGGAGTACAGTGGACTTTTCAGATCACTTTTTTTATTAGTGTAATTAGATTGCATTAATGATTGAACTACAACACATGCTGAAAAAATCTCTAGCATATTTCTTTTGGTAGGCAGTAGCATTCTTAGGCTACTTAAGTTTTAGAGCAGCTATACAGCCTTCTGTACCAACTTCACGGAGGCTGGTTTACAGTTGAGGATCAAGGTTATGGTTTAGTTAAGTGGCTGATAAAGGAAATGTGGTAAACAAAGCAACAAGCTTAAAGCATTTCATAAGAGATAGACAAAGCATGACATAACAGTGAATCAGCATGGCACATTCCCCTTCAGGGGAGGTAACTCAAACCAAATGGGTGTCACATTACTTTGTATGAACAAATTTTCAAGTTAATGAAGGAAACTGGCCTTGCAAGTTTACAAACAGTTCTGTTTAAAAGTCAGAGAAAAAAGTATCTAAGCTGACACATTTAAAGTTTTGTCTAGTTTCACAAATTGAAGCAGAAACATTTCTGCTAAAAGGAGTCACACCTTCAACACATTCACAAGGTACTGAAAGACACTAAGTTCTTGTCCTTAAGAAATACAACACAAGGCACAGACATCCAGAACATGCCCTAAAACACACTTCCCAAAGAAAAAAAAGTAGAAGGAAAGGAGAATGTCACTTTGTACCTTTGTCGTAACCCTGTATGTGATGTATGTCTCCATTGTGCACACATGTTTTTTGGGGTCATCAACTGTAACAAAGAGGTCTCTAGTTTCCCCATCCAAGTCATCATCCAGCTGCAGCCTGTTGAGGAGAGATGAGGAGGAGGCTGGACTAGAAGTGTCCACAGGTGTGCCATTGGGTAGACTGAGATCCTGTATTGGAGAGGAAAAAAGAGCAAGTCAACAGATCTACTGTAAAGCACAGTATTCTCAAAGATGCCACTAACAAGCTTCACTGATATATTACAAGGGCTATTTATTTCAGCAGCTCCGAGGATCACCCTTTTCCAGCACACCTAGGCAATCCTCTAAGGTCTGGGCTTTGAGCATTAGGTTGTTCTGCTCTTCCACAAACTGAAGAGAAAGCACTACCACACCTTCCCTTAGTATGGCACAACTTTGTTTCTATTCATGAGGGAGCAGAAGTATTGCTGAACCAACAGTTCTTGGTAAGACTGAACCAACTCACTCTGAAAACAAAGCAGCTAGGCAAATCAAGAGACCTACTTACAGGGCAGGCTTCAGGCAAAGTAGCAACAGTTCAGCTGACTGGAATGCAGTCAGTCTTTGCTTCTGGAGACGCCCGTAGTACAGTAAGGGGGGCAAACTTGTATCAGAGGCTTCCCATCCAATCCATTAACTTCCAGACTACAGGACCTCAGATTATACACTCCAGTACCAGTGTGTACGCACACCTCCCTTTTAGAGTCTTGAGGCCAATGAGAACACTGTTTTGCTTGGAGAGGTCCTCATTCCCACCCTCCCAACTCTACAAGTGTCACCCAGTGCCTAGGGAAGCGAAAAGAACCAGCAAGTGGCTATTTTCAGAAGAGACATACCGGGGTTTCAGAAGTCTGCAATTCCTTGAAACTGACTCAGCAGCAAGGGGCTAAAAAACCTCAAACAAAACACAAACAACTTTATAGCCAGCCTGGTACATTCCCACATTTTGATATAAGCTAACTACTCCACAGAGCTAGTGGTTACTCCATTTTGCATAAGTATCACAGCAACTTCACATGTGTTCTCTGCTCTGCTTTTGTAGCAGAAGGAGCTGACAGCGCATGACAAGTTGTACAATATATAGGAACATCCAACAGCAGTATTAGGAAGTCCTGAAGACCCATGGCTGCACTTTTCAGAGAGGAGAGGCAGGGTGGGGTTTTTGTTTTAAGTAGTAGCACAACAACGGATTTATCCACGGTGCTTCCCCTGTAAGGACAAAGGTTCCTCTGGTTGCTAAACAGAGAGACATCACTACAGCTAAGCAGCACATTAACTAGAAGTGGTTTAGTTTCAGAAAGACTGCTTAGCCCCAGCTCCACACAGTCTTTAAGTGGCTATATGAAATGTGTAATCTTAGCAAAGCAATCCTGTTCGGGTAAGATCCTCCTTATCCATCAGTATTCCTTAAGCAATTGTGGTTTATGTTGCAGCTGGACAAGGGTAGTCCCTGTCTACCAAAGTCCTCCTTTGCTTAAAGGGTTCAGAATTACATACAGGAGCTTCAAGACAGAGCTGTTTACCAAGGTCTGTCTTTGACAATGGCTAAGAACAGGGATAAAGTCCTACTGGTCTTGGTCAGAAACCCATCATGGGAGTACTGGGTTTTATAGATAGACCTCTCTCTGCCTGTTGCAGTTTGCAGAACTGTGGCAGTACTGCTCTTCACCTTGAGAACTGTCTTAGTGAGACTAATGCTTTAGCCTAGACATTTTGGGAAAGGGGTGATCTAAACTATTGTCTCCCGACAGGTTAGATGCATTCTGCCAGCTAATGCTCAGAAATGGTTGCCAACAGATGAGAAATTTCAGATTTAACTAGCAAGTGATCAAGTATTACTAGGCTGGCACTCTTTCTCTTAAGAGGGCAAAAGAGCAGGATGAGCATGACACAGCTTGCCAGCTCACAAATGCAGTAGACAGCTTGAAATACACAAACATCTGGGTCAGACTCAGCATAGCAGGAGTGTGTACAACAGGAAAAAGCAATGCTACAGCAACTCAGCAGATAAGGAGTTCTGTTGGACTTACCATGTCTTCTGCTTATTCTGCTTGTGTAAGATGAGGAACAGGAGATGGCTTCATAAAATCTGCTGTTAGCTAGACAGAAGGATTTGGCTGACTGAGTAAGGATCAAAGCAAACCCTGGGATGCTGCAGTAGCTGTAGACAATTTTACCTGTTTCCAAAAGGAAACAACAGCTCATCACTGCCCATGTGCAGTAAGCATTAGCATAAGACAAGTTGTGCCAGAACTAGAGCCAGTCAAATTTTAATCTTCCAATGTGGAAACAAGTTAACTTGCAGAAACAACTTAAGCTGGCTGCACAGATCTCAAAAGCTTGTAGCAAAAACCTTCCGAAAGAGAGCTTAAAAAATATCATGGAATCTACTTAAAATATGAAAAGGTTGCATCAAGGTGCCAGAATAACTGGAAGAAAGACCAAAGATGAAACTTCCAGCCACTTCCATGAAGTTAGTGACTTCTCACCAATTCTGTTGGGATAACAGCATCATACTAGCATGTCTTGCACCTTTTAAGCAGGGCAGATGTTTGTGAAGGCTGGAATTCCTGCGGGATGTCTCAGGTCTTAAAGGCTGTGATAGTTTTACCTGATCTTAGCCTTGGATGAAACAACCACGTCTACATTAAGTAAAACTTCTAGACTCACCAGAGCACTGTTAGCTTGGGGTGGGGGAGCGACACACAGAGGATGCGTACACTGGAAGCATCATCATGCAATACTGCCTCATCTGCCATGGCAGAACCCTCCCCTGGCAATCACAGCTGGCATCATGCCCTGCTACTTGGCTAGTTTTCAGCAGCTAAAGGCCAAGTTAGAAGCTAACTATTAGTCCTTCTTAATGGTGGAGCCACCTAGCTGACTGCACAAGGAACAATGCTTATGACTGCTGAATCTCCATTTATCAGTGAGCAGGATCAGTTTGCTGAAGTCTTACGCTATTGCTAGAAAGAGGTAGGCTTTGAAGTGTCACAGCAGATGGCCTAGCAATCTAAGATGTCTCAGGCTGTAATCTTTCAGCAGAGCACCTCCTCATCATGTTAACTGGCACCGGCTTTCTTCCATGGGACTTGGGGAAGCAAGACTGCACCATCTGTTCTACTCTGCTTTCACCACAGAAAGGTAAGTATGTCCTGTAGAGCCTAGAACAGCAAGTGATCTGCAGCCATCTGCACTTCTACCTGTCAGTGTAGCTATCATACCCATAAGCATTTGAAATACTGACTAGTATTAAACACTTTATGTAACAAAGTCTGACTTCAGTGCCAGGGACTCATCCATCAGCTTCATCTTTAGTGCACCAAGTTGCTGCTCATCCGCTGTGTTAACGATGAGCACAATCCAAGTCTCAGCAGGTGCCTACTGCTCACAAAGCTCTTTAGAGAAAAGCCTTTTTGTCACAGCACCTGTTACTTCCTCACAGTACTGCCAGCCTGCCATGAATGTGAGCAGTCCAACAGTGGAAAGGAGGGGAAGCGGCTTCTGGCACCCAGGCAGATAGAATGGAGGACAGGTCTGTCGACATCCAAGTCTTAAAGAGTATCCATGAATACCTTAGAAAAAGCTTTGAAACTCGAGGAAGTCAGGAGCAAAGAGCCTCAGCCTCTGTCCCTCACCTTCTCAGGCCACTCTTAGAGCTTTGTCACCTGCTGAAGCAGGCTGGGTGAAGGTCTAGCAGGGTCTGGATCACAACCTATAGCAGAAACAGTACATTCAAACTTTCAGGATCATGACCTACTGGTTAAGTACTAGGCTGTGCGCACAGCTGTATAACCACCTACAGGCAAACTCTTCATGCATTCCTATGGACTTTGTAAGAAGTTTTTCAAGACACCCAAATTTATGGGTACATGACACCAGATGATTCTAGGAGCACATCTTTGGCATCTTACAGTGCAGGGCAAGCAGGAACTAACTGCCTGTGCTGGAAACGCATAAGCCCTGCCAACTATGCAGGCTGCTACCTGGTAAGGAAGCAGCCGCATACTCTACTGTTGCATTATGCAGTCCAAACATGCTGACTAGTTCGCCTGCCCAGAAACAGACACTAGATCTATCAAGAAGTTCACTTTATCCAAGTTTAAAATTCAGCTGAGCTTCATAAACTTGAAGTCTGCATGTGAGACTCTAAACAGGTTGGGGAGTTTCCAGCTGATGTCATCTACTCCCTCCTTCATTCTCCCAGGAGATTTTCCAAGACTCTGGATTGACAGAACACCTTGGATCCACATGAAGTAAGCCTCAGGAGTTTGGTATTCAGTTTTCTGGATGGCAACCACCTCCCCTAGTGCAGTAGTATACATCAGAGAAAGCATCCAGGATTCAACCTGGAAGGCTAAAAAAGGGTCCAAAGTTCTGCAGGTATTAGTTTATTGTCAAGTGTAGATCATACAGGCTCCTGCTGAGTTAAGTGCAGCTCATCAATACTGCAGCTTCTACAAAATGATAGTTTTCACCTATCCTGCCTTAGCAAGTGCACAGCTTAACAAGACAACTTTGCTACCTTAAACAACAGTCCATGAAGGAAAGTGGAAGACATGGTTCAGCTAGGTCTTCCAAGCACACATAAGCTCATGACTGGGAAAGGTTAGCCTGAAACCATCCAGTGTTAGATGACAGCAATGTGCTTGCAACAAGTATTAGATGACAGTAAGAGACATTCAGAAAAGTTGCTGTTTAGAGGCAAGTGGTGCACTTAACCCCAAGTACCCCTGCCTGACTCTGGGACCTTAGAGCCAGGCCTGTACTGCTCTTAGAGACTCACTATTTAGGTTCTGAAATTAAGAGTGCTGTACCTTTCTCCTTGTGTTCCGAGGCATTCCATTGCTTTTCTGCCATCCATTTCCCAGAGAAACACAACCACAGATAAGAGTTGTATCAAGGGGACAACAATTCCACACAACTATTGCAGATGGTTTCTGGAACAGTCTTACCTTCATACCCTCAGTACACAACAACAAGCCATAGCAGAATCGCTGCTGGTCATTGGAAAACTAAAATGGTCTAGATAAATATTTCCAAGAAGACTACAAAAGCTTGCATTTAACTTGGCTTTCACAGACCTGTTCATAGCACTACTTGTCTCATCCCAGAAGTTTTGAACGCAGGTAGTTTTTGTTCAGAGTTCTCTGCCACTGGCCTGTACAGCTAAGCTCTGCTTAGAGAAGCACCCTTCCATCCTCCAGTCCATGTAGATCAGTTCATCTGTCACTGACAGTATAGTAACTTCGAAGATCTCACTGAGCATCTGTATAGTGAAATCTCAGTCTGCCTAAGACTATTATCCAATACCAGCTGCAGACAAACACCTGAACTTCTCTTCAGATAGAAAACAAAGGAAAAAGCATTTCCCTCCCCTTTATATACATTCATTTGCATTGTCTACCAGGCATCAGCATCATCCTTAGTCTACTACAGGTTTGTTTCTGCACACATATCAGAAGCAGATATGAGATACTGCATGCCTCATCCTCTTGCACTTGTCCGAGGCAGCTACTTTAAGACAAGAGTGACTGAAGTGGGGTCCGCACTGCAGAGATGGGAGAACGCTCCAAACATAGTAGGGAAGGAAAAGTAAGAAGGCAGCAAGGTTTAAAAAGAAAAAAACCACACAAAAACAAAACGACACCCCACAGTTAAACACTGAAAACCTTATTCACTCTCAGGAAGACGTACCACTTCTCTACACTGATCCACGAACAAGACAGCGCTAAGTTGTAGTTTGACAGGAACTGTGAGAACTTCGACTTCTAAGGCTGGACCTAGCCTCCTGGGAAAGCGTAAGTTGTTACATATACACCAGCTCCTGACATCTTTCTCCAGTAATGGGGGGGAAGAGTCCAGTTTGTGGGGTGTACTGACAAGGAGCAAGATTATACCCTCAGAAGAGGTCAGTGTTTTCCACTGTATTAATAATCTAGAATCAGACTGCAAGGTTGAGGCTATTTTAAGAGCAGTACAGAATAAGCCCACATCAGAAGGAATTCTTGCTCTTACCTGGGAACATGTCAGCAGAGGAAGGACAGTACTGGGTGTTACAGACAAGCCCAGATTTTTACTTCCTAGCCCTTGAGGGCATTATGCAGCAAGTCTGTGGGCCCCACAGGTTGGGTGGAAAGCTCCTAACTCCAAGGGGGCATGCATACCACATCTGGTCCAAGCCTTACCTCTACAGTTCCAACAGCACCACTGGTATTCTGCCCATCTAACCAAAAAACCCACTAGGTAGGGACTAGATCAATTTGTTCTCAGGGCATTTTAAGTAAGTGTCAGAGTACCACATGCTGCCAAGCTATGAGTCTGATGGCTTTGTTCTGGAGTTCATCACTCAAAACTAGTATTTCTGCTGTGTAGGTCAGAGTTTCCTAGAGGCAGGCTCCTCCATAACCCTGGAAAAAAACTCAATTTCATCTGCAGCAGCTGATCATAACAGCATGCAGTTTGGTACTACTCAAGACCTGGGACCATTCTTGTTTATAAAAGGTACCATACTTGGAACAGTGTTTCTTTGCACTTCAGCTGGCCAGAGAAACCCTGGAACAAGCTTCACAGAGACACTACATAATTAACACAAGCACTTTCCATACCTTCTCATGCAGGTCCCACCTCTTTTCTGAAGCTAACAGCCAAGTTTTATAGGATGTATTATTATACCTCGTGGTTTGTTTTCCCATAAGTCAAAGTTAGGCTAACCAGAGCAAGAATGAAGGCATATAAGCATTTCCTGCAAACAGCATTTGCAGCAAGAGCAACAAGCCATCTCCTACCTCTGTTGCCAAAGACTTCAGGGACTCTGCTACAGTATGGCTCAGTTTCAGCCTTCCTGTGCACACGGGTAAAGGGGGGGCGTCACAAGAAGTTGTCAAGTACCAGATCAGACCATCTGTTCATATAGTCTGAATATATGTCTACCTCCTCACAGAATCCTCAAGGGGGTGGCCTCTTTTCCTAGTCCAGAAGGGGAACTATGCACCACCACAGTAAAGCTGAATGTGGTTCCGGTTACACTCTGAAAAGTAGCAGCATGAGTGGCATCTCGCAGATGTTTTACAGCAGTTAACACAAGTTCTTCAATATTAGTAAGGAACCATGTTACTGTGCTACTTTGTGCACAGAAGGTCAAAAGGCTTTGGGGGCAGGGCAACTGGCAGATAAAATAGGTTGTTATTTGGAGCAGATGTTAATTAGGCAAAATGTGAAAGTCCAAGACATATTTTTGTCTTATTAACTCTCACCACCCTGACACATACTTTCCCATATCCTCTGAACAGGAAGAGAAGTGTGAGAAGGAACTGGATGCTTGCCACATGTTATAGCCCCTTTACTGTGGCAAGGTATTTTTAAATGCAAAAAGATATTTTAACACATCCACAGGATGAGCTGTTCTCTTGGAAGAAAGAATCCCAGACCCAAGGTTAGCTTCTACATCTGTTTACAAAACAATAGAGTCCTCACGGGAAGCTTCATCGATCTTCCCAAGCAAAAAGCCAGTCTGGCAAGCATAGACAAGATTGGTTCAATTATGCTTAAGCTGTAGAAAGCAGCAGAAGAGAGCCTGTGACCCAAAGGAAAGAGAGTTTTACATGTGGGCAGACTTGGATTTGCATCCTTTAGCAGGGCTTAAGGTTCGTTCTTCTTTCTACAGTTCTCAGCAGAAGGCAACAGGCATCAACCCCACTCTATCTTCATATCTCAAAGATCTCCACAAAATACAAAAGCTAGGTGTCTTCTGAAACATTTAGAAAAATGCAGATCTTTTGAGTCACGTCTCTCAATCTCCTCCAGCTCTGCTAGGTTCCATGTCCATCTGCACGGAGTTTGTTTTAAGAACACTGTTGTGAGACTTGAATTGCTCTGCAGCTATGTGCACAGGAACATCACAACCCATTTTAACATGCTAAAGAGCATCTTGTTATGAGCGAGCCTAACACGTCCAGTGTTTTGTTTAAAGCTTTATTTTCAGAACCTGAGCTCTGACCTTCTAAATAGCAAAGCAGCAGCCAGGATTCAGCCCATGAGCAGGAAAACTTGAATCCAGCATATGACTCGGAGTCATTCCCAATCCAAGCAGCCAGATTCATATCCTACTATAGATGGAACAGTTTGTTAAGCTTGTCCAAACTAAACTTTCTCCTAGAGACACACAGCTTTGTGTTAAAGCTCTGCAGACATACTGTGTAGCAGTTCTTTTCCTGTTCATGCTCCAGAAGTAGGTTTAGCTGCATCAGTCATGTGGATATCCAGTGTCACCAAAGTGCCAATTTGGCTGAGATGTTTCTGGGAGCAAACAGTCATAATTTTTAAATGTGAACAGATGCAAAGGATTTGGGAGAAGCAGAGAGAAAAAACAGAAAGGAGAGAGATGATAGAGGGCTGCAAAACACTGTAGTATCCCCATGATTACTTAGTTTAAAAAACAAGAATACACTTCCATATCACACTGCAATGTCAGTTTCCTCATTGTCACTGTTTCAAGTGAGTTGCATTAGCATTTTGCCACACAAGATCAGCAGAGGTTTCATGAGAGCAAGTTAGACTGACAAGACATCACTAACTAAAGGAGGGAGAAATATTCAAAGGGAAGAAAGCATGTTTTCAGCTCAAACCCTTTCCAGCAGAAAGAATTTGCTCCCAGAAGGGTGAAATAAGCAGTGTGTAACTGTTGGAAGGAAAAAGAAGAAACACACCAAAAACTACATAGTGTAACTGCTTCACTCCCTGCTTTAAGGAGAGCAAGTGAGGAAAAGCAGTCATGCAGTTATTTTCTCACAATTTGAAAACTATATGCATACAGAACCGATGCAGGGAAGAAACAAGCCAAGAGATCTACAGACTAATTAGTCTACAGAATCACCCCTTACTTATATGGCTTAGGCCCCTGACAGCCACTGCAGCACGTTACAGGTGTCGGGCACACATGGCGGCTTCAAGTGAAATATACTGATCCAGGAGCGAGCTAGTCAGCACACTGAAAGTCAGCATACAAATCCAAAGAGGCCAGGCTGATCACTGGCAATAAACAGTACAGACTAAGATTTCCCAGGGATTTTCTTGGCAGCAATCCAAAGCACAACTTTGTCTTGGCAGTATCCAAGATTTTCACATACAATTTGCCTTATACTAGCATCTAAAAACACTACAGCAAAGGTGCCAACTCTACCCAGATAAGCATAGGTTTGAGGATTGTCTGGGGTAGTCTTATCACTTACCTTTCCCACATGTCAGCACCTTTGCCACTGAGCTAGTCAAAAGTAGCTTGTTGCTAACTAACACCATCTGCAGCACTGAGGGAAGAGGCTCCTTTGCCCTTGAGCAACAACCGCACTGCAGCATATTCCTTTCAAAACCACATCATGACATTCAAGCTCAATGGAAAAGTGAGACCAACTGTGCAGACAGACTTTAAGATGGGGCTTTTTTATAGCCTAAGAGGCCATTCAGAAGGCTATAGCAAGTTCTATTCAGGCAGTGTAAGGCAACACTTTCCCATAAGACAGAGCATTGAACCAGTGTAGTTAACAGCTTCCTGGTAGATGTGACAGAGAAGTTTCATCCCTTGGTAGTACTTTGGCTTTGACAGACTACTACCTGCTCTCATTGGATAGGCAGTGTTAGGATGGTTTAGAAGAGCTTGTTTTTTCAGACTTGGGTTCAGCTTGATATTCGAGCACAGACTAAGAATCACTCTGTTTAAAGCTTATGCTTCAGTGCTGTAAGCCATCCCTTCACCAGTGACATGACAGACCACTGCAACTATTACTTTCCAGGACAGGCTGAAAGGCTGTCATCTTCACAGTATGTGTGCACTCCTTAATTTGAGTGTATCATCTAGAAGTAAAGCCAGTTACTATTTACTTTATTCATCTTCCTGCAGAGTACCACACATTTTCATGATGCCTTTGCTCCCACACGCCACTGTAGTTCTCTCCAACCCAAGATACATAAAACACAACCCAAGTCCAGCAGAAGCCCATCTCTAGAGGTTGAGAGACACCATCACTTTCACTTCCAGAGTAACTTCCCACCTACTGTTTACTGCTTCATAGAAGCATCAGTGTAGAAGCTCTTAAACATGGCTGTAAGGCAGTGACATTCTCCAAAGAAGTGCTCCGAGGGCCACTCTAAATACAGCTCTTGGCTGAGCTCTTTCCTTGTCTGTTATATGAATTTTGGATTATTTCTTTATTCTCAGAGCAATTTCAGCTAGTTCCACTAACCCATATCACCTACATGCTTATTCAGATAAATACTTCATGATTTCTGTGAAGTATCTGGTTGAGAATCAACAATTTTGGCACTACATCACCTACACCTGAAGGCAACACCTCTTTCTGCCCTCCCACCCCAATTCAGAATAAAACGTGTCACAAATTCATCTGTCAATAACCAATTTAAGTTGGACAGGCATTGGAAATGTTAATTCATTAAGAGTCACACCTCAATGGATTTGCTTTCCATCTTCAGTTGGTCATTGCAGCATTGCTTGTAGCTACCTTGCTGCCAGTTACTGCCCTTTGTAACTGGAAGAGAAAAAGGTTCCCGACAGTTTGATGGTTTACTAAGAGCAAATTCTTACTAAGAGTAAACTCACTCACCTTTTACCTCAGGTTTGCAGCTGCCACCGTCTCCAAGGTGGAGTTTGGAGCTTTCTGCCCCATTTCATCCAGAGACAGGAGTAGTTTTCCCCAGTCACAAGAGCTTGGAATCTCCATTGCACTGCAACCCTGGGCTTGGGCAGTCAAGTTGGCCACAGCTTAAAGAGTCAGTACAGCTCAGCATTTAAGATCTTGCTCAAGACTGGTAGAGAACAAGCCTCAGCCAAGTTACTTCTGAGAAATACACAAGATCAAATGCCATTTTTAAATGGTATATTGTCTCCTACAGACTGAAAACATGTGCAAGTTACACTCTAAAAGTTGCAGTTTAGGCATTGCAAGTAGATTTTCATGAAGCAGTACTGAGTTAATTCTCACTGCACTGAAGAGCTCCTGTCTTGTCTCCTGACGTACTTTACAGAAATCAGCCTCTCCACTCAGGCAAGGAAAAGACTGGGTAGTGTGACAGCCAGATGGTCCGTTTGAGATTATCACAGTAGTCCACGATGCTAGAAGACACCAGGACAATTTGCACATTGACCTAGGAACTGATGCCTCCATCTTTGTCATCTGCTGCCTGAAGCTTATTACAAACCCCTGAGGCACCAACAGGAGAATGATGTGCCCACACAGCTGTAAAGACCTTCTTAACCAGTCTGGTTATCCTCTTCTCCTCATGCAGGAGCTCAGAAAGCTTCCAGCAACTTGGGTAGGCTTGACACATTCCAGCACAGGCAGCCTGGAGGATTCTTTCCGACCACCACGCATAACTTTTTCCACCATGGCTGACAAGTTATTGTCGAGACTCACCCTTCTGAAACCCAGCTGAAGAACCGCGTTTCTCTACATACATTTTGAATATCTGTTTTCAGTACTTGTCTCGTTAAGTATGAAGCAATCCTATTGAAGGGATTATGAAAGCTGTGCAACACTGAGTTTAACCTCAAAGTATACCCCTCCCTCCATTAAGTTGAAGTAAGAACCACAAAGTAATAATACTGTTATACAGTAGAAGCTATGTTCAGTTTTACCAGATGGAAAGATTAAAAAAAGTAACAGTACCAAGACAGTTATGCTGATGCAAGTGTTTGTCCTACGTTAAGGTTAGCTATCCTTCATCTTTTTCAGAAGAGATGGGAATTGCCAATTCCAGAGAAACTCCTGTACTGGGAAGTTGTGGATCGTAAGGAGACCACTGAGTACAGTTTTATGACAGTACTAGAGCACCTACATTGTAAGATATCATTACAGCAGCCTTACCAATAAAATTACTGTTTTATGTGCTTCTACACCATCAAACCTGAGTGGCTACAAGCAAAAAGGAGACAAGCACTCTACCTTTTCAGTAAGATACCATGGTATTAACCTATCCAAGTGATACCACGAGTTTGAGAGATGAAACTGCTAGAGAAACAAGTTCCTGGTTACCACCATTATGAAAGATGGGAAACTAGATTCAGCCAGCAGCTTGGCTGTGGGCAGAGCACTGATGGCAAACTGAAAGCCATGCTAGGTTTAAGTCAGCTCTTTTTAACTAGGAACCTGGAAAAAAGTAGTCGCATGCACACACATGCACACAGTGCGGCAGCAGAAGAGACAGCAGCTCCTTTGAACAGGAATACAACTAAGCTCAGCCTTTGAGAGCTGACAGCCCACTTATGAAGCATGTGGCAGATAACTGCTTGCACCCAAAAGCTTCCTGGCCTGAGAATCATGGGTTCAGTGATATAACACATATCCACTACGCAACTTAACCTCCCCATTCAGTGCAGTGATCAGGGGGAAAAGAACCACACGATTTCCCAAAAGCCAGGAGAACAGCTTCATAAATAAGTGAATTCCAAAACAGTTAGAAGACGGTTCAACCAAACTAGCAATCCTACTATCCTAGGTAGAAAGCAACACTCCTGTGTCCTTCAGGCCATTCTTCTCCAGACAAGGAGAGAGATTTATTAGAAGAAGTCCCATGTTCAGAGGTCCTTACAAGTAACTTGAATCACAACAACATTTGCTGGAAGGACAATACAGCAGAGGTGACATCAGTGCAGAAGGCTTCTGAAGTGCACTGATGTCAACTGACACAGATGACTGATAAGGTGACAAGGGCAAATTCTTTGCTGAACTTTACAGAGAAGGAAGAATTGGTCAGGCATGTGAAGGTCGGGGTCTGCCTCATCCACAGGAGCCATGAGCTGGTAGAGTTCAGGATCCCAAGAGGAGGGAGCAAAGCAAAAAGCAGAATTGCAACCCCAGACTCTGGCCTCTTCAGGAATCTGCTAGAAGGCAGGCACATGGTCCTGGAGAGGCATCCAGGAGAACTAGCTGATTTTCAAGGAACACCTCCCCAGCTGCAAGACAGATCCATCCCAATGAGCAGGAAATTAAGCAGAGGTGGCCGGAGACCTGTATGCATGAACACAGAGCTCCTGACTAAACTCAGATATAAAAAGGAAGCATAAAAAGCAGCACCAGGCACGGCTGACCCAAGAGGAATAGAAAGACTGAGTATGCAGGGATAGGTTTAGTGGAGTGGAGCTAAGTCTGGCAAAGGATGAAAACAGCAACAAGGAAGGCTTCTACAGGTACATCAGCAGCAAAATGAAGAACAAAGGAAATGCAGTCCTCATGGGGCAGGAGATCTGATGACACAGATAAGGCTGAGGCACTTGGTGCTTTCTTTGCCTCAGTCTTTATAGAGATGACCAGACTTCAGGAATCCCAGGCTCCTGAACCCAGAGGGAAAGCACAGAACAAGGCAAATTCACCATCAGTGGGGAAGGACCAGGTTAGGGACCATTTCAGCAAACAGGACAGACAAAAACCATGATGAGGTAGACTCACAAGTGCCGAGGGAGCTGGATGATGCCACTGCAATGCCACTTTCAGTTATCTTGGCCTTATTATGGTGATGAGGGGAGGTTCATGAGGACTGGAAGAAATCAAGTGTCACTTAAGAAGGCAGATGCAGGGAATTACAGGCCAGTCAGCCTCACCTAGTCCCTGGAAAGGCAATTGAGAAAATAGCGAAAACTATTTCTAAACACATGAAGGACATAATGAGAAGTCAGCATGGACTTAAGGGAAGTCATGCTTAACCAACCCAACACCTGCTATGAAGATACGACTGGTATACAAAAGGAGAGCTTCGATGTGGTCCATCTCAACGCTGTCTCCCATAACACCCTTCTAGACAAGCTGATGAGGTACAAGTTAGGCAGATGTACAGCAAAGCTGACTGAAAACTTGCAGAACTGCTGCACTCAAAGGGTAGTCATTAGTAGAGTACAACAGCAGGCAGTAGTAGGGCCACTACTATTTAATACCCACATTAATGATATAAATGATGAGACAGGGTACATCCTCAGCAGCTGTGCTGAGAGTACAGAACTGGGTAGTGTTTGATATATTAGATGGTTGTGCTGTCATTCAGAGAGACCTCAAAAGGCTGTAGAGATGGGCTGACAGGTACCTTATGAAATCCATCACAAAGAAATGCAAAGTCCTGCACCTGGCAGTAATAGCCACGTATAGTATGTGATGGTGGCTGACCAGTTGAAAAGCAGCTTGGCAGAAAGGAAAAAAAACACACAAAGAAACACGACCACACAACAGATACTGATGGAAAAGCTGACCATGAGCAAACAAAAGGTATAGCTCAGGGCAAAGGTCAACAGCCTGTTGAGGAGAATGCTCAGGGGATCTTACCAATATGGATAAATACATGATAGGAGAGTGTAGAGAAGGTGATGACACTCTTTTCAGTGGATCCAACAACAGAACAAGAGACAGTGGGCACAAATTGAAATATTGGAACATTCACTTGAAGATGAGAAAGGAATCTTACTTTGCAAGTGACTGGATGCAGAATAGGTTGCCCAGAGACACTCAAAAACCATCTTCACAGCATCCTAGGCAGCCTGCTCTAGCTAACTCTGCTCTGAGCCAAGGGGTTGGACTAGAAAATACCCAGAGGTGCCTTCCAGCCTCAACTCTGCTATTGTCAGTTTTTGTGTTCTTGTAGATTAGAACCAAGATCAATTGATCCATACTGACACTGTTTCACAAGGTCACTAGCTTCACTACCCAACTCTGTAGTCCTCTTGTCTCTCCCAGGACTGAGAATTTACCTCCAGCTTGCTTTAAAAGCCATACATGCTGCTGGTCTAACAGTTCTCCTTTAGTCAGAGAAGGAAGATGTTCGTAGAAGCTCAGGCAGATCTATTTTAAACTTTCAGATTATACTGCAAACTGGTTTCATCTGTGGGTGGATGAAGTTAAAAGCAATAATTATAAACTAGCAACCAAGGAGGCTGGAAGTGGAGCTCCAGACTCTCAATACATTTTTTTGTTGAAGAGCCACTAGGCTCACTTCCAGAACATGAGTGCTAAGTAACAGCACTCTAGCAAACACATCAAGTTATTTTCACTCGATCAGGTGCTAATACAGGCCTAAGGGTTCACCAGGGTGGTAGCTTGGAAGCAGATGAGTAAGGAATCACATGCAAGGAGTAGTTTTCAGTTAGTAACCAGAAGTTCGCAGTAGTTTTAATGTCCATCTCCATGAGTCAGCAAATTCAAACTATGCATTCATTGCAAGCCTGGTATTCTACATCAACTCTGCTTGACATACTACCTATAGAAGAGCCTTGAACCTCACTTCAGCTGTCTAGTGTTAACAGAGCCAAACAGAAAGCATGCACATCTTCAAAGAAAAGCTGAACAGGTTATAGGTAGCTGGCCCGAAGTACAGTACCTGGTAGTCAGAGATGTCTGCAAGTGGACAAGGGAATCTAAGCCCTAGGACAGGTGGGATATGAAAATTTTTGGAGTGATAGGTAAGAAACCCGTACGGAGAGTCAGGATCCCATCAGATAGCTGCCAGTCTCAAGGCTGAACAATAGCAAGAACAGCCAGCATCACCTTGTTCGGAAGGCAGTCTCACAGCAAGTCTAGAGGGACCACAAGGACCACAACTAGAGGAGAACAGGAGCAAGACATACAGAACACTTTATAACTCTGTGAAGCCTGGTACTCCCAACACTTAGCAGCATGCTATTAAATCTGTACAGCCACAGTGGGGCTGCATCCGAGTTTTATCATACTCCTACAACCATTTGGGTACAATCACACAGCAGAATATCATCTGCTTCTCACCTCTGCTCTGAACTCGTTAATAATCCCTTTTCTCCTCATTGTCAAAGTATCTACCCTAGTGCACACACCAGATTTGCTATCTAACATGACAAACTAGTGGAGTCAAGTAGTCACGTGCAAGCAGAACTTACTTTTTTAAAGGAAAAGGAGAGGAAAAAACCCCTCACACTGACACTTCCCCATTTGTCTTACCTTCCTCTGCAGAGATCTGCTCTGAAAAGCAGATCTCAATTAGTTTGCATGCCTTCCAAAAGCTCTGTAAGAGAGGAAGAACTCAGTTTTATAGCTAAATCTGCAGTGGACCCTGCCATGCATTCTGTGGGACTGTTTCCCTCTTACCTGATGGCAAAAAAAAAAAAAGGGGGGGGGGGGTGTCAGTACTACTTCGGTTCAGCCTTAGCTGTCTGCTTATTTGGAGGATATAGCAAGTGTAAAGGGAGAATAAGCTCAAAAAAGCTGACGGTGGTCAGATATCAGAACAAACAATGTTTGCAATTAGACTTGAGAGAAACAGAAGGTTTTTTATAGAAAGACCCAGGCAATACAGAAATGCTTCAGAGACATGAATCTACAACTCGAGTATTTAATATTTGCTGCAGAATCACCGTGAAAGCCAAGTACTTAGCCAGAAACATCCATTTCATTTAAGAAGTTAGATGCTGCTCAGAAGTCAATGTTTCCTGGCTCCTAAAACAGCTCTCTCCTACTAGTGAGGATGAAGACACTCTTTCAGACAATGAAAACTCTGCAGCCCTCTTCATAAGATACAGAAAACTTGAGACTCATCTATTTAAACGGCCTTAGAACAAAGGAAGCCACAGAAAACAGCACAGAAGGTCTTCCTTCCCTTTCCAGTGACCTACTGCTCTAGTAGCATTAGCCACTGTTCTTAAAAGAGCAGCCAAGGGTTTGAGACTTCAGAGTTAGACAGGTTCTAAGCTACTAGGTTACTCCCACGTTTGAATCAAAAACCAACAGGACACACACAGGCAATGTTCCCACACTCAAGGTTCCTCTGACTCAGGATAAAGTAGTGTTCTTACTCAGCAGCTCCAAAAAAAGCAAGGAAAGTATGCAAAGCACTGAAGGCAGAAGTTTAGCCACTTCAGGCTGCACATCTGTGGCAGTGGAAATTGAAGCACTGCTTTATGGGCAGACATCATCCCTTACTTCTGCACTTTTTCCCCTCAGAGGATTTCAGTCTTAGGTACTTTTACCTTGCAGCAGCATTTAGGAAGTATTCACTCACCGCAGGTAAGAAACCAGAAAAAGCAAGTTGTCCACTTCACAATGATGGGTCAGCCATTGGCACTAACTCTCTGCCAGAGGGATGTCCTAGTACAGGCCTGGTTATGAACAATGGGTCCTTAAGAGAAGCCTGGTGACTCAGAGCCACTTTGAAGCAGAAGACTTTTTGATCCAAACTTCTCCTCCAATGTCAATCTCCACCAGGCTCTTGGCCACTCTGGAGAGAGCAGATGAGCATAGCTCCTATTATCAATAAAGCACAGCTGCAGAGCTTTTAAGCCCAGGAGTCAGACTTGACTCCGACCTCCCTCTGTTAGCCAGCTATCAGAGCTATCCACACACTGGTAGCTGACAGTAAGCCAGCCTTTCAAAAGATTAATCACCCACCACCAGAGATTAAGACCGAGAAACATACTAACCACCGAAATGGTGGTTTTACCTATTCATCTCCACTTAACCATACTCATTCCCCAGAACACTCAATACACAGTGCAAACAGTTGAAGTTTACTACTGCCTTAAAGCTAGAAACACCCATCTGTTTGCTGAAGTTTTTTCCTGAGGTGGTAAAGAAGTAAACTTATTTTTTTCTTGCCAGTGCATCAGGTATTAAGTGGAAGAAGGGACATCCCTCAGAGTAGAACTGCTGGACATCAGGAGGATCAGATGTTGGGCTTTTTCTGCTAATTCAGCTAGAAAGAAAAAAAGAAAGCATGCTGCTCTCTTCCTACTGGAAATCATTTTATTCATCAAGGCTCATTATCCTAGTGTCATTTCCAGGTCAACCACAGAACTGCTCTCAAGTCTAAAACCCACTTAATTCAGCCCCCTTTACAGTACTCCTGTACCGCCAAGTGCCTAGAACAGGCCAATACTACATACAGGTACTAGAAGATGAATTTCACCTGTGCTGCTGGTGGAAAAACTGGGCAGGGACTTCCCTACTGGCAAGAAGTTAGCTGACCACAGCCCAAGGCTAGAGAGGTATTTCTGTTCCTATGTTATCGGGGATGCTGATACACTCAGACACCTCAAAACAGGAAAGCAGAGAGGAGCTTGCTTGTGCTCCAAAAGCAAAAAAAAAAAAAAAAATACAGCTAAGCAAAGAAGTTACAGGGTGTGTGCTACTCCTCAGAACAGAGCTTCTCACCTGCCACACAGCGGTGTGGATAGGCAGCACTAACAGGATGGGTACAGTACCCCCACCGCACTCCTGAGCTGCGAGAAGACCCCCAAAGGCAGCTGCCAACTCTGCTATTGATACATGAGTAAATCCAATCTAACTAGGCTGCTGTCTGACCAACCTGTATCATAGACAGAAGAACTCTACAAGTCCTACTCCAACCTTAGTCACATACCCCCTTGTCTTGGAGGGCCATCAACTCTTTGACAACTTTCTTAGATGAAGGTATTTGATCCCAGAGGGAAGGTAAGCCTGGCTTCTCACTTGAGCAACAGTGGGCAAACATTTAAAGAGAGGGCTCCTTACATGGGCAGGAACAAGTACTAAATCTGTACAGCACAGTTACAAGGCAAGAGAAGGTGACACATGGAAGAGGCCAGACTACCTTGACTCATTCCCCTAGAGCACGGGAGTGTATCAGACCAGATAGCGCTGGCAGCCCCAAAGCTTTTGGAGGCTAGCAGATCTGTCCTGCCCTGGAGCAGCTCCACGCTCCCCTGGACAACAGCCATAGGAAGCACCTCCTGCCACCAGCAGCTCTGTAACACCCTGCACAAGCACCAGCCAGCCCAGAACTGCTTATTATAAAGTTCCAAACCAGTCTCACCCTTTGCAACCCTTGCTTCCAGGAAATCCTACCTTAAAACATTTCAGGAAGTCTGCCCACAGAGATACTATGTCCCTGAAAGAGTACTTAACATATCAGCAGTGCAGCACTGCCGCTGCGGTAATATTCAGGGATTATCACACCCAAGGCCCACACATGGGCAAGGCACTTTACAAAGCCCGCTGGTGTCCGGTGGGCACGTGCCAGAGCCAGGTAAGGAAAAGCAGGCACAGAAACTGCTGCAACAGCATCCTTTCCATATCGCACCAACGTGAGGAAGCGAGCAGGAGCTCGGGTCTGGGAAGAACAGTCACAGACAAGTTGATGGCAAGCTCAGTAGTAAGGAAACAGCGGCAGCTCCAAGCCTTCCCCGTGAGGGAGACAGGAAGGAGATGGCAAGGGAGTTGCAGTAATTCCTGAAGCACTCGGACCCATCCGCACGGGTACGAGCCCGCGGGAAGGGAGACGGCCAGCGAAGCCTTACCCCTCGCACCCAGCCGGTGTGAGCGGGTGCACCGGCGTCCCGGCCCCTCCCTCGCAGGGAGAGACACCGTGCCCGCAGACCCCACACCGGGTGCCTTCTCCCCCCGCCCCTCCTCGAGCAGCCGCAGGCTCTTGCGATGGATGTCAGCAGCACCCCAGGGCTCCATTTCCCGCGGCGAGCCTGGGAGGCAGCCCGGACGTGGCGGGAAACAGTCGCACAGCCCTTCTCCCTCCCCTCCGTGCTCCCCTTCAGAAGCAGCGACACCCCCCCAAATGCCGCGCCCCCTCCTCGGGCCGTACCTTGTCGGCGATGCTGCGGGGCAGAAGCAGGTCGGGGCTGGGGGTGAGCGCCGGCCCCATCTCCTCGCTGCTGGACGGGGCCAGGGGATGCGGCATCTCCCGCAGCGACTTGGGCCCGGAGGACGGGAGAGGCTTGGGGGTGCCTGCTGCGCCGCCCGACATCGCGCCGGCGCTGGGCAGCGGACCCAGCGGAGGGGGGAGCGGAGGCCGCGCCGCTTCGGCGGGGAGCTGCGGGGCCGCGGCCGGAGCCTGCCCGCCACCACCGCACTACGAGGAGGAGGGGAGGAGAAGGAGGAGGAGGCGGCAGCAGCAGCGGCCGAGTACGAAGAGGCGGAGGAGGAGGAGGGGCGAGAGCAGCGCCTGCCCGCGCCACCGCCGCCCGCCCCCTTACAAAGCGCCCTCCGCGCCACCTGCCTCCCCCGCCCGCCCCGCCCCGCGCGGCGGCGCCCGCCGAGCCTCCCGCCCCGCCCCACCCCGGGGCACGAGCGGAAGGCGCGGGGCCGTCCCAGCGCGGCGGCGGCGGGCGGGGCTGAGGCGGGCGTAGGCCGCGCCCCCGGCCGGCCCGGCCGGTGACAGCCGCCGCCCGGGCGGGCCCGCTGGCCGGACAGCCCAGCGGGGGAGGCGGCGGGGCCCGGCGCAGCCTGCGGGCGGGCCTGGTAGGCGCCGCCGCCCGCGCCCTTGCGTGAGCCGCAGCGTGGCCCCCGGGTACCGCGCTAACGCCCGTGTCGAACGGCGGTTAAACGCCAGAAAGGCGAAGCAGCCGCTCGGCCTCTCCAGGCGCAGCTCGCCGGTTTCGAACTGCTCACACGTTTGAAGGGAAACTGCAAACACACCGAGTCCCCGTGCGGGTCGCCGTGCCGGCGTGGGGTAGCTGGGGTGGCAGCAGGGCGGCGGCGGGACCTCCCCCCGCCCCGCTGGGCAGCCCGAGGCCCAGCCCCGGGACCTGCTGCCGGCACGGGCGGGCGCCCCCGGGACCGCGCAGCGGGACGCGTTGCGGACGGGCAGGCGCGCTCTGCCGCGTGTTCGCTGCCACCGCGCCTGAGAGGTTTCACATTCTTGTAGCGTCATGTTTCATCCTGAAGCTGCTGGAATTTGTGGTAGAGAATTCTCTTTACATTTAAAGAAAACAACCCGAATTTTAAAGAAGATGCGCTGAAAAGTTTCACTCTGACCCTGTGTGGACAGAATGTATTTTTTCAGGCAACCTTAAATTCAGGCTCCCTTGCAGTTTGCTAAAATGAGCTGAAAGATTACATTGAGTTCTGTCAAAATGATACATATGAATTTGTCTAATGGCATGCATCAATTGCAAAAATTCAACAATCTGTCCACAGCTAACAGTGAAAAACTGTTGATGACTGTTGAATAATTAATAAATAGGACAGAAATCGTAGCCTGGTTTAAGATACTCCCTGAGCAAATAAAGCAACTGCATTTGTCTGATGAGTTACTCTTTGCAAATAATTTGCTCGGCATTAATTAGACATAATAGAATAGCATGCTACTGGGGGAAGAGATGGGTCACTGTAAGACTGTTGTCATCCCTTCCAGCTATATACAGATATGCAGAAATGCAGATACAGATGCGCAGAAATGCATATACAGATACGTGACCAAACAGAACTGGGATGCTGTAAACATTTTTGCTCATGTTTAACTTTTCCAAGGGGAATCAAAAGGGCAGCACCACCACCTGAAGCTTAAGCTCACAAGTTTTACAAGTGTCAGTGCCAGGTGCCACGCAGCAGGCACAGGGGAGTGCAACATTGTGGACCTCTGTTCAGCATAGGAAAAAGCTATGAAAGAATCAATCCTTACTATACATAAATACCTAGTATTACATAATATTTGAATGCTGGTTGTTATAGTTTACCTGTCCAATTAAATGACAAGAGACTGGCCAAATTAAAAAAAATAATTTATTAAAGCAAGCGACAAGTAAGCAAAACAGCGCTGGGTGTCTGGGGAGTCTCCTGCTCCACCAACGGCGTGCACTCACTTCCCGAAAGTCACTGGTTTTATACTCTTCGTCTTCCAGTATATGTGTCTTCTTTAATGGTGCATTCTGCATCTGCGCGGCTTGTTGCTAAGGGGATCGTTCGCTGCCTTCCTCCTGGTGGTCGTGGGGATGAAGGCTCCTTGTCTTCCTCACATCACAGACTCCTCGTCTTCATGAGTCCCCCACCCCTCTCTTTCTCAAGTTTCAGGCCCTAAATCCCTCTCTTTCTCAAGTTTCAGACCCCAACTCCCTCTCTTTCTCAAGTCTCTTTAGCATTCCTGCATATCGGGTTTACATAGCCGGATGCTGGTGGCTGACCTTGCATACTTCACGTAAATTTCCATTATTCTGCCAAAGTTTGATGAACAAACTGTTCACAATTTATCACACTGGTAACAACCAAAAGTCCCAACCAAGTCCCAGGCTGCAGTGAGAAAGAGACTGTGAAATATACTTCATTCATTACGCTTCCAAAACAATAACCTATTGCTCAGAAAAATGAAACAACACAAATTAGCCAGCATAGACACCCCAGCTTTCTTCTAGACTATTCAAATCTTAAGTGGAAACTGTTGTGATAAAGCAGCAGGCAGGGTCACATCTGCTGCACTGCTCAGGAACCAGTTCCCTTCAGTTTTGTGAAAGCTCGTGTCTTGAAGGCTTACAGCTTACCAACAGCTCTTGCTGTCTTTTCCCTTAAGCATTCCCACCCAGTGTGTTCCAATTCAGAACAATTCTCCAAAGGAAGGCTGTCAGGGATGCTTACACAAACGCTGTCAACAGTTGGAAACCTCGGGGCGTTCCCACGCTGTGCAGATACAAATGACCTTCTGCTCATTAAACCTACTGGCCTGGGGGACAGCGAGCCTGCTGCACCCTTCCAGTAAAGACCAACGGTATCCAGGCTGCCCAAACAGCAAGCAGCACAGGCAGCAGATGGACGGCAGGGTTTATCACTCTACTATTTCTGCAGAAATACTTTGTCCAGTTGTGGGCCCCTTAACACAAGAAAGACACAGACAAACTGGACGAAGTTCAGAGCAGGGCACTAAGATGGTTGGTGACTGGAGCACTTGCCCTGCAAGCAGAAGCTGGAGGGCCAAGGCTTGTTCAGCCTGGAGCCACCATGGCTTCAAGGGCATGTAATTGCAGCCCCCAGTAGCCCCCAGGGAGGGCATGGAAGAGACGGAGCTGGGCTCTTCACGGCAGTGCATGGCAGGAGGACAAGAGACAAAGGACATAAATTGAAACAGGAGATTCCAGATGGACATTAAGAAGAACTTTTTCCCCCGGCGACAGCCAAGCAGTGGGGCAGGTTGTGGAGAGAGGTTATATAGCCTCCACCCTTGGAGATTTTCAAGACAGTGTGGTCTGATCTCATCTCTGACCCTCCTTTAAGCAGAGATTGGACCAGAGACCTCCCTAGGTCCCTTCCAGCCTGAATGATTCAGGGATTCAGATAATGTTCGTTGCTGTGGAAGCAGTATGTCTAGTTTCTGAAGCGATGTGAGGTGACCCCTCAGTTTTCCTTTCTTATATTGATCCTTAGGTCACTTCAACATAAATGTTCGCTACAACCCATTTCTGATAATAACATGCATTTATGAAACCAAACTGACAGGGTTAGGGTATCTGTAAATCTCTTAAGGACTAAGGACAGATGTCTGTCCTCCTCTGATCTCAGTCAATACTAAGTCTGTGAATATCTGTATAAGCGGCAACCTAGGTTTAACAATGATACATACCATCAGTAGCAGAAGCAAAACTATAATACGGAGAAAGAGAAGAGTTAAAAAATTGTGAATCATACCTCAAAATGTATGAAGCTTACTTTATATTTGTAATCTGAAAAATCTCTACA
The DNA here is from genome assembly GCF_023638135.1 of Falco biarmicus. Taxonomy (NCBI): domain Eukaryota; kingdom Metazoa; phylum Chordata; class Aves; order Falconiformes; family Falconidae; genus Falco; species Falco biarmicus. The sequence continues at coordinate 11,608,520 of NC_079311.1, forward strand.
GCTGGCTGGCCTTTTCTTAGCTGTCTTTGCAAGTTTGTACCACAGACTGAGGCGAGTTTCTAGCTTCCTCTTCAGCCATGACAGAAACCTATTTTTATTTTTTTTAACATGGAAGATGACAATCTTATGTAATTGATTTCAAGAGCTGTAACTTCCGAAACACAGAAGATAAAACATTTTAAGATTTGCATTTGAAAAGTAAGAGTTAGGAGCAAATTATTGTACTTTGATTACAACTAGTCCTGCATTATTAAGAGGTCATAAACAACTCCAAATCTTTTGTTCATGAAACAAAACAGAAAAAAGGTATGCTAAGTAGCTGACTTCTTGTAGAAAACTTTTTCCTCGCACAAATAGAAAACTTCTACATGCATCAGCATGTGGGTCATCTGGCTCCAGCAGCAGGCACAGGAATGTACAGCAAAAACTGAGGAAGGGAAGTGTCCATTTCTTCTAATAGTAGCAGCACTGAAATAAATGTCTTAATTCTGCTAAGAAATTATAAGGTTGATATAATTTTATGACTGTAGTACTTTCCCTGACTTTTTTTTTATAGTTTTCTTTTTGTTAAACATTGACTGCTAAAACCAGTCAGCACATGGAACACAAAACCAGCAGAATAAAATACACAATGAGAATCAAAATCAGTGACTGGCTGAAGAGATACTGCTATTCGATGGCCACCTCTTAACCCAAGTTAGCCTGAAAAAACTGGGATGCTCCTCTAGCAAAAATCCTGTTTATTATGTTTACATCATTTTAGCTGAGAAAAGAGATACAACAGAATAGGTGTGTGTATGATACTAACTGGGCAAGACGACAGATGGTCAACCATGGGATCAAGAATCTCACCAATTCAAGACAAAGGTCATCAGTTTCACAATTTTTTTTTCTGAAGAAAATAGTTCTGCCTCTGTATCACTGAAATGAAAGGCCTACAGACTACCTCTCTGGATCGTTGCTAGGATAGAAAGAGAGAGGAAGGATCTACAGGTTGCCTTCTCTCCTGCCTTTTCAATCATACTCTTGCACAGGGGTCCTCAAACTGTTTAAACAGGGGCTGGCGTGGATGCAGTGGCAGGCAGCCATCTGCGGCTGCTTGGTTTCCCCCTCTGCAACCCCTGGCGGGGGCGGGGGGGGGGGGAGGGGGAAGCAGGGGGGGTTCTGTAAATATCAGGGGCCGGATTGAGGACCCTAGAGGGTCATATCCGGCGCACAGGCCATAGTTTGAGGACCCCTGCTCTTGCACCTCCATTATGGCAATGTTGGTTCAGGAAGTACTCCTATTACTTCTGCTGGTTAGCTGTATCTTCTCAACTAGAGCTGATATATATTAAAATTAAGCATCTCTCACAGCAACTGGAAATCATTCAGTGTATGTGCTCTCTCCTGTCATTTTTGCCAAGGGTGAGGGATAGGTCAGCATAAGCAAGAACAGGGATTTTGAAGAGATTCTATGTAGCACTATTGAGTTGCATTATATACGACATACCTACAGTTCTTGGTATAGAAGCAGTTTGGTGGTGGGGTCTGAGATCCAGGTGCTTTCTCTATTGCCTGTCTAAATCCCCTAAAAAACCACATTTTCTTATTTAATACAGTTCCTAATTTTAAAGTTGACAGATGTTACAGACAGCAGCAAAGCAGCAAATATACTACATGCCAGCAATATGTTGTGGCAAAGTCCTTTTCTTCAAAGCAAGGGTTCGAGCAACTCCTTAATACTAACAGAAGATCACCTCTTAAAAAACCTATTTACAAATTTAAAGATAAACAGCACCACGGTTTTATGGCTTTTCTGATCTGGAGTGCCAGGTACTCCAATAATTCTACTCAAGATGTTTTTATCATGGCAGATGGCTTTGTAAGTGCTCATAGTGAGCCTGAAAAGGACTCTCAGTTGTTCCATAACATTCTTTTTGTAATGCATCTTCATCTTCTGGCTCAGACAGTGAGACATAAAATGGCAATAGAGTTTACAATGAATATCAGAAGGCTAACTTCAGGTTGAGTTTATTTACTCAATCAGACACATAAAACCCACCTGCTTTTCATCAGTTTATAGATACTTATCTTTTATTCTATTTATTTATATATATTAATATTTTCATTCTATTTAAAGCATAAATTATAGAATTCTTCTCTATAGCACTCTGTATAGCACAGTACAGACAAAAACCAATAAGGTAGACTGGAGGCCACACAAGCCAGACTGTGATGCTGTCAGGCTTGGCTGGTTTACCAGGTCAGTGGCAGTAAAAGCTTTTTACCTCGCTGTTGACAGCCTCTCCTTGACCCCTTTACCTTCTCTCCCTCATGCTCTACCTGGACAGGATAATGTTTGTGTCTGTTTGCACATAACAGCATATGAAACTAGTATGAAACAAGACCATTCTAGAGGATGTAAAAAAAATAAAATCCAGCTGCCCTTGGAAAACAGTTCTTCCTTCTCTATGCTGCTACAGTTCATGTCTTGTACCACAGTGACCGAAGAGAGCAGGCTTTTGACCTGACCCAGTTAAATCTTACGTCTGCATTGACTCTGTACAGAGATGGGATCACTTTCAAGTGAACAGCACTATTGATGCACACATTTAAGCTAATGGGTGAGCTTTTGCTGCATCAAAAGCCTTCAAAGCTGTCAAGTTTGATGGGGAAGCAATAAACACGATTGTGGGAAGATAGGGCACTTGTGATAGAAAGTGGAAGTCTGTCCTAAATGGCTATCAAATGAAAAATCAGAAATCCCACCGTGGAGAAAGTGTACAGCTACGGACACAGTATCTTGAGGCAACTGGATATAAAAAAATAACCCAAGTAAAATGTTTAAAGACTCTTCAAAACATTCTATTTTTGTTTGTTTGTTTGTTTTTGAGTTTTTTTTGTGACATGCAAATTAAATATAGAAATAGAAGGTAGGGTTTAGAATGGATCTGTATGAGTAGCACTGCCAGTTGGAAATAACAGCAGCATTCTGGAAGATCTTGGCTCAAGCCAAGGAGACATCCCACACAGCCCATTTTCATTTGGAGGGGAGCGGGTGGAGAGTAAATCACTGTTTTACCTCAGCTTTGTCAACTGCAAGCAAACCGTGGTGAATAGAACTGTCCGTGGCCATTTTGAGATATTGCAGTCTATGATCATTCAGTATCACATCCAATTCAGCTGAGCTTTTGTTTATTTAATGAGATACACAGCTCCCTGTACACCAAGATGATAAGAACAGCCAGCCTGGAAAATAGCATTTTACTGCCTCAAGAAGCAGCATGGCCAGATTTGTGAGGCAATGTTGAAGAACAGCGTTTTTTTAAGCTGAAGATTTTGTAATGACTTTCTAACAGACATGCTATAAATGCTGTATTTTATAATTTTTATTTGATTATAGTGAACAAGAAGGAAAAATTTCAGGGAAAATCAAAGTATTCGAATGCATGACAGATTAAACTCTCTTCCTTTCAAGAGCTACACTCTTTTCCCATTTCTACATCCCAAGGAGGAAATTAATGTACTGATATGACACTCCTTCAAGAGCCAAAGGGTCATTTGACTTGAGGCAGGACTATGTTTCCATAGAGATGCTCTGCTGTGATTAATTTTCATCCCACTTGTATAGAACTGCAGAATTTATGAGTCCCAACCTTTCTGCACCTGAGTCTTCTTGCTGATGACTTCTCTTCCTTTTCTACCTTCTTCCTCAATCCCCAACCAAGCACCACTGTCCGCTTCTTAATTCTTCTTGCCAGTGTTAGCTGTGTCAAAGAAGAGCTTAGCCACTAAGCCTGTCTGTCTCAAACTGAAGCTCTTCCGAACCACTTACATGCCCAGTCCTGGCATGACAATGCAGGGAAATGTACCACTGCGCTGCTCTTCACTCAAGGATTACGAGCGAGATGTCTAGAAAAAATGGACTTCAGGTCATCCAAGAGAGAATAATAATAAGGGGGGGTGGCAGGGTGGGGGGAAGCACATATGACAGTTCTCAAGTCACACTAAGAAATTACAAAAATGAAAAAAACTCAACCAACCAACCTACAGAAAAACCACCCAAAACCAAAACATCAGAAGGAAAGAAGGTGCTCAATCAGCTGTTCAGATAAAGAGAAGAGTTGAAAACAATGCCTCTATTTTGGAAAGGCTGAGATGTTTGCCTTCCAGTAACTGACAGGGCTTTAAAGCAAACAGAAGACTCCCTGAGATTGTCAGAGTTTGCTGTTTGCTCAAGTGCTGTTTTGGATTTTCTCATTAACACACACGCAAATGCACAGAGATAGGCTTTACCAGACAAACAATCTAGGTAACCAAATTCTAAATCTGGATGTTACAAGTCTCTAGACAGAAATTTGATCAGTTTTACAGATTTCACACTTAGTGAGGCTTTGAAAAAGTATAAATGCATGGACAGATAGCATATTTGGCTAGCAGAAGTCTATGTGACAGAATTTGTATGCATAATACTAGTGCACACTGGTTTAAGTCAAATCAATCAAGTATTATGGATACTGATAGGATTCTTATACATTCCGTACCATCTCAAAAATGTAATTTCTTTCTACATCATCTAGAATAGCTGGCTGCAGCAGCAGATCTTACTAATTGTTAATTGTCCTCAAAAAGTATGTACATATTTTGTTGTCCGAGCTAATGGACTAGTGTGGCATTTCACACTGCGTACACCCTGCGCACATCCTTACCAAGGTAGATAATTCTTTCGCAAGAAAACCAACGTTTTTTAATAAGTTGTTTTTCTCCTTTAACCCTGGAGAGCAATGAGGTTATGAACTTTTAAGAGTTGATGGAAGAGGAAGCAGATGAAATTAAATGCCCTGCAGTGTACAGGATGTTTGCTCCAAGACCACCCTTGCCATAATGAAGTGTCATTTGTTCAGAAACACCTGTTACATACATCACCAAAATCTCAGTACTAAGAAGTTCAATATCCTGCAGTAAAAGCGTTTCTAACTACAGACACCTTGAACTACAAATTACGTTGAAAAAAGTAACTGGTTCTCTGTACTTCTTTTCAAATTTGGTTCAGAAAAAGGGCCTTTATTGCATGACAATTGTTTACTGCCTTAAAACCACCCCTGGGTATAAAAATTAAGCAGGCAGTGTGACTGGTTTCTTGGCTGGCCAGATTGGCCCCATCTGTTCGCGGCCTGCTGTGTTATTTATTCATTGCAGTTCTCAAGAACTGGTTTTACCCACCTATGATCAGAGGTACAGCTGTTAGGGGCCACAGTTCACATCACTACTCAGCTTGGTTGTGTCAAAGTTAAGTGTTTTGACCACGAGCACACTAAAAAAAATAAATAAAAAATCACGAATTGTGCTATTTAAGGCTTATCCTGCAGGACAGACTTGATCATGTAAGAAAAGATACTCTCATTTGAAAAGCCATCACTTGCCATTTCAAAACTAAAACATGCATTAGTAACATGGATGCACAACCCCTTCTGGAATTCATGCTGAAGAGTCATTCCTGCTGTGTTCAAACTCAGACTGCGCGGCGGCGATGAAGAAGTGGCACAACCTTTCCACTTTTCTTTTTGCCGTTTAACTGTGCTGATGCCCCAAGGCCCCTTAGCGTGATCCACGCATGACCCTCTCACTTGCTCCCGAACCCCTCCCTTGCAGGCACCAAGCCACCACTAAGCAGAGCCACCGTTTAAAACCCGAAGCGAACGGTCACTGGGGCCCGGCCCCCGCCCCCGCCCCCTCAGCCGGGCCCCGCCCCCTCAGCCGGGCCCCGCCCCCTCAGCCGGGCCCCGCCCCCTCAGCCGGGCCCCGCCCCCTCAGCCGGGCCCCGCCCCGCCTCGCGCCGCTTGACGGGGGCTGTCCGGCCCGCCCTGTCCGCCAAGCTACTGAAGGTGGCGCGCCTCGCCGTCACCCGGGCGGAAGCTGGACGGCGCGGATATGTCGTTGCGCAGTGCGTGCGTCATGGGCACGTGCCGCGAGCTCATTGGCTGCGAGAGCCAAGTTGGGCACGGGTGGGGCGGCATGGCCGTGAGGCGGCCGGGCTGCGGCTAGAGGCGGGCGGGGGTGAGCGGAGCAGCGCCCGCCCGATCCCGGAGCCCTCGGGTAGGTGGGCAGCGGGAGGGCAGGTGCCCGGGCAGGGCGGCGGCAGCGGACGGGCAGCGCACCCCTGCCGGCCCGAGGAGGGCGCGACGGCGGGAGAGTCCGTCCCTTGTGCGGGGAGGGGGCAGCGGGACTGCCCACGGGCACGGGGCGGTGAGGCGGGAGGCAGAGCCCTCCGGCGGGCGGGGGCAGCCTGGGCTCCGCGTCCCGTCCCTTCCCCGCCTCCCGGCCCGGGAGCAGCCCCGGCCCTACAGCCGCCCCGCCGCTGGGCTCCGCGCCGTGCCGGACTCTCAGCGGCTGGGCGGGGGCGGGCAGTGAGCCCGCCGGCAGATGAGGCCCCGCGGACCTCGGCGAGGCGCAGCGGGGGCAGCAGCGCTGGCCGCCCCCCCCCCCCCCCCCCGGGGTGCGGGCCAGGCCAGGCCGCGCCGCGGCCCGTCAGTTCGCACCGCCTTTGAGTTACTTGGTTGCGCTGGGTTTGGTGCGCAGGGTCTCGCAGTTCCGGGGCGTAACTGTTCCCTGCTCTCTTGTTGGATTCTGACTGAGATCCGCGTTTCCTGCAGGATTCAGCGCTGCCATCCCTCCCCTCCGCCCGGCTGAGCTGGAGCCCTTTGCCGCCGCACTTCACATAGCCTGGCACCTTAATGGAAACAGCAGTTGATGGTGGTCTGAGTTGACGTATGGTTGAACAGTGGGCATCGCTTTTTGTTTTGCCACAGCTGTGAGGATGGCAGCTTTTGGCCGGCCTCGTATCAGAGTTTTAAACTGCCTTTCCTCAATCGGTTCTCTTGAGTTAGAGCCTACACCGAGGTCTTTCGACGCTTTAGCGTTTGAAGAGTATAATGCTTTAACATGCTGCTTAAGTGTGGGCCAGCATACTTTGTCAGGAAGAAGTTCTGTTAGGAAAAATTATGTGCGACTCCGGAATTACTGGAGAGGTTATTCTTAAAGCACTAGAATCTGAAAAAGAATTGATTGCAACTCTTGATATTTCAAGCTAAAAATTTCAATCAGAACAATATAAGTAGTATTACATGGTTTAAGCAATATGTATGCTGTATTTGGCTTATGCTTTGTAATGCTTGCCATACTTAAAAAATCCCTAACAGAATGAAATCCAAGCTTTTCTTTTAAAGGAATAGGTTTATCTTACATTGTGCCTGTTCTACAGATATTTGTGGGATTAAAAGATTTGAACTGCAGCTGAATAAAACGGGCTGAAGATTCAAGGATGGCAGCAAATCCTTCGGGACAAGGTAAGTTTTAATCTGAGTATTCAAGGGAAAAAGTTAAGTGCCAAATGTCAGTGAAGTCACCAAAACCGTAAGTTTACTTAATGAAAGAGCAGAAAAGGGAAGAGCGGCAGGAAGGTTGGGCTGAAAGTAGCAGAACGTGTGCTTGGGAAAAGACACACACATTAAATGGTTGAAAAAGACCATTGATGGCTGGGGACTGTGCATTCCCTTTATCCTCAGGTTATAACGTACCTATCATGCCAGTGGTTCTGTGGTTATTTCCTGAAGCATATCTCAGACACTTAACAACACTTAGCATTGAACATTACTTGCAGTTCTTGCACTCGGCATCAGGGAACAGCCAGAAGTGTTAATATATTCCATGTTGTGATGGGAACAGTAAGACCTAGTCAGTAATAGCTGTCAGAGACAGCAGGTGGCTAGGTCTAGGAGGAAAAGCCCAATAAAGTCATAACGCTAGCTCCGATGAAATATTTCTTTGCCTGATGGTGCACCTGATTTGCATCCGTAAAATCCTTCAAGACACGAAGATTTACCTGTCTAGCGGAGGCATGTGTGTTGCAGGGAGCTGAGGGTCTGGGCGAGGCCGGCGCAGGCCGGGGAAGTGGTCGGCCACGCGGTAGATTGAAGGAGGGTCTTAAATCGCCCTCTAGTGGTGCTTTCTGGAAGTTTTAGTGGAACTCAGGCTTGCCTCTTCCACGGAAAAGCTGAGGAGAAAAAAGTTTCTCAGGTATGGCTTTTCACTTACTGATTATGAGAAATGAATTCAGAAGTTTCCCAGCACCCAGAGACTTCATGCACATTTTTGTGTGAGTGTCCTTATCCAGGAAAGCAGTCAACAAAGCTGGATGTAATTAATTCTGAAATGCTGATACTTTGTAAGGGGTAACAGATCACTTGTGTGGTTCCCTAAAGGAACTGTTTATCATATGAAAATTATTTGCGCTAAGCAGGCAAGAAACACTTTTCAAGTTTAACCAGCCAAATAAGCTTATGAATAATGCACCTAGGAAAATTAGAAAGGAACAGGTAAATTTGAGCAACAGCTGAAAACCTCTCTATCTTTCTCTTTGCCAGATGCAGCCTGGTAGTGAAAGAGATTTAGAAAAATACTGTATTTTCAGCTTGCTGCGTGTCACATATATTGGTACCGTGCAAGCAATTAATTCTCTCATTTCCCCCTTTTTGGACAACAGGAACAGGGATTTCCTGAAACACTCACTGGAAGGGTTATGAGTGGTAGCACTTACTCAAAATGGTAAAGGTAAATTAAGCATTAGTCTTCTACACAGCTTGCAATTTTTTGTACAGAGTTGTTTCTTTCGCTTTGACTAGTACCGGCTGTTTTCCTAGGAGTTAGTTGACTGTTGATTGCAGACTCTTGACTACAAAGGTTAAGATCTTGTGCACTGGACTTCCTTTATTTTATTGGCCTCTTAGGAAAGCAGTCTTTTGATTAGAATTTCAAATATGAGGAGCTGCATGTGAGTGCAACAAAAGCAAATACAAAGTCTTACTTCAGGCCATTAGTACCACATAGAACTGATTGCGTGAGACTGATTACAGCATTTAAAAGAAGTGGAAAAGCTTTTGGTGTGCTGTGTGTGTCCACAAGATTTGTTTATATACCAGAGTGGTACATTTTGGTAGTGGTGTTGGAAACCAGCTTCTAAGTTACAGGAATTACTTTCAGGTGCTTGGTAATACACTGTTTCTGCAGCAGTACTTCACAGTACTTGCATAACATGCAGTAATAAGGGTGCTCTTGTAAAGTGTTTGCTTGTTCGCAGCAAGGCCAGAGCATACCTTGTGTCTTAGTAAATTAAAAGATTCCATGTCGGGTCTCGTGGAGGAAGCCCTCTGAGATGAGAGAAATGTGACAGCTCAGGAAGGAACGGTCCCCGAAAGGTGGAAGAAGTACAGGTCCTGCTTCAGACAGGGCTGAACTTCTCAGAAAAGAAGAGTTCTGCTATGTTGGAAGAACCAAGCTCTTGAAATATGTACAGAATTTTAAGCTTCAGACTGCAGCGATTCTACAATGTCTCTTTCTGTCTGGGTGGTTTTTTATCCTTTTGGCCTAAAGGTATGCAAGTGCGTTCACGTAACACAATCTGAGCAGCTAGATTTAGCTTTATGTTCACCTAGTCTGTGTTAAAAATGAAGATTGTGCACTGAATTACATGATTATGTACAAACTTGGATGCGCTGCATCTGAGTGTGATGTGTGTGCAAGCACAGTACTTGAGGACTGTAGCATATCTCTTCCCTGGAGAGCTTTGTGGCTGTAAAGCAGTCAGTAACATACATTCAGCTATGCATGTAGCTGTTTTCTGGAGGGATAGACGAGATGTTGGTACATCTTTTAGTAATCAAGTTAATTTACTGATTTATTAATACACCTTTTGTTTCATTGTCACACAATGTATATGAAAGCATATCTGAATGTAAATTGTTACTGAAAATATTGATGTGCAGCAGATTTTTAGATGACGTTTTGCGATGCCAGTAGTCATAAGTAGAAGAGAAAATCAAAATACAGTTACTCCATCCTTTTTCCCAAGCATTGTGCATTTAGTAAGGTCTTTGGATTCTGCTTTTTAAGAGGTTGCTCATTAAGGCTACCCTTTATGAAAGCATGCACATCAGTAAAGAAATGGCTGTTGAAATGCTTTCTGAATTGAGCAGGCAGATCAGTGTGCAGTGACAGTGCTTTTTAACATACAGAGCTTAGAACAGACATCTAGCTTTGAAACCATTTTTCCAGGTAGAAGTGTATCTTGAACATAAAGTTGTAGACTAGGGCTCTTGTGCTGTTTACACATCTATGGACAAATGATAAATAATCCATTTTAGAAAAAAACTTACACTGTGAATTTGAAGCAACCAGCAGATCAGGGAAAAGATACAAGATGAAAAGCAAGAACTTTGAAGTAGATAAATGTAGTACTGTTTCTTGCCATGCAGGGTTAGCTAGCAGAATTTCTGTCAGTGATGTTAGCAACCTCACTGGTAGGTGAGGTAGTGTGGTAGGATTAGGCTAAAGAGCGAAGCTTGCTGTGAGCTCTTAAAGCTACCAGTATCACTCAGCAAGGCTACAGCTTTCTCTATTTTTCTGCCTTTCACATGCAAAACATTGGTGTTAAGTAAACTTTTATCTTCTGCACAGACCACATAATACAATGTTTGATGTCAGTAACAGAGGTGTCAGAAAGAACAAGTTTTAAAATTTAAATGTCCTGAATCTGCTACGTTAGAGAATAATCTGAGGAGCCAGGTGCTCAGTTTGACATCTGACACTGCCATTAATCTGTTTAGCTGCCTTGAATGGGTCATTTTGGGTCAGGACTCTTGTGTCTGCAAAGCAGAGAAGAATATTAATGAACTGCAGTATTCACGAACTGTTCAAACTCATAATAGTAGTGCAACTCAGCACAGTTAAGGGAAGTCTAAACTCTAAAGCTTTATTAAGTTGCTGTGTTTGAAAATCTATACTTCCTTTCACATAATGAGAATCCCGTCTGTATTAAAGATGCCTTTTTTAATTGGCATTTTTAGTACTAGAAACCAGAACAGATATCAAATCTATAGATGAAAAATTACTTTCTTTATAATGGAAGTAGAAAGCTTCTGTAGCTGTTTCAGGTTGGTCTTTATGAAACACTGTGGCATCCTGGGTAGGGAAGTATCTAAATGCAAGTCTTGCTGATGTATTGCCACATATGATGAACTATTTTGTAAGGATGCCAGACTTCTCTCTAGAATGGATTTCTCATGTCCCACCCTCTCCATTGTTACCTTCTAAATTAATAGGCTTTACTTTGCATTTTAAAAAAGTTTAAAATACCTGTAGGAGCTTCACATTGCTCAGCTAAGGAGCACTAACATGTATATGCTGAATGTCCTTCATTTTCTCAGGTAGGCTTTTTTCTAGTTAACATTAAATTACATTTTCAGTACAGCAGGTTGCTGATGGGTGCTGTCTGAATTCTAGAGCAGCATACTATGTGTTGTGGTTTAACTCCAACCAGCAACCAAGCCACACACAGTCACTTACTGCGCCCCCCCCCCGCCTCCCTCCCTCCCTCCCTCCCTTGTGGGATGGGGAAGAGAATCAGAAGGGTAAAAGTGAGAAAATGCATGGGTTGAAATAAAGGCAGTTTAGTAGGTAAAGCAAAAGTTGCACATGCAAGCAAAGCAAACCAAGGAATTAATTCACCACTTCCCATTGGCAGGCAGTTGTTCAGCCATCTCCGGGAAGGCATAGCTCCATCACACATAACAGTTGCTTGGGAAGACAAATGCCATCACTCCCAACTTCCTCCTCCTGCCCCCATCTTATATACTTAGCATAATGTCATATGGTATGGAATATCCCTTGTGTCCGTTGGGGTCCTGGTGGTGTCCACTGTGACCCCTCCCAGCTTCTTGTGCACTCCCAGCCTGCTGGCTCAGTGTAAGCACTGCCCAGCAGTAACAAAACCACCCCTCTATTATCAACAGTTTTCATCGCTAATCCAAAACATAGCACCATACTAGCTTCTTTGAAGAAAACTAACTATCCCAGGCAAAACCAGCACATAGGGGGTTTGTTTTGTTTTTAAAAAAAAACCTGTCTTAGTGGAGGGATAAGAAAATGAAGAAAAAATACTTGGGTGTCTTCTGAGTCCCTTTTAGAGTTTCTGTCGTAAGGTACTATAACAAGACATACTAAAACAGAAGAGAGTGATAATCTTGCAGTTTCTTATCGCAGTTTAAAAACAGCATTTAAAATTTTATTCTTACATGTCTCAAGTCTTTCTGAATCATGCCATCTGCTTCATGGTAAATGTAAGCATATTTAGTCTGTATTTTTTAGCTGACAGCAACTTAAATTAGAAAGTGGTCTTCTTTTTCTTGCCTCAATCACCATATTGTCTAAATTCCAAGCATGCATTTAGATTTGTGTAGTTTCGGGTAAACAAGCACTAGCAGAAGGCTGCTGAGTAATGTGCCAAGTATTATGCTTTTTGGCTGAAAACTCTGTAGAATGAGCATACAGACATGGATCACTGGTTCAGACCTTCTTAGAGGTACTTCAGTCATCCTGTCAGAGTATCGTCCCCAGAATTTCTGAGAAAGTAAAGTCTGGGCTAGCTGCCACTCAGAAATATTGAATCTTAGCTTGTTAGCAAGAACTCTCAGCCTTTTTATCTCTTAGAGCACACATTCAGCTGTGTTTTCATCTTTCAATCTCACTGCAAGTGCAGGGTGTTCAAAAAAAAAAAAAAAGTGTACGATACATGAAGAGCAGAGAAACATCAAAGACGTGAATCAATACACTTACCAAACAGAGTTTAGGTGGAACTAATGCCATGTGGGAAGGACAGATTAACAGATGGGAAAACAGCAGTTAATTAAATTTAATTAAAAGAATCTGTTAATAAATGTAAAGATGGGTATGGATGATCTTGCATAAAACCACAGTAAAATGTAATCAGATGACTCTCTTCTTTCAAGAACTCTGAGACACTGAGGCTCAGGGCTGTGTATGTTAGGCACAGAAAAAGAAAAATGTGGGGGTTTGATAGTAAGGCGATATGGATGCAAATTATTATTTAGAGTTGAAAGTTTCTGCCTGATAATTGTCTCCTTAGAGCCACACTCATGAAGGAAATACTGGATTATGTAACTGAGTAGCAACAGAAGATCTCTTAAAGGGAATGAACTTTTAAGTGCAGCTACTGAAAATAAATTTGAAATCATTTTACCTTGGCATGCTGATACTGTGCTTAAAAGAGTTGCATTGTCTGGGCTTCCTGACAGCTTGTGGGTTACCGTTTTTTAGTGATGTTAGTAAAACAGTACTCGGGACAGGGCCACAACATGCAGAAGTTTCCAATGAGAATTACTTTGACTTTTTGTATGGAGGAGATAAAGAAGGTAACTTGACTCTTACGTCTTTTTTTTTTTTTTTTTTTTTATGACAGTGTAGTGGCTTGATATTTATAGAATAGCAGCAAATGAGAGGTAAAAAAAATGTGTATATTCTTGACGTGAATGTCCTTAGTGGCATAGAGGCCTGTAAGAGTCAGTTCTGCAGGTGTTGTTCTTAATTGTGCTATACAGGCATATGGAGCAACATAAGGGACTTGTGTATCTGGTTTGTTTGGTGGACTGTTGTGTTACCTAGCTGGTAACTAGTGCCATGCAGCCACTCATTTGCTGCCCCCTCACACAGAGAGAAGGGAGGGCGAATTGAAAGGAAAGTAAAACTCAAGGGTTGATGTAAGAACTACTTAATAATTGAAAGATAGTAAACCAAAAAGAACAGTAATAGTAATCATAATAATAATAGTCATAATGAAAAGGAGGAAGAAGGAGAGAGGGATGAAATCCAAAGGGAAGGGAGAAAAGAAAACAAGTGACGCACAGTGCAAGTGCTCACTACCCATTGACTGATGCCCAGCCAGTCTCCGAGCAATGATCTTCAGCCCCGGCCAACCCATCCCCCCGCCCCAGTTTATATACCAAGCATGATGTCCCGCAGTATGTATATATAGGTGTTTATCTGCCTGTTTTGTGTGTGTATATATATAGGTATGCATTTGTCTCGTTCAGGTCAGCTGTCCTAGCTGTGTCCCCTCCCAAATTCTTGTGCCCCTCCAGCCCTCTCACTGACACCTGAGAAACTGGAGAGTCCTTGACTTAGTGTAACCATTACCCAGCAACAACCAAACCATTAGTGTGTTATTAGCCTTGTTCTTACACCAAATGCAAAACCCAGCACTGCAGCAGCTACTAAGAAGAAAATTAATTCTATCCCAGCTGAAACCAGGACATGGCTGCAATGTGATCCTTTTCCATGTAAGAGTCCTGTGTAAGTGCAGCAGTTTTGCCACATTCTCCATTTAAAAGGCAACTTTGAAAAGACACAAATGGCAGCTATTTTAGGCATTTTCTACACTCCCTCAGTCATTTTACTTCCTGACCCCTTTTTTTAGTATACAAGGTCCTTTTGGGAGAATGATGTGCAAAGCAAATAAAGGTCACGTTCTCATTGTGCCCAGACAGTTTAATTTTGCTTCTGTATTCCAGCATTGTGGTCATACTCAGAGTAAGGATGGTCTGTTGTCCTGGTTTTGACTGGGATCGAGCTAATCTTCTTAAATTAATTTCTTTAGTATCTGGTACAGTGCTGTGTTTTGGGTTTAGTATGAGAGTGTTGGTAACACACAGATAGTTTGAGTTGTTGCTTTCAGTTTTTGTATGTGTTGCCAGTGAGCACAAGAAGCTGGGGGGGAGCACAGCCAGGACAGGTGACCTCAACTAGCCAAAGGGGTATTCCATACCATAGAACATCACGCTCAGTGTATGAGCTGGGGGCAGTTGGCCTGGAGTCGTTCATTGCAGCTGGGGGACTGGCTGGCCATTGGTCACAGATGGTGAGCAAGTGTATTGTGCGTTGCCTGTTTAGAGGGGGTTTCCTCTTGGGTTGAATTCCACTCTCTCTCCCCTCTTCATTACAATTATTGTTATTAATATTATTCTTAATGTTATAATCTAGTATTTTTCTTTATTTCAATTATTAATTTGTTCTTATCTCAACCTACAGGTTTTACCTTTATCCGATTCTCCTTCCCATCCACCTTTTTCTGAGTCTCCTCCCCATCCCAGTGTGGGGTGGCGAGTGAGCGAGTGGCTGTGTGGTGCTTAGCTACCAGCTGGGGTTAAACTATGATGGGGTGTATGTAAGGACATCAGTATATTAAAACGAAAACCTTTCTGCATAGATTGAATAAAAGGTGGTGATTCTTGTATAAGCACATGTACAAGCTTAGTTGTCATCTCATTCTTGGCTGTTACATATGTAAAACTTATGTTACAGTTTTTCACTGGCATGAGAAATTAGGCACCATGAGTATATTACTCCATTAATTTTGAGTTGTACATTCAGTGACTGAATTTTAAGTCTAGAACCTGTAAGTTTACTTTTTTTTTTGAAAGGCAAGTATTTGATCATGTACCTTGTTTGTAGCTCTGGAGCTGGCTTGGGAAGGGGTAGGATCTAGCTTGAGATAGAAATGTGCATTTTAAAATGATTACTATGTATGATAGTGTAAGGAAGCTATTTCATGTTGTAAAATGAGAAAAGGAAAAATGAAACCTATTTATTAATAGAGTTTCAGATGGGTGCAAAGCTTTAAAGATTAGTGTATTCATCATAATGTCATATTGTACAGAGGCTTTTAATTCCACAAGATTAAGAACTGGGCCATAGAAACCAAGTAAACCTCTTAATATTTTTCTGTCATTCCTACCAGGTTTCCAGAATAAAAATAGGGTTGCAATCCTGGCAGAACTAGACAAGGAGAAGAGAAAGTTACTTATGCAAAACCAGTCTTCCACAAATCACCCTGGAGCCAGGTATTTTATGTTCTTAGACCTGTTCAGACATCACTGATTACATCAAAGGAAAAAAACAAACCAAAAACAAGTGAGCTGTAAACTCATGTAAACACTTACAAGGAGTGTTTTCTGACCATCCTCAATAACCAGTCAGAGAGACCTTGCACTTCAGCAACATATTAGTATCCAAAATTGTTCACAGACCCTGAATTTTGGCTTATGTGATTTCCATTTGAGAAGGGGAGAACCAGATATGCTTACACAACTGCACTAAAGTCTATCTTAAAGAAGGATCAGGGAGCAGGCACTGAGAAAGCATTTAATTGTAAAGCTGAAATGCCCGAAGGAGTGGGAGTAGTAGACCGTTAGGTTCAGGGTAGAACCTAATGTGTTTTGAGAACAGTTACGGCAGCGAGTGGGCGAGTTATCTTTGAAACTCCCTGTGTGCAAGATAAAGCCACCGATGTTACTGCAAAACAACTCTATCTTTCTGTAAAAGGTGCTGTGTTGTAAGATGATTCTACACTCTAAGGTGTAATAATCTAATCTGAATGTAAAAGTTGCTACTGGGATTTCTCCCATTTAAGACAAAAAGGTTAGATTTTTGTTGTAAATCAGTAACTAGAAAATTACATGCTGGTTTACATGGAGAAATTGAGATAGTTGAACTTTTGGGTTAGCATGAAGTGAGTGCAGTGCTGTGTTCTAGACACAGTGTTTTACATGCAGTGTCTCTAAAAGAGTCAAATACTCTGAATACAGTGTGAGTGCTGCCTGTGTGTTTTTTCAGAGAGATTCTAGGTCAGTTAATTCCTTCATACTGTCAAAAAGCATGTAGAATATTTGAAATTACCTGAGTTAGATCTCTGAGTGAGTCTGTATACAGTTATTATTCAAGCAAAGTTATTGGTTAGAGAAGAACAGAAATATCAGGGGGTTATGTACAACCCCTGACTCCTAGCAACAGTGTACCCGTACTTCATTGCAAGTGTGTGGCAGAGTTTCAGGGAGTGCTTGTTTGATTTCCTTTTTAAGGAAAAATAATGCTATATGCTAGTGAGCAGTATTAGAATTTACTAATTTTGAAGGTGGGGTTGGAGGAGGGCTACAAAGCAGCAGTCAGATTCTCTGCTTTGGCATGGTGGGCTGATGTAGGATTTTTGAGAAGCTGACAGTTCTCTGGCAGGGATGCTGTGCCAAAGGTTTTGGACCACAGAATTACCAGAAATGAGACCATAGAAATTCTACAAACTTGACAGAAAAGAGCTTGATACCTAAAGCACAATAGTGGCATGGCCAGTGTAAGGATGAATGATTAATTGATTTCTGGCATTGGCATATGGGGATCCTCTATCCAAAACCAGAAGACCTCTCTTGAAAAGTGTCAGCTTATGATGAGGCCTTCTCTAAAGAAATCATATTGAAAAGTTACAGAGTACAGAATTAAATGCAAAATAAATATCTTCAAACTGGATACTATGTTTTAAAACAAACAGAGTAATATGTTTCTCCAGCAGTGAAGCTTATCTTAATATTTGTCATAACATCTGTTCAGAGGATTTTTTACTTAGCTTTCATTATGCATTTAGGCATAGATTTGGCTAAAGGTCTTTTCATGAGCATGGTTGCTTTTGAAAAACTGATTTACCGGTTGTTGACATTGAAGCTGCTGGGAAAGGACAGTTGATGAGTTTGCTTGAATCCATTGTTGTCCTTCATACTTTTATCTCTGAGCAAGGAGGGCTGGGCTTTCAGCACCAGTCTGCAGAGCCAATTTCAAAGGTAGTTGTAAATTGCCTTGTTAGACAGCCATAATGGCAGTCCTCACTGATTGCTGTCTGGAGGATGGCTAATCATGCTACATGTATAGAGTTGGGGAAAAAAAAAAGGTCTGCTTTTTATTTCTTTTTTTGGTTAGCAAGGTGGACAAGTCTTAAGATACAAAAGCCAAGAAAACCTATTTAGGAATTTTAATTTGAAACCTAATATATGCTGCATTGAGATAGGTAACAAAAATCAGGTTTAGGTACTGTAAGCTTAATCATCTGAGGACCATTGTTACAGTTACATCGGAGCTCCTTTACCATAAACAGTGATCTGCTGCCCACCCACCAAAAAACTGGTCTTCAGTGGAAGCACTAAGAGATATCTTCAGTATATCACAGTTGTTTAGAACAGTCACTGAGTTGACTGAGTAATGGTGAAAACACAAAGCAGTTTTTAAAAAAATTGGTGACATTGTGTTAACATTGCACCCCAGCGGGCTGCACTGGCTTCAGTGGGACACCACCCATGAGCGAATCCACATCAGGCTCTGGGGGTGTGAGTCTTCTGGGTTTAGTTTGGCATCAGTTGTTTGTGCTAGGTCAAATGATACAGCTATGGTCACTCCATTTTCCTCTTCTCTCTCACGTTAACAAATAGTAATTCCAAACAATAGTTAACAATTGTCAAGCCATGAATCAAATAAATTATGGGCTCTGCAAATTATGGAATCTATGGCTAGAATGGCAAGGAGACCTTTTATTCTGTGGTATGTATCATACTATCTTGTTCTTTTTTGCAGCATTGCACTTGCAAGATCACCGCTGAACAAGGATTTCCGTGATCATGCTGAGCAACAGCACATTGCAGCACAGCAGAAGGCTGCACTACAGGTTAGACGATGCTGTCAGGTAGAGTTTAGCTGGGCTTTCAGTCCAGAGACCAGTCCTGCACCCAGACAGAATGAAAAGCCACATTTAGAGATTAGGTTTCATACATTTCTGTATTTGTAACAAATAAAGTTTCTTCTTCTGTTAATGAAAGCTTAAATACATCAACTCATTATCCCTCAATACGCTTGTAAGAATCTAGCCTACACCATCATCAGGGCTGTTCCGTACATCTCAGTCAAGAGTCAGTTTCATCACACTTCTCAATGTCTCATGAACAGTAGGGAGAACTAGCCACACCGCTTTCCTTGGTTGAATCTGAGTAGACCCAAGTAAGTACCGTGCAGTTACAAGTGACAGGGTGAAAGATTTGGAAAACTTATTTGTATATTTACGGGCTTACATTTGCTGCTATTTTGCTCATGTCAGGTGAGGCCGAGTTTGATGCTGAAATTGGAAGTTGAGCAGGACAGCCGGTACAATGGCCATATGTCTTTCTGGCACTCTATAGACAGTGTGACTTGGCAGAGGGCACAGGAATGGGAACAATGTTGAGATGCAAACTAGCAGCCCTGTCCGCATATCTTATGCCTTGTTCTGTTTCCATTACCCAGTAAAGGCCTGGATTGTTTTGCCTGAAGTGAATGGGAGTGGAAGTGAGCTCTGGGTTGTGTCCTGTGTTGATCACAGAATGTTGTACGCTGGAAGGATCCTCTGGAGGTTTCTGGCTCAGTGCCCTGCTCAAAGTATAACTCACAGCAGTGCTATATCACATTGGTCAGAGTGTGATCAAATCAAGTTTGGAAGTTTCCTTGGCTCTGAGTCTAGCAGGCTTCTTTATATATTATCACTGGATATCTGAGAACAGCATAAGATCTCCTGTCGGCTTTCTCTTTGTACAAGAAGTCTTCTCACCATCCCCTTGGATGCTGAGAGCTCCAGCCCAGCCGCAGCTGTCTCGTTGGGTCACTGCTGAACTCCCTCCAGCTTGTATCTGAAACTGACCACAGTATCCCAAATACAGCTTTTGGCCTGTTTGCTGTGCTGTTGCATCTCACTGTACTGGTAGCCTTTATCACTGCAAGGGCACACTGCTGGCTTAGGTTAAATTTGATATCCACTAGGCTTTTTCCTTAGTGGTGGAAGGAAGGAATATACAGGCCATCCAGCTTAGTGGAATCCAGTCTCTGAATTGGGAAGGATTACATAGGATTTTACAAAGGTTATCCAGAGCTGTAAGCAGCAGCTGCCCTCCTCAGGTGAACAAGCATATACATATCACATGAGCAGAATGCTGGTGTCCCATGTTGTACAGGAGTGTGTCTGGTCATGTGTCATTTGTACACGTAGCCTCACGTTGTGTGACACTACTGATGCACACTTCTGGCAGTGATACGCAGCAGCTGTCACAAATCAAGACCTGTAATTTGGTTATAGAGGGGAGTAGAAACGTGGGGTGTAGGCAGAGGAGAGTGATCAGGGGTTCATTTACCACTCTCCTCATCTCCATGGGATTTGCTGAAAAATGAGCAGCAGGGAATGGCCAAGTTAATTCCTTTGATGGGTCCTCTTCAGATGTGGCTGATCTAAAAATACTGGTTTTGAATTTGACAATCAGTTGAGGGGCAGGCTGGGAGAAATAAATAATTAATCCACAGAACCTGTAAAGACTTGAATTATATCAGTGCTGCAGGGAGTTATGTTTTAACAAATGTTTTTCTCTTTCCAGCACGCACATGCACATTCGTCAGGATACTTCATAACTCAAGACTCTGCATTTGGAAATCTTATTCTTCCTGTCTTACCTCGACTTGAGGCAGAATGAGGAATGTTCTTTCTCAGAACTACAAGGTTTGATTTATCCATAGCAGAAACCTGCCTGACCTTTTAATGTCTTTACTTACCTTAAAACCTGTTTTTTTTCTGGATTTTTGCAGTTGCCTTTCAGGAGCATGAACTCTAATGTTGAAAAAGCAATGTTGTTGAACAGCAATTTTTATCTTATGCTTTGGTTCCTCTGTCAAAGTCAGATGTAAGACTTCCTTGCTGCGTGAAGTGCATAGTTGCTTGCTCTTCCCTATTTCTGTGCTTCCTTTAAATGAATGTCCAAACCAGAGTCATCAAGAGATGCACACTCTGTCAGCATTTGTGTTTTTTTATTGTGTACAGGTACTGCATTTGAGTTTAATGAAATACAAAAGTTACTTTTGTCCATCAAAACAGACATGAATTTATCGAATGCAACAGTCAGTTGTTTGGGTGTGGTTTTGGTTTTTTGTTTCATTTTTCCTCTGTATGCAGGAACACTGCTAGTGTCCTGTCTGCTGGTGTAGTATCATCTCATCTAAAGTCGTTAGATATAGTGTGCCTGCTCTTGCTCTGTTTCATGAAATAAAAAAATGAAGTGGGGAAAAAGAGAGTATGTTGGTGATTTTCAGGAAATATTATGTTTATGCATGAATACTTAATGAATATGTATGAATAAGTTCTGTATATGGTGTATGGTTTTGAAGCTTGGTGTGCATTGATCGTGAGAGGACTGTCACGCAGCTGGCCATCAATAAAGAAGTGTCTGCTTATCTGCATCACATTGGTGTCGATAAGTTCTTCATTCCGAGATTTTGGTAACATTGTCTGCACAGACAATTCATGTAAAAGGTCCTCTTTTTCTAGTTATGCCTTTTTCAATACTTGGTGTGTTTCATTTTGGTTTTGCCTTTTTTCTTGCTGGTTTTATCTCTGGTAACCAATTCCAGCTCCATGCTGAAAGAAAATTTAAGGTAAATTACTTTGGAATTGTGATCATACTACCAGAACAAAGTAACTTAGAGTGAAAAATAGTCCTTACGTAGACTTTCACATATCTGCACACCTTGAAACATACAATTGTTCTCGTACATTGGTTGCTTTACCCATGGAGGCAAGTTTTAGAAAACAAAAAGAACAAGAGAAGTTAAATGAGAATCAGAAGTCAGAAAGCATCTATTAAATTGGGGGCAATTGAAGCATCTCCATCCTTTGCAGAAACTTAGCTGTCCCATGAAGTTTCAGGGTTGTAGTCTACAGATTTGCTTAGTGACGCTTTGAGCATCCTGTTTCCATCTGCAGGGGATTGCCTGAACCCCATAACACTACTGAACTGTAAGCACTGTTAACAATCTCATCCTTCATGAATACAGCGGGAAGGCCAAGAGATCAGTGCATGTATAAATAAAATGCTACTGCTTTTACATAGCTCAGTACAGACCTTTGCAGAAGCTGTAGCACAGTGAAATGGTTTCGAGAAGAAGAATCTTGTGGAGGAGGCTCAATAGAGCTTAAAGATGTGAATTGTAATATAAGCTGTTTGTATCATGTGCTTTTTTGAGGGTTCTGATGTGGTGAGTCATGGGAACGATGATGGTTTTTGTGGGCAGTGGAGAAAGGAGTACTGTCATTGCTTTTTTCAGTGGTTGACTCTGTAGCTTTTTATTCCCAAGAGTAACTTTACCACGAAGCTGTCCTGACTACTCATTATTCTGCAGCATGAGCTGAGTATCTTAGATGCTTTGATGAAAAAGATCACCAAATCTCTGTGTGTAGAAGAGGCAGCTATGAATCAGTCTAAGCTTGGAAACATACAAAAGCAAAGAAGGTAATGCAGATCTAGTGGGAATTTTGAATTGTAGATTTCAGTTCAATTTTATAAAGTACGCTGAGCGTTTTAACATTAAGCGAGCTTTTTTTTTTTTTTTTCCCCTTGAGAAAAATGGCAAAAGAATGTCTGCTTTCTGTAGAAGTAGACCCTCTGTTCTAACAAATAGAACTGTACAGTCTCTCGGTGTTGCTGCACAGACTGCATACAATCCAGGCAATGAAAGAGTAAAGATCCTTCTCCTTTGGAAAGCTATCGTTGCTCCACTGAATGAGTTGAACTTGCTGGCTGTGTTTTCATCTCGGGTATTGGAAGATCTGCTTTTGGAAAGCTGGGGCCTGGGCTCAAAGATGGAGGTACTCAAAAGAAGGGTAAAAACTGAACCAGTTCTAGTATTTTTAAGGTGTAGTGCCTCAGATTATTCTGTATAATCATCAGGGACTTGGTGATACATATAGATATAATAAATAAACCATCAAAGATACAAATGTTGTATATGGAAACTTCTACCTTAGAAACCACAGACTCTAGCAATTAGTGTCAGATGCATCACTTTGCCTTGCCACCCTTACTTTTTCTATTCCACTGTTAATCAGTATTAAAACCATTAATCTATCACCATACAGTAATTTCAGCAAAATATTTTCTCCTATTGAAATTGCATGTTCAAATTCAAATCATTATTAGTTAAGAGTATACCCGAACCAGAAAGTGTCTGGGATATCTTGCTTCTGGCAGTAACCATTAACTTGATCACATAAAAGCAGAGAGTTTGTTAATGTAGTGCTGACCTGGGTACCTAAAAGTGTCTTAACGCACATAATCACTCAAGAGTTATTTAATTTGCTACAGTAGTAATTGGCCTTTCTACTCAACACGGTTGGTTGGTGTGAAGTCCATATCAGAGCTGGGTGGTAGAGGGAGAGCAGGTCGCAGTACTGGGTAGGTCTTAGATGAAACAAGTCCCATAGATGGGAGGTGTGCTCAGACTTTCAAAGTGATGGCAGTCATAACCTGTCAAGAGTAGACGAGGTAGGGAAGCCAAATACCTTGAACTGAGGCACTGAAGGAAGTGAACCACAGATTCTTTCTTAGCACTGTAGTTTCTTTCTTCCCCTAGACAAGTTTTCTCTCCACACCCTTATTTCCCAAAGCCACTCACCACCTCCCCACCATTACAGGCCTGTAAAATGCTGGTTTAAACCAAGAAGCCTGACCTGTAGAACCACTCATGGTTTCCTACCACTGCAGGGGTTTAGTCTCTATTTTTCTGAGTATTTCCACTCTGCTGATCTCTTCGAAGCGCTGGTATGAAAATAATCAATAGTACCTGACATTATATTTGTACTTCATGTCAGCACACAGAATACACCATGAAACTCATTGTTGGAAATAAATTACACCCCTTGATTTACTTGTCAGGAATTTCCTAGTTGCCTTGATATGTTCAATCAGTTTAAATAGCTAAATGCTACTTCTGCCTTCGTGTGCAGTCATCACAGGCCAAGCCAGCTGTGATTTGCATGTCCTGTAAACACAGCTAGGTACCACTGTTCGTGCTGAGGAGTCCAGTCTGAAGTAGACACTTTGGATAGCTGTAGTCTTTTATTAGACCTGTGTCACTTAAGGACTGGAGGTCATTCGTTGTCTTGCTGCACAGCAGAGAGGTCAGTGCTCTGACCCTAACCTTGTAGAAATGCATGAAGAGACCAGGTTTTTCCCATCCTTTTTATAAAAAAAGAGGAAGGTATTGATTATCAACCAGGCAACAAGGAACATGAGCTTGAATTGGTGGAAGGAAATGCAGACGACTATGTCTTAGAGTGCACAACTTTTTGTGGCTTGATCTACTGCATTTACAATCGTTCAAGGACAGAGCACAAGGGCTTAAGGAGGGTGATGAGCCTAGAATAGCATGTCATGCAGTCACAGACATGTGAGCAGTCAGTGACTTCTCTCAATACATCTCTTAAGCATGACAATAGTTCAAACAGGGTTTGGTGTATTCACCAGGAAGAAGCATTGCTACAAATAGCTGTCATATGCAGGTGATGTTCTTTCACCTTGTGTCTGCATAAACATATATTCAAAATCAGGAGAATGCTTGAGAAAGCAGCTGGATGATTCCTGTTGGTCAAAATTACGACACTGATGATTCCTCCTGTCAAACCAGCTCAAACAGCAAGTTTTCTTGAAGGACAGGATCAGTGCACTGTGCTATGGACTTCTGCTGAAAACAAACCTGTTCCCATGTCCTAGAGAACAGGTGGTAAAAAACAAAAGGATGCATGAATCCTAAGGGAAAAGCTAGGAAGAGGCAGGTCTCTGCTGGGTGGTCTGTGTGCACAGATGCCTGTGAAAGAGGAGATAGAGAGAGAGGGAAGGATTGCCAGCATGAAACTGGAAGAGGGTTCCCATCCAGAGCTTTATGTGCCTGGTTTATGTTTTGCTAACATACAGAAAATTCTGTAGCATCTGCTAGTAATGCTCTTATGTCTGGAAAGTCTGGTAACTGGTGTGTTCTGAAGCACTTTTTGGAGGCTCAAGGGAATCCTTCTCAGGCTAAAATACACTATGGACCTTTCTGTAGTGAACAGTAACTCTGAAGACTAGTTGGCAAAGTGGGTTTTCACATGCTGTTGGGTTAAATACTTGCCTTGGTTGAGTTTCTACATTTGTTGGGAACAGAGCTTGCCCAAAGCTTTTTACAACAAGGACACCACCTTCTCCTTGTTTCCTGTTTCTTGCTCTTGATAGAAGGAATCAAGTGACTACCTCACTGGAAAAACTATTTTTATGTAATATGTAATATTTAACAAACCTTCCCTGAATACAGGGTTTTGATAGAGGAAGAAAACAGGTTAAATGCACTACGTGGAGAAAACTTGATTAGTGCGTTTGGACATGATGGAAAACGATACTTAACCACTGGTGAGGAAACTGCTCTTCTCCTTACTTACTACACTCTGCCAGGTTCATTCAGGCATTGAATTATGAAACCTGGAGGCACAGGTGTCAACCTCCTCTCATTAAGGCGTCTCATCTGGATACTTCAGTATCAGTGGACTCTACTTCTGGCATGCAGGTTTTGTAGATTGTGTCTGTGTCTGGAACTGGTTAAAAATCTACCTTATTTTTGTCCCAATAATCGTTCTGATTCATTTACAAGTGCAAATAACAAGCTTGTACACTGCCTTCACTATGCACGTGTTGCACTGTACATTGATTGGCGTATGTGTATTACTGATTGATAGAGTATGAGTTTCAGTAAGGAAAGATGTCTCATTGTTAAAAAAAATATATGTAGATTTACAGACATCTTTACATCTTAAGAGGCTCTTTTGGTGCACTACCTGAATCTTCATGAGCCAAACTAAGTTACTGTTACGTTTAGTTTTGCAGATGGAGAGAAATGCAGAGGCGTTGCGATGCTGGCGGATAGACAGAAAGCCTGTGGAGTTGTCAGGATTAGCTGCTGATTAGTGAGCTTGTGATTAGTCAGCCTCTTGATTAGAAGCATCACCTGAAGATTTACCACTCTGCATCCCACACCGTCCGCTGGCTCATCTCCCCCTCCTAGAAGATGCTGAGATCTTTGGTTTCTGCTTTGTCTTTGCTTTCATGGATAGCTAGTGCTTGGTTTTGTTTTGTTGTTTTTTTTTTTTTTTCCAGATGGTGAAGACAACAAAAAAGGGCAGAATTTGGGCCTTTTATGTTTGAAATTTTAGATGGGGAGGGTGGTGATAAAAAAGACAGCAGTATTATACTCAGTGTTTGGAAGCAAGGGCAGTGTACTTTCCTGCTCACAACAGTGACCAGATAAACTTGCCTGTTATGCTGGGGTTTAGCCATCGTTTCATGCCCTTTGTAGAAGTACATTAGAGCATCTGTTTGCCTGGATGACTGTAGACCTTCTCCATCTGTCAGTGGAGGGCCAGTTGTAGAAGTGTGAATGGCCAGATGTGGGCCCAAGCCAAAGCTGCATCTCCATGTTTCTCTGCCAGCAAGAGCTGTGCACAGCTGGCTGACAGCCAGGGCCAGGGAGGCTGCATGTTTGCAGCCATGGATCATTACAGCCTGTCAAGAAGAGCCACACCAAGTCATACGTTTTCAAACTCTGCCCTAGCAAATATCTTGTTAGTCCAAGGAAAGCAGAATGGCCATGCATTGACCTGTGTACAACTGGCTGATGTGCATGCTGGAGTGCCAGCCACCCTGGTGGTCCCTCTAAGAACCATGTGGTTTCCATCCCATTTAAATGAAGGTGTATTGTGCTCACTAGGCTTGAAGCTACTCCATTCTGAATATAGCCTGCTTCCCTGGACTCTGAGGTTTTCAAAGGCTAAGTTGCACTCTGAGCTGAGCTTGGATATATGTGCCAGACTCAAACACACATGCAGAGAGTGTTTGTGGAACACTTTCACATTTAATATCCTGAACTAGTCAGTTTGCTGTTGTCAGCAAACAGGCCAGATTATAGTGTTGTTTTGGGTAGACCGTCTTTTGCTGATAATGTTTGTTCGTCACCTGGCATGGTGGAGTCCTGACAAGACCGTATGCTAAGTGCAGAAAGTCATTTATAGTGGCAAATACTGCTGGTTCAACCTCTGTTCCTGGTCTTCCTTTCAGTTGAGCATTCCTAGGGCAATTGCAAAAAAAATTATTCCCATTTATAGTAATATCCCCCATGCTACTTTGTATCTTATTCCAATAATAAAACCAGAGACACCATTTCAGAGAGAACCCCTAGTATGATGTCCTGACCCCCACATGGGGCTTCTAGCAGTAATGCTGCAACGCATCAGAAGAGAGCATGATGCCAGCAGCACTCAGCGGAGCTTTCTGATGATGCAGTCTTTTCACATATGTTAAGGCTAACAGGTGATATTTAGCCGTCTAAGAGTAAGAGGTCTCAAATCTGATAAATTATTACTTATCCAAAACCCCAGCTCAGTGATATTCCTAAGGTCTTAATCAGCAAACTGATGCCTCAGCACATGGCTGAAGACCTCTCCATACAGCAACTGAGCCCTAAAGCAGATAGGAAACATGGCGGTTCTTGTTCTGCGATGATTACTTTTCAGCCTTTCCATGCAAATGTGGTCTGTGATTGTAGCTGACCTGTGTATTATACCCTTTTAGTCCTTTGTAAGTCTTAATCAGCATTTTCTTAAGACTTTCTAGGGTAACATCTGTCAGTGCTACCATTTCTTCCTCTGCCACACATTCATCTCTCAGTTATGCTGTGTTGCTCTTCCAACTCCACTTCTTCCTTCTCATCAGCCTCCCTTCCCTGCGATACCCCTCAGCTACCCTGTTATACCATAGCAAATGTGCTTTAACGAAGCTGTATTGTAGTACTAAACATGATGCAATTATATTTCTTGACAGGTGAAAGCAAGACTGGAATCGGAAAATTACTTTTGGGAAACCTAGGAGTGCATTCAGTTGCAGAAAGATTCATGACATTTGGGTAGCTCAGCATCATCCTATTCAGATGAGGATGTACTCAGATTCAGATGAGGAATTGTCTTTTGCAGCACTTAGACAATTCTGTTGCTATTGGAGAGTGCAATTTGATTGCCTAGAGCTTGGCAAGCCAAGTCAAAAAAAATGCTGGCGGATTCCAGCTTGACCCCAAGCCTGATGACATGGGTGAGGGATGTTGTCTGATTGTGGTGAACTTTAGATTAGTAAGCACCAACACCACCTGATAAAGCCACCTCAATCCAGAGCTCTCTGAGGGACAGGTTAAGGCAACGGGATGTCAGCCTTCCCCGCCCTTACCCACAGAGAACATGTGCAGCCTTTGTGTGGGCAGTTTGCCTCATCTCCAGGCTCTGACCCCATGGAAGGCAATTGCCACAGCGCTTACAGAAACTTTACTTTTGCCACTGGATTGTAAGGGTCAGAAAAAGGGAGCAAAGCAGGTGAGTGGTGATTGGATGAAGGTTGTTCTTGGGGGCTTGCAAGGTGAGATGCCAATACTGTTTTCCAACATAGGTTTGCATTGTGCATGTGGGAGCACCTCCATCCTTCTAGTCCTGAAGAGGTTTCAGTCACTGTTTGTTCCCCAGAGACAGCCTCAAATTCCAGCTCTGCCAGGAAGGGCAAATGTCACTTTAAAGGCAAAATAGTGATTAGAGCCAAGTGAGGAGTACTCCCTTTCCAGGGAAACTCTTGGGACTTCAAAATATTGTTATTCCGTGATGGTCCTTCTCAGACCATTTGAGAAGGCAACAAGAAACCCCAGAAGTAGAAGTTCACCACCCAGGAACAGTCCATGTGCCACTCTGTCCAAGCCTGGAGTCTGAACCTGACCTCCATACCACAGGAGAGTACCCAGATTCATGCTTACAGAGGCAGTGTGCCTTCAGACTCTGATGGAGCTTCTTCCCTTTGGATAAATGGTGAAATAATCACTGGAACAAAGACCTGACCCAGGGTTTTCCAGTGGCCAGATGAGAGCCTGACTGACAAGACAACAAAGCCAGTTTTGCTCCAAGCCAGTGAATATTCATTGTCTGTCTAAACAGAATGTGTTCCAAAGCGGGAGGTTAGGAAAGGTGGGTCAGGAAAATGCCTGTCCTGTGCTAGTGAGTATTTTTATGCGTGGTCAGGACAAGCATAATGCCAAACTGAAGTGAGATGAGGAGGCTGCATCTCCTCTCTGTAGTTAACACCCAGAATGGAACTGACACAGGGCTTTTCCCTCACTCACAGGACCCAAACCTCCATCAGATGACAATCCACTATCTCCCAGTTCTACAAGGAGTGTTCAGTATGCATTGTGATTCTGTGTAGATATGTCATTATAGATCTCTTTCTTGCTTTTGAAACTTACAGCAATAAAAGCCAATGGCTGGCTTCCTTCCCTCTCCCTGACTCTTACCTGTTTTTCTTTCCTGTAAGCTATTTCCTACAATATTGGTTTCAAGTGGCAGAAGGAAATATACCTATGGGATTTCCTACCACATACAGTATAGTGTAAATTATACAGGCTTCTGTCTGACAGCCAAATTGATTTCAGAAATATCCCCATAAATAATATTTACCGAGAGTTATAAAATGCACCTTGCAGTCCCCCATAAATATGACAGCTTTTCAAAACAGAGACCATTTTCACGAGGAACAAAGCAAAACACTGAATCACTGCTGGGGTTCTTACCAGTCTGACATGTAAAGCATTGTTTACCAGCAAATTTTAGCTTTCCTCCATTTCATAATGTTGGTATTTCACATAACAGGTAGGAATTGTGTCTTCAGTTCTTTTGTGTTCAGTGTCTGGATTTGGAAGTGAAAAGAATTCAAAATTTAGATGAGGGAGGAATCATCCTTTGGTGACTCAGGGGTTCCAGCTGCAGGTAGGTCAGTTGAAAGATTTCAGTCTCATTAGTACTCAGATGACAATCAACAATTATGCCACGGTGCTCTGCTTTGTGCTGATGGGGCAGGGAAAAGGTGGGAACCTGATCTCGCAGTACAGTACTCCTTGCAATGAGAGTGTTTGTTTCAAGTGCAAAGCACATCTTTGACATGGTTCTGTCCCCAGATTCATGGAAGAACATCATCAAACAGTAGCTGCTGTTTTCCTTGCTGAACAGAAACATAAACACAGAAAGGGGAAGTGCATTGTCATCTAGTTATGTGTTGGCAGAGTATAGGTGGGAACCCAAACCTCCATATACCAGTGGCCCATCAACTGTCTTCTCTTCAGTAAGTGCTGAGGATGCCCAGTGGCTGGTAGGATTGTACCCATTCTTTGGGCCTAGCAGATCTCAGTGATAAGGTACCTCAAAAATAACTACACACAGAGTATCCTCATCACTGCATGTCCATGTCCCCACCCCATCCCCCGCTCTTGCATTATAGAAAGGTGCATGTTTTTACATTTGATAGGTTTTTCTGATGTCTGTGGCAGGACGAGCTTTCAGTCATGCTTTCTAGATTAATTGTGAAGCAGAACACATATGATGCTGTATCAATGTTTACTTTTACATCACTGCAGTAGTGATGTATTCACTTAACAGACATAACTGTTGTTTATTGCACACCTTTAAGCTTCTCTCCCCACTGTTCTGCCATCACAAACTGCCCTGGACAACATTAGAACAGCAGGGTAACCCCCCTCAAAGAGCTTGTATTTGTTCTTATTTATTTATTATGTTCCCCAATTATTTTTTTAATAACCCTTTCTGAAGATCAATCATCTTCACTTAAAACCAACTTACATAAAAAGGTAGAAAGAGGAATTTCACTGGAAGAGGGCTGAGAGTGTTTCTGTAGGGGACACAACTCTAGAAGAGCAAGAGTGCAAAAGCCTCCAAAGATGGCATTTTCAAATCCCAAGAAACTGTTCTGAAGTGGTTTTGGCTCTGAGTAATGATAGTTTTGGATACTTCGTACCTGACTTGACCATACCGGCTTCTTTACCCTCACTTGCCCAAGAGTGGTCCTCAACCATTCCTTAAGACACAGTCAAGTCATTGGAAGCCTAGGTGTCAAGGCAGGAGGCATTTTACCTACTTACAGCATTTATCCCTGCTACCCTTCTGGTCTTCAACGTTCTGTTGGAAAATCCCGAAGCTGAACAGCAGTTACAAGCAGGAACAGCACTGTGTGCCCTGTCTCCTGGAGGTATAATCTCACACTGCTGCTTCATGCAGCACCGGGGAATTAAATCCCCAGTGTGAGTTGCAGGGCATGTTTCTATTCAAAGCATTGGGACCTATCCCAGGGAAAGAAAGAGTCCTGTCATGATGTATCGTAGTTCCTTCAGACCTGCCGACAGCTCTGAATCACGCCAAAACCAGGCCAAAAAGCCCCACTTCTGAGTGCTGGCACCTGGCATGAAGGCATGTGCACACAGTGCAGCTGAAATTCAAAATGGCTTAAGGCAAAATTTTACATTTTTCTCTCCAAAGTGCAGGGCTTTCCTTGCTCCTTAGCCTGTACCTGTATGATCTAAATGGGCTTGCTCTGAGACCTTTACAAACTTAGACCTGTACAGGTCATCTCGCTGTTGCTCAGGCTTTGCCATGGAGCACCAGCACTGTGTATGGTGTGGGATATTCTTTGCTGTCACTAGTTGTCGCAGTCTAGAGCGGGGGAGGGAAGGAGTAGTGCATTCGCATTTGTTCACTGGGTTATCACCTGCAGCCCTAGCTCTGTGGTTTTGGCTTAATCTTTAGCAGTCAACAAGCATACGTAAGTCCCAGTCCTGCCAGAGTGCCAAGGTGCTGAACCCTCTGTTCCCCTGCAGGTACCACAAGGCACACATATCACAGGAGGTGGTTAAGACCAGGCCTCTGCTGCTATGGTTTTGGGGACCATGTCTGTGATGTCAAAGCTCACCATATGGACCACAGGCTTCTTGCATACAGCTTTGGGAGCTGGATGGAGCACGTTCAGATCTGCGAGTGTCCCAGTCAGTGAGTGATCATGAAATACCACATTGTTCCAGTGCTCAGAAAGGCTCAGAAAAAAGCCCAGCAGCTAAAGCCCTCGTCAGGGCTGAAACAGGCTGTAGGTGAAGACACTGCCTTCTAGAGCATACATCGAATGGGAGACCTCTCAGAAATTGACTCCAGCTATTCGAACAGTCCCGTAGGACCAGCACTACAAAAAGGAAGTCTTTACTTCTTGCTGTAATTTAGCTTAAAGGCTGCAAGGTGGCCATTCTTCATGTGTTGCAGAGAATTGCAAAGGGCACAAGAAAGCAGTGGTGAAACTATATAATTTGTGCAATAGGATTTTTATAGAAGTCTAAGGTAGGCAAGGGACATTTCAGGATTTTATTAAAGCAACTTAACGTCAAAAGTACAAACAATATCAAGTGCAAAGGCCAATGCTATTGGTATGGGAAAAGTGAATCTCCTCCAGAAACATGTAAAAAAATACATGATTGTCCTGTCATTTGGCTTTCCTCACAACTGCTGTATCTCTAGACATAAATAACTAAAGAAATGACACCTAGTAGCCAAGTAAGTTTTCATATGGTGTGATACAGTGAACACATTCATGTCTCAGACTGGCCACCATTTGGTATTGCTGCAGTCTGCAGTAACAACTATCTTTACAGAGGTCACCATTAGATCCCAGCAACCTCTGTAACAGGCTGGTGTCAAACAGAAAACAGTCAAGTGGTGGGTGAGAAAGGCTACAATGCTTTGACATGGACTTTATGTTACTAGATGTCAGGGTAGTAGTGTATGTTTCATCTGAAAATAAGAATGCTGGCCCTGTTGGGGAGAGATGCGCTGTCACCATGGCTTGCACAGATATGAAGGAGGAGGTATGGCCAAAGTCAATCAAGAAGCACCAGCGTCCTATCAGGCCATAAAAATGACACTGCCTCAGTAAGGAAGATACCAGTCACAAGGCCAGGATGGGAGGCAGATCAAACACTCTACCCAGAGAGACTCCCACCAGGGAGAACCAGACAGCAGTGTCCCTGTGTGGCAGAGGTGGGAAATGAAGGACTTGATAGCTTTACTCAAAGGGTAAAAGAGTGCAAAGGAGCCCCAGCCCGTGGTAGCCGCAGGGCAAGGGAATGTACTTGCAGGAGCAGAACTGCTCCCTGGAGGGGTTCTGCAGCCTCAGCACAGGGCCGGCCCTTGCTAAGGTGCTCAGGAGCCCTGTGAGTGCTTCCAGCACCGGGCAGTTGCTGAACTGCAGAGGGTGACTCTTCCTTGGGGCCAGGGCTGGTGGGAAACACCAGGGAGCAAAAACATCTGGCTCTTAGACATGGTGCAGGAGGGCTCCTTGCACAAGTTTCAGTGCCACTGTCAGAAGGACTTGGGTCTGGAGAGTGAAGATTTGAGTTGCATCTTGGACTCCTTCTTTCTAGTAGATCCTTGCTTCTGACAAGCAAGAGTTTGTTTCTGAAATGGATGGCAGCTTCAGCACACAGGTTTGTCATCTCTTGTTGGTCCCCTATTTTCTTTTAATCTGCTTAGATATGACTTGGAGCTGGTCAGTAGCTGTTCATGTGCTACATGCCTGTTTGTAAGTTTAAAGGAAGGGGTGGCATGCTCCTCCAAGCTCAGCTTGGGTATGTGTCAAAATGATGCCAGACACACAGATTGTCCCTGTGGGGACACTGTCCCACACACTCTGCTGTGTTGGAATGAACAGCAAATGAACCCTCTGCTCAGGTGAATAGCGATCCTGCCCCTCAGACCTACTATCCCAGGCATCACAGCTTTGTTTTAAAGTATCTGTAAATGTTTAAAACAGAAGCATGCTTTACAGCATAGAGCACAAGCAAGTCCCACCCAGAAAACGCCACTGCTTTGAAAAGCAGGCATGAGCTGCCCCCTCTGTACACATTTAAAACAGGCAACACATAATACCAGCAGCACCATTCAAATGTCATGGTGTTCCTGCCAGTCTGTTAGCATCTTCCTCAACCCTTGTCCGCAGAAATATTCTCCCCAGCCTTTTCCTAAGTTTTAACTGGTGATTTGCTCTGCAGGACTCAGAATGGTGGGGTTTTTTTAATAGGGAATGCCCTTCACCATCATCCATGGAACAAAAGAAAATCACGACAAATCACATTTTTCCTTTGTAAGCAATGACCGCAGTGCACTCCTGAAACCCTGCTGAGGCAGAAGTTCCTGTTTCCATCACATGAGCTTGTCTCGAAATCCTGAACATCCTCTACCTCCTCCAGTAAAGGCTACCATGGCTTCCCAGTATCAGACGCTTAAGAAAAACCGCCCTAACAGTGGGAAATATTATCCACAGCCTGTGAGCGTTGTAGATAGCAGCTTTTCCTAGCAGATATTTTCCCTGCTAAAGTTGATGCTACTCTGTGTTTCAATATCCAGCAAATTACTTTCTTAAAATTAAAAGTGCTGTACAAAACCATATAAAAGGCAAAAAGCAATACTATATTTTACAACATAGAGACCGCACAAATCAAACTAATATTTTAAACAAAGATAAATCAAGCAATTTGAGGGAGAGAGAAGCTGTCTTTCAAAAAAGTACAACTAAACGTCACTATTTTGTCTGCAATCATGTACCTATTAGACTGAAGCTGTGATTTCAAGGTGTTATACAGTGCTAGAAAATCAATGACTGCAGAGTGGGCTCAGGAAACTTCATCAGCCCTCACACAGCCCTGCAACCCAGTGGGAAAAAAACAGCTGTATCCTTCCATCAGAACAGAAGCAGATGGCACATCATCAAACTGCATGTCCCCAACTCTGTTCTAGGTCTTCCAGGCTTTCTTTTTTGTTACTTATAGGCTTGCCACAGCTCCAGAGGAAATTAAGTTTTCCTCTCAATAGCAAGAAGACCAAGCTGTATCTATAGAAGGCAATTATTTTTACAAGTGACCATTGATTTTTGGAAGTTACATCATTTGGATGCCAGATCTGGGACATCAAGAGACAAGATAGAGTGCTTTCATTTTCAAAAGATGCTGAACATTTGACTTCTGATATAGGCCCCCTTTAAGATGTCTCAAAACCTGGACAGCTCCAAATTGCTCATCTTTAAGTGCCCACCATTTAATAATGACTGTCTGAAAATGCTGTCCTTTGAGGATGCTGTTATTAATTTGTTATTTGGTAAAGCGAATAGTAGTTTCTAGCAGTACCTACAGATCCAGTGTAAATGACCAAGGACTGGAAAATATCTATATTTACAATACACCAAACAAGTCAAGAAAACTGTGAACCATCAAAAAATGTCATTCACAAAAAAGTAACTTTTGTAGAGTAGCTCTGAAAGAAAGCATAAGCACTTCTCCTTCAAGAGTTCTTGGTCTCCAAAACTCAGTCTCCATTCTCCTACCTATGCTGGCTAAGGAGGAAAATCCACAATATATACCTTGCTGTCTCTGATGAGGAAGAAGTTCTCCACCACCACTTTGCTGAGAATACCTGGCAGTGGTGAAGAGCACTACCTTCCTGCTATTCAGAGCAAGCCTGTATTTATACCCGGAACAGGACTGCGCCATGTGCAGTCCACCTCAGGAAGAATTTCATGTCCTGCCTTTCCACTTTTTGCTCTTGTCTGGAAGCAGTTCACCATCTTGACATGACACTAAAGCTACTGGGCGAAGCCCTTTCTTGAGATGCTGGCTGGTGAGGACAGAGGACAGAATTAGTGGTGGGAGCTAAGAGGGACAAACTTCTTGGAAGCCTGAGTGAAGGAGACAAATGTAAAATTTTCACAGTGACCCAGCTTCACTTTCTTTGCCAGCTTGGGGATGACACGCCTGAGGGAGCAGAGCCCCATCCTCTGCTCCTTGTACCAGACATGCTGCATGCCACTGCTGTCAGGTAGAAGGGAGGCTTGGCCTCCATCTGCGTCAGGGGCTGGTGTACATACACGTACTTGTAAAGGAGGCAGTACGAGTGGAGCTGGTGCCCTTTTGAGTGCTTGTGGTAGGTCTGGCCATAACACAGTCTGTTCACATTCACCCTGTTTTCTTGCCTCACGCTGTCCATCCTGGCAAAAGGCCTGCTCTGGGAGTCCTTGAGCAATTCAGTGTCACCAAACATGAAGTCCACATGCTCCTGTAAGGTTCACACGTTCAGATACTGGCTGTTGTATTTCACCACCATGGACAGCAGGACTAGCGGCTTTCATCTCCCAGGCATCCCATCCTCCACATGTCCTCCTTGTCAGAAATGGAGAAGTAGACAACATCGCAAGAGTGGGCATCAGACATCCCAGCCTTGCTCAGGGCTGTAAGCTTCTCCCTGAGTTTTCTGGTGGAAGAGCTGGAGGTGCTGCTGGTGTGGAGAAGCCAGCACCAGCGTTCTTGAGGATCTAGTGTAGGCCTTGTCAGATAGCATGGAGTGACATGGCTAGAAAGTCAGACCCATCTGTTTTGTTCACAGTGATGTAAAAGTCCTCCAGGAGTTCACTGAGCTTCACTGCTGGGATCTGGAACAAGAGGAAGGGGAAAGATGTGTCAGGGTACTTATAGGAAGGAGGTTGGGAGGACATGTTCAGAGCTTCTCCATGGTTTGTCTGAAGAAACCTGGAGCAGCTTCCACACTTCCTCAGAATTTTGTTTCCAGGCAGTCTTAGACTCTTGGGAAGAGTTTATCTAAGTTTATCTAAGCAAAAGAGATGCAATGAAACCCCATGGTGTAAGGATGCTCAGACCAGATGCATCACACTGGCTGGCACCACTTTTGTATCAGCTGTAGAAATCCTGAGTCAGAAGAAAGAAGCCAAATTCCTGGCTTTTTTGAAGTTAATGAAGGTTTCAATCACACTCAGGTCTGACTGTGTGCAAACATGTGACCTACTATTTGGGTGTAATACTCTATACTTTTGCAGTAAAGTGGTACATACGGAAACTTTTCATGTGAAGAAGGAGCAGAAAGAGAAAGAGAAGGAGGAGGAGGAGGAGGAGGCAGGTGAGGAGGAGGAGGGGGAGGAGGAAGAGAAGCAGCACCAGCTGCTTCTTTTGGCCATGAGATGTCAGTGTTGTAGTCAGGCTTCCAGTCAGGCTGCTTTAGCCTGCCAACGTCTTAGATCAACCTAACAGAGAAGCTTATTTATAAAAATGTGAGTGGGGCTTTCTGTACTTCGACCCTGAGCCACAGTCTTTATTTTTGGTGTGTACACTGATTTTTCTGGGAGTTCATTTTTGGAGAAAAGTCCTGAAACGCTCTGAATCGCATTGACTAGCTCTGGGCGCAGAAATCGGGCAAGCAGTATGTCCTTATGGTAACAGCAGAAAACCTTGTGAAGTGGCATCCTAAGGCCAAGGTCGTGTACAAGTGTAATACAGGTGGAAATTAGTATCACCCTGTAGTAGTTTCTAAGCTACTGGCTGAGCCATAAAGGCAAGAGGGTGTGAATTAGAAAAGGTTACAGCTTTATTAAAAGAAACTTGGAAGACCACAAGGATGTAAAGAAGGCTGAAATCCCATCTCTTTTCAAACTTTGTAACTTCGTTTGACCAGGGGGCCTGGTTCCCACCACTGAAAAAACAGTATTTTGCTAAGTTTTCTGACCTTAGCAATATCCATGTAATCTTTGAGTCCTTTGGTTATGCACTGGTATCTCCACACACTCAGAGCATAGAGGGTGGCCTTGGTGGTGTTGGGGCTCACAGCATTGGTACACAGGTACTTGAGGTTGTCATCAAAATTAAAGATGGAAAACTTGTTAAGCTCAGTTGAATACTCTAGAAAACAAATAAAGGAAGGGGATAAAAATAGCTTGTCCTAGTGACATGCTGCCACCATTTCTGGCTAAGAGCAAATTAGTGTTTTTCACCAAATGTGAGTAATTTAAAAAAGATGAAGCACAGTACTTCCCTGATGATTTCCATGAGTTTGTGTGCTGAAAACTCAGATGTGACAACATGAAATCACCCCAAAAATGTACTGCCACACAGAGTCAGTAATAGAGGCATCTTTTACCTTGCTGCAGAAACCATGGAAGGATGACAAAGACAAAGATTTTTCTTTTGTTAGTTCATTCAGGAGCAGGGGAAAAACTCGCTCTATTCCTATACAGCCTGAGTTTGTGCTGCTGGTGTGTCACACCAGCACGGGTGTCTGTGCAAGCTGGACAGGTGATGTTAACCAAGTAGGATTTTTCCATTCATACCCACTTTCTACTCCCTGTTAGGCATAACAGAGTTGGGCCCTGTTGCTTCAGTGCACCAGAGGTAGGTGCGTATTGAATACTATGAGTTAAGACATGCAGTGTGCATTTCTTAAAAGGAAAGCCTGAGCCCCACAGGCAGGAACTGAAAGTAGAGGATTGGTGGAGAACCTTTTTATAGATGTTCAGACACTTAATATCCTTTATGAAAGAGTAATACATTTTTATGATACCACTAGAATTTTATTATATCCACTATACTTTAAGTCTACATTTTACAGGGCTGAAGCTAATGGATTTTGCAGCTGAATGCATGTTGGCTGTGAAAGGTTGCTCTGAACATCCATGCACTGAGCTAGTTATCCCCATGGTGATCATCTCAGCATGGCAGGAAAGGAAAGAAGTTGTTCATTCAAGAGGAAGATGTTGGATTTCTCCTTCTAACCTTCAATTCTGCAGCCACAGCTGACCATTACTGAAAACCCAGAGGTGTAACTCTGCACACTAGGAAGAGGTGATTTCAAAAAGAGATTTCTAACAATGCAGCTTTTGCTATTAATATAGTACATAAAGGTGAAGGAACTTCAGAAACCCAACTGAGGTACCCACTGCAAGCCAAACAAGCCGGAAAGCTGAATAGATGCACCATGCACAGGCTAACAACGTAAGTATGTTGTCTGATCCTCTGAGCTCTGGACATCTCTCTGACAGGAGTGCTCAGTCTGTGGTCTGCAGACCCCTGACAGCTCAGGGTCTCCTCCTGAAGACTCCAAGAAAGATTGCTGGAAAAAAGCTTGCTATGAAGAGGGCACATCTGAAAAACGCACATTGCTGTGCAAGCCTGTCCAGGGGCAGAGGTCTCACAGACTGAAGGGGCCCTCCCTTCCGTACACTGCAGCTGGTCAGAGGACAAAATCAGGACTTCTTTCCATCTGAAAGGTGGGCTGCAAGTGTTTTTTCTAAACTGAGCTATGTTTGCAAACTGCTTACGGCAAATGATCCTCCTCTGTCTGTGCTGATGACGCCTGCCTGCAGGCCCTGGCAGCTGTCTTGCTCTCCTAGCCAGGGATGGTGCTACAGAATGGGGATGTTGTGACAAATTCAGTCAGGTGGCATGAACTTGGGTGGCAGTTCCTGTCATCAATGGCTTCATGAGTTCTGTGCAGTGAGTTGTTAAGTGGACAACTCTGCTAAAGAAAGGTTGGGATGCTCATGGAAATGATGAGCTGTTCAGTTGCCAGCAACTCCTCAACAAGGGTTTGCCTTCTTGTGCCCTGAGGCCTTGCTACAACCCTCTTACAATGACTGTTGAGGCACTGTTTGCCCCCTACCAATAAGCAAATCTTAGCTCAGTTCTCCATAAAGCCTTGCACCTCCCAGGATGTTTGTTTGCCCAGCACACAGACTGGTAACATACACCCCCACGGCACATTTCCCCACAAGTTGCTTGCTACTGCTTCTGAAATTGCCATCTCATGTGCTGCCACTGGCTCACACTGGTGGCTCACCCAAGGACTACTTCCAAGAGCACCAAGAACACTTTGGGAAACAGCCTACTAAAATCAAGAACCTAACGGTACATGTCCAGTTGCCCTGGATGATATATTAGCATCAGCCTCACTGAAGTTCTCATACTACATGCTCATACTGACTTCTGACAGGCCTGGGTTTGAAAATTATGGTGGCCATTTCCTGAATCACAGTGTCACTCAGGCAATTTATTGAACCACGACCGAAGACACTTAAGGGCAGGGTTTATCATGTGCTAGGAAATTAAGTCATAGTTCCTGGTTTCTCCAAATTCCAGATTTTCAAAACTGGGACATCTGGGTTGAGCTGAGCTCTGATACTTAATAGTGCTAACAGTAACAGCTTTTTACTAGCGCTACTTAAGTCCTGAACTGGGATAGTGAGTCGAGTGCTGCACCAGAACAGGATACACAGATGAGCATTCAGCAGTGTTTCATACTTTATCATACCTTATACCATGTGATCACCATGATAGTCTGTATCACTTTTTCCTGTTCTTCCCACTAGGCACCTTGTCTTCATAAACTCTCTTTATGGCACAAGTTGCTCTAAGGCTTGAAAGTGTGGCCAGATCAGAAAGTGATGGCTACTGTAAACAGCGTGCAGCTGTAATACTTGCAGCAAAGGACACTAAGCCTAACAAAACAAACATGAAATAAAATGATGGCATAGTGATGGCACGCATTTATCGGCTACCGTCTGTGAGAGTGTTGTATCATCAGGAGGCTGGAACAAGAATTACCCAATTTACCACTCCTGAAGGAAATGCATCATCCTTGCTTCTCTTTTTGTTTTTTATCAGCATAACCAGTATTTGATTTCTTTTTTCTGGGAGAAAACAGTTTATCCCTTTCTTTTTCAGACAGTGTGAAGGAGTCATGGAAAAGGCTGGGATATTGGTTCAAAAGCGCACCAGTGCATGGGCTCTGTTTAACAATAAGGGTATTCCCATCCTGCTTTCATCGCTGACTTCAGTGGCTGCGTACCAAACCACAAAGTTCTTTGCCCGACGTTGCCTGTCAGCAGCTGGATGATGCTCTAAGAGTTTTAAATGATGTCTGAACACTTTGTCGAATACTTGGCAGAGATCTGGGGGCACCGCCAGGAGGCACTAAGGAAACCTACACCCTTACCGGGCATGGACAGGAATTCTTACTGGGACCTGTCAGACAGAATTTGAAAAAACATCAAGCAGCCAGGAATGCACATCGGATATCCAGAAGGGCCTTGCCAGCACTGGTGCTCTGGGTTATAATCACATCAACACTTGCAGGTTCTGGATCAAGTGCTGTGAGACCGCATTTTTACGTCTGTAACTCACCGGCTGCCTGCGAGCAAGCCAGTCCTGACTTAGTACTGTGTTACAAGTATGTTACAGCAGGAGTAACTAACAAACACAGAGGAGACCTTGCACCTAAATCTCAGAGTCATGCTCCCTCACCCCTAATACACCTTTTGCCTCTCTCTTACTGGAGGTTACCCGAGGGCTTATTTTCAAACAACACTCAGGGGATGCAGGTAAGTAAATACGCAGCACTGGAACACCTCGGTAATAATGATTCCTTTGAGAAAGTCATCTTTGTGTTCAGTTCACCTGATGCCACAGTTACGGCAGAAACCCTGAAAAATCGCACAACATGGCTATCTACACAGGCACAAGCTCTCTTGCCAAACTACTGCCACTGAGATGATACATTGTACAGGAAAAAACAAGTTATATTTGTCATTGCTTGCCAAAACATGCAGACACCTTACACCAGTGCAGACAACTGTACTATTATCTGATGGTTTGTAGGTGCTCCATGCCAGACATTTTAAGCTGAAATGCACGTGGTAAATGTCTAGACATCTAACACTCTGCTCTGTGCTGAAGCCAGGAGTTGTACTGAGTGTGTTTGGTGAGGGAAGAAGAGGAGGGTTGCCAGACAAGCTAGTAAGGTGCCATCAAAACTGCTGAGGTCTTGGATCTGACTTACCATTGCATCGCTGCATTCTTCCCCTAAAACCAAGACAGGTCCTCACACAGCATCCATTGTTCTTCATGCTGCAAATTAGCAGTCACTGTCTCAGTGGCACTACATCAAAAAAGTCAAGGGGATGTATTCATCCTCCCACTATGGAAGCACACAAACTAATCCCCCATGCATTTGCCCCAAATAAAGAAGATAAAGATCTTTGCCATATCTGGATGTTCTTAAAATCTCCAGATTCTACTCATCTTTACCTGGCCTTTACTTGTCTTTGTGCTAGCCCATGCTGCAAAGATGCTGACACATATCACAGGCTCCTGGCAGATACCAGATACTCTTGTCTAGAAAGACATGGGGTTTTAGATGCTGCTTAGAGGCCACCCAGCTCTCACAAGGTGAGCAGGGAAACACTCCTGTGCTCCCTGCTGGCTCACAGGCACTGGTTGTCTGATACAGCACCAATATAGCCTGACCGATTTCTGGTCTGCTGAGCAGTTTGATGACCCCATTTTACAAGCGAGTAACCAGTCCCTGTTCCAGAAGGGGCTGATCCAGACACAGGATCCTGAATGACACAGGCAATGTGGAGAGATCAACCCCATAGCAGACAGCCCTGCAGAGGATACAGCTTAGCTGTCTGGTTTTGTAGTACGGGCAATGCTTGTCTGCTCAATGGTTTCCTCAGGCAACGCTCTACACACGAGATCATCTGGCCACTCTGAGCCTCCAAGAACATTTCTGAGTGTCCCTCAATAAGGTCCAGACAGACAGAAATCTCCTTCCAAATGCAGATGACAAGTGTCACCTTGCATTAGGAGGTTAATGGCCCCATGGCTAGCAGCATCATATCACCGCAACACTCAGTGCTTCTGCCCGCCTTTCCCTGGGGAATACATTTGAAGCAGGTTTTTCTCCAGTTCTGTTCTGTTTACATAAGGGCAAGAATAACTAAAAATGTTGTACTTGCAAGTACATGAGGAGCTCTGAGGTAAATAATCATGCTACTTGCAGGATTTTGTCTTCAAGCTCTCCCAGGTGTTGTTTCCTCACAGCTTTCAGAGGAACAGCAATAGGCATGTCTCGTGCTGCTAGTCTTGCATGTGCATTCTCTTCTAGGTACGTGTAGGAATTTGGCCCTTAGACTAAAGTGTCCATATACAAATAACTGAATCTCACACATAGCCATTGGATTTTTTTTTCTTTTGAATGATTGTCTTCGAGAGCTATTCAACACTATCAACAGTGAAGGCTGGAACATAGTAAGCCATCAGGCTACTCTAAAAAGAAATCTTGCAGATCTTTCCAAGGATGGCTGCCAAATGTTTCCATTTGTCTTTGTTGGTACAAAGCAAACCACCAGCAAGGTAGGGACCCCACTTGGCCATCTCCAAAGCCTATCTGAAGAGACAACATGCTATAATGTCCCTGAGCAATTTCCCCATTAGTTGCAGTCATGATATTCTTAAGCAATGTCTCAAGCACAAATTTCAGATATATTCAGCTGCAACCAGAAGATTTCATCACATCTGTGACATCTCCCAGGGAAGCACTCCAGGTTGCCCAAGCCAAATTCCTCAGCTCTGTTTGCCTAGCTACCCAGAAGGGCTGAACCCTGCAGGACTGCACACAATGTGTGCACACTGTTGTGGGATATCCTTGGGAATGAGAGGAGGAGGAGAGGACTTGCAGCCATCCCACAGGCTGAGGAAGCGTGGCAGTTCTAAAACTGGCAATCTGGGTTAAATCAGTGTGCAAAGGGAAAAGGAAAAACGGCTGAGTTACCAGAACTTACCAATTTGCTTAGCTCAATCTGCATTAACCACATTAAACATTAACCACCACCTGCCTGCTCACTTTTAGACCAAAGGAAAGCACATCAACTTCAACCTCTGTAAAGACAGCTTAGTCCAAGCAAAGGAGTTTGATCCAATGGTGTTGGGGCTCTTGCTGTATTGAACGATTATACTGAACTCTGAAGCAAGTGGAAAAATACTGAAGAAATAAGACGAGGTTACGGCCAGAACAGTGGGATGAAGAAAAAGGAGCAAATTGCAGATGTTTGCACAAAACCAAGGCCAACGGGACGTGATAAGAGGAGCTGGGAAACCGCAGAAAGGAGCCTACATGCCAGAACAAGCAGAAACAGAAATCTTCCCAGTAAACAATTGTTAACCAATCATATCATTATACGCTTGTAAAATAGCCAACCACATTATTGCACGCTTATAGAATGCCTTATAAAAGTCTACCTGGTTTGTACAATAAACGGATCAGATCTTGAACTCTGTGAGTATTTGAATCTGACTCCCGCTCGCCCGAAATGCCCGCAGCACAACAGGTTTATTGATGTCCTGGTTTCAGCTGGGATAGAGTCAATTTTCATCTTGGTAGCTGGTGCAGTGCTGTGTTTTGGATTTGGTGTGAGGACAATGTTGATAGCACACCGATGGGTTTGGTTGTTGCTGGGTGATGTTTATACTGAGTCAAAGACTTCTCAGTTTCTCAGGCCCTGCCAGTCAGAGGGCTGGAGGGGCACAAGGAACTGGGAGGGGACACAGCCAGGACAGGTGACTTGAACCACCCAAAGAGGTATTCCATACCATGGGATGTCATACCTGGTATATAA
This sequence comes from Falco biarmicus, assembly GCF_023638135.1. Classification (NCBI taxonomy): domain Eukaryota; kingdom Metazoa; phylum Chordata; class Aves; order Falconiformes; family Falconidae; genus Falco; species Falco biarmicus. The sequence goes on from NC_079311.1 coordinate 11,652,235, forward strand.
ACTGGGGGGGGGTTGGCTGGTGCTGCCGATTGCTGCTGGGGGGCTGGCTGGGTGTCAGTCAGCAGGTGGTGAGCAGTTGTACTGTGCATCACTTGTTTTCTTTTCATTCCTCTCCCCTTCTCCTTTCTTTGCATTATAATTATTATTATTGTTGTTCTTTTGGTTATATTTTATTTAATTTCAATTATTAAGTTGTTTTTATCTCTGTGGAATTTTACATTCCTTTCCAATTCTCCTCCCCAACCCTCTGTGTGAGGGGGGAGTGAGCAAGCGGCTGAGTGGTGCTTAATTACCAGCTGGGGTTAAACCACAATAACTGCATTTTGCAACAGACGTCAAAACCCCTGCTAGCCCCTGGCCATCACCTGTCCATACCTCACTTCTCTGTCTCTTCATCCAAAGGCCTCTGTTTTTTCTTGTCACTTGTCACTGGGACTATGGCATGATTTGACACGATGCCTTTTATGTGCTGCTGTGCTGAGCAACAACACATAGTTCCACCAGTAGCACCAAGCAGCAAGAGGAAGATCAGTTTAGCAGAATTTGCCAGGTAATGGGAATGCAGTCCCAGAATACCTGGTGAAAACTTTGTTCCTCTGTACCTCACCCATGGTGTCACTTAGCTCTTACTGTCCTGCACTGATGTCCCGACACCAACACAAACACATGGCTGTTCCCTAGATGGCAGTTCCGTGGGGGGTTCAGCTTTATCCTTTTTCTCATGTTCCTTTGGCAGAACCTAAGTGGAATTTTATTGGAGATCTCTAAGGATTTTTCCACTTAGGATTTTTCCTCTTTCACAACATAGGGGCTTTACTAGCTTTAATTTTCCAGTCCTTTAATTTTAAAACCTCCTGAACAGAGAAAATTCAGACCTCACAAGCAACTCTTTTAAAAGATGCATATCCTTGGATGCACATTTAATTTTATTCTAGATGAACACTAAAACAAAACTATGAGGAGAGCAGACCTTACTGCTGAAATTCAAAGTGCAAAATAACTTTAAGCCAAACTGTGCCTTGGAATTGATGTAACCATATGAGGTTCAGGAAAATTAATACAAAAAGGCTCTCAGGATGTAGGCTTTCATTTCTACTGAAGTGAGATTAAATGAGCACATGGTTCAAGTCAAGCTTGCTTTTAAGTGCATTCCTGAGCAGGGAAGGACATACTTACTTAAGCAACTGTTTAAAAGTTTTCGTGAAACACAACCCCAGAAGTAAGAGGGTATGACAGCAACTATTTCTCGGTGAGCCTATTTGCACTCCGCTAATCAAAATGCATCACAGGTCCATGGGAACTTCCCAGCTATGCTGATACTCGCACTTGAAAAGCATGAGAGTGAGCTGTACTTCTTTTATACAATGTGCTTTGAAATGCCAAGTAAATTGTTTTCACTAGATTGAAGAAAGCAGTCAACTTTGCAGAAAGCAGTTTATTAAATATATGAGACTTTATTGCTACAACCAATTACAGACAAAATACTGTGAATAAAGCATGCACTTACCACAGACATCAATGACTACCTTGATTATTTTTTAAATGGTCTTTAATTCTGTAAGTTTAAGGCTGTACCAATACAAAGTTAAAAAAAATCAAAAATAAAAATTCACACTACAATAGCAGCAAACATCGTACAGACAGTGAAATCAATCTAATGCAGCAGAACCAGACTTCTTAAAGATTATCATAAGGGAATAAAAATGGAGCTGGAGTGCAATAAAGATCAGAATGTCTCTGGAATTTGCAGATCAGTAAAAGTGGATATCACACTCCAGTTAGCACACAACTGAATCCATTCTTTTCAAAAGTCTAATCTGACAACTGAGCAAGGGATGAAACTCAGACATCATTTAAAAAACCCAGCCTCTTGGATTTGCATTCTTCTTACTGAGGGCACTTCTGTACTCAAACACTGAAAGTACATTTTTCAAGGAGACATCTGACTGAAGTGTGACAGCAGTACAACATATGTTTGTTTACTCTATCCCAATTAAAGAAGACTGGAGTGTCTCACAGTAGGGGGAAAATACACCACACAAAAAAAACACCCACCAAACAGTTCTCAGCTGGGACAAGTGACAGACAACTTTGATGACCATATTGGTCTTCACCTGTGAAGTACCTTACCCTGTAGGAAATCTGCTTCTTAAAAATATAGAAATAGCAGTATGGCATCCATATGGGTCAAAACCTACCCAGCTGACAAGTAAGAAGATTACCAGTCCTGAAAACCCAGTTGGAGACCTAGGGTTCAAAGTATATCTTGAAATCTTTCCTCATTCAAAGTCATGAAATCTTGCCTCATGTACAGCAGCAAAGCCTTTGCACTCCTTTTTCTCAGGTCGCTGTGCAACTCCAGGGAGAAGGTAATTTGAGGACAATGGGGTTGAATAGGCAGCTCCGAAAATGGACTGTAGTTGACAATTTTTGCTCAGATTTTCAGAAAATGATCCAGTAATCTTTCCCTTCCCCTCAGACTTGCAGAGCTTAATGCATTGAAATGCATCAAAATGTTACTTTTCCCTAACAAAACACTGTATATATAATCTCCCAAATGCAGGGGCAAGAGATCTGTGTAAGAAGGTTCCCAGTGTGGAAAACTGCATTTTGAGTGGCAGATATGTAGCACTGCTCATGCTAAGATCTCTGCCTTAAATAGCTGATTACAGCTGGGGCTTGCAAAGGGGGTCTAAAAAAATCTAAGCAAATCCCCAAATTCCACTCGGGTTTGGATGGATAATTCTCTCCTAGCTCTTCACAGCAGCACAGCCTAAGCTATATTTTTTTTTCTTGGAGAAAAGAAAAAAGGCAAAGGCACAGGCAAACGAAAAAGAAAAGGCAAAGAAAAGGAAAAAGAAACAGAAAAAGGAAAAAAAAATAGTAAGAAAAGAAAATACAAAGCTTGTCCTGCAATACAATGCCCTTCAGAAAAATGCAATTAGAAAAGCAATTACAGGACTGGACAACATGCATACTGAAGGTATCACAGTGATTGGGAGGTGGCATCTAAACCAGCGCACCATTAGTATCAGCTAGTTTGCATCTTGAAACCAGTGAACCATGGTGAAAAGCAAACAAATGCCACTAGAGACTCTAACACACCACATGCAGCAGGCTAAATCCTAATGCCAGATCAGCACCTGTAGAGTAACTGCATTTCCAGCATGCAAAGTGCTAAATAAAGGATATTGATTGCTTTCCTGATTCAAATCTAAGCTGAAGGTAATGCAGATATATCTAGCTTCACAACAGAAGAGAAGAAGATGGGGGAGAAAAACATCTGTGTGCTGCAGGAATCTGATGCATTTATTTTTGCAAGTTGGGCCAACACATAGAAGCAGCTAGGAAGACCAATTGGTAAGACAATTAGTGACATTGGTGAGACCTTGAAGACTCAGATCTAGCTATAAAGAGAAGAAATGCAGGATATAAGACCATATATCACTGCCTTGCATATTTCATATTAGGGCCACATAGGCAGGAGTTCTGTGGAGTCCAAACTCTTCACTTAGGCAAGTGGGAGCACGCATTCATGTGTAAATGGCTACTAGACAAGCAAAACAATGGAGAAACACATTGCAACTGCTCTCAGCTGGCTTCTGATCTGGCAGAAGGAGCCTGAAGAAGCTACCAGTTTTTAAAGAACAATAAAAGGGCCTAACGTTTCTGAAGAAGGCCCTATTTCCTCCAAGAGATGGGAACTGAGGTGCTGCAAAAGGCTTCTAAGCATCCTAACCACTTTAGATCTTCAGCTGGGGCTTTCAAATTCATCACTTTGTGGGGTACTGGCTTGTGACCTATCACATGGGTTGATTTTCAGTGTGTTCTGGGCTGCATCCATTAATACTGCTTTTTGGAAGTGTGCTGGTATCACAGAAAGAAGGGTTACATTGAAAATTTTGGCATAAACTTGTTTTTTGGAAGTATTTTACGTGATGAGGCCTGTAAAATATCTTGCTGGGGAACAGATATGGCTTTAGACCAGTGTCCGCAAGGATTAATTCAATGTACTCTTGTTTTCCCATGACAGTTTTTGTTAAAACTGTATTCTGATTTGAAAAGTCTTTTCAAAATGTATAACAAGCTTTTATCTCTCAGTAGAAATGGAAAACTGATGGTTAGTCTTTTCTTTTTTCCATACAAAATACTGTTTTAAAGACCATGTAGTTGACCATGCCTGCTGGCTGGGAAATGCACTAGACAGATGAACATCTCGCATTTCCCTCCTGTCTGTTTCTGTTGTATGATTAAATATGGTACAATTTCAGCCTGCCAAAATCTTATCAAAATCAAAATGATCGTGTATGAATGTGTGTATTTGCTATACTGCCAGATTCTAAGCAGAGGGTGGAAAAGGAACTGAAAATGTAATGTCAGAATTTTGATAAACAGGGATTGTCTGCCATGAAAGCAGTTGAAAAGAACAAGACCAAAAATCTTGAGCTTGAATTTCGTCCAAGTCTCATTTGGCAGCAATGTGTGGCTTCAGCGGAGGCGGAACGGGGACTGGAATCCATCGCTTGACCAAGCTGACACTTGTTTACAAGAGCAGGCTCACAACTGTTGTGAGAGCTAACAGTTTCTTATGGCAATCAGAGGATTGCTTTCATTAAATGGCATTTTAGCATGCTCTGCAATGACTTTAACAGGCTCGGCTAATCACTGGATCCGTTACCAACAGGAATATTTGGGTACTACAGATTCCGTTGTACCCCTCATATTTCACACTTGGCAGACTGCTGCTGCAGGAGGTATAGCTGGGGAAGATGGCTTCTTTTCAGCTCTGTTAAAGAGGTTTTTTTCCAAATGAACATTAATGAGAAGACATTTTGAAGAAAGATGGAGAGTTCAAGACTGTTCTTTTCTTTTTACCTTTTTTTTTTTATGCTTCAAGCTGGTAAGTGATCATCTGTGCAGAACAAGATATTAGAAGTTTGGCACCTCCTGTCTACCACAACATATTGATTCCTTCCACAGAAGGCACTAAATACTGGCTTAAAACAAGAAATGAAAAGCAGAATGCAGAATTTTACCATGACACACAAAAAAAATCCTGCTAACTGGCACAGCTTCATAGTACAGTTTTCAGTTACTTACAACAGTGGTGATTATAGCAGCAATAGTTAGCATTTTTACAAATACCACATAAACATACAAATGTCAAAACACCTAGAAAACATGCAAAATTTAAACAGCAACATCACTGATTCACACACTGCATAGAAATATTACTATTATTATTATTATTATTATTATTATTACTATTATTTGGCAAGACAGTGAATCTTTTTCTTATGAAACAAAAGAATTAACAAAATTAATTTTTTACAAATTGTTCTTAAAAAAGTTAATTTGTTATTAAAGTCAGTGGGTGGAAGTTAGTCTTAGAGGTTTAACTGAGAATGAATCAGAATTGACATTGTTAGGTGGAAATTTGGTTATGTTTTTCAGCCGCTGTTTTGGAAGAAACAGTGCTAATCTTGTCAATTTACAAAATGGGAGAAAACACATTCACAATAAAAGATTAGAAAGATTAAAATATTGCATGCATAGAAAGATAAAAGCCTTACTTTAGCTGTTTCTCCCTAGCACTGCTCACCATGAGACCAAGGGTTGTCATAGCAAAAGTGCTTGTCAAAGGCAGAGTTAAGGCCAGCAGATAATTAAAACAAATGGAAATTATTTTCTAATTCCAGTGTAAAACGAAGTAGGATATTAAAGGATAATTTTGTCTTCTTTAGAAAAAAAAAGACAAAAACTTCCATTGTGTTTGCCAGGTTTTCCCACTGCCTTTATACTGTCTTCATCACACTTAAATATTCTGCCAGGTTTTTTTCTTCCAATCTTGAATATTTGCTCTACTCAAGTTGACCCTGAGATAAATGGGTCACGTGGACAAAACCAAATGCTGACAATGCACCTATGGCCAAGCGATGTCAGGCTTCAGTATTTAGAGACCCATTTGTACCAGTGAGGCTTGTCACGTGCTTACAGCCAAGTGCATTTCACATCCCAAGCTGAGTGGAAGCAGGCGGCATGGGCATACAGTTCTCACAGTGCTGCAGAACTGGCACCAAACCCTTTCCAGCAGCAGCACCAGGCAGCTTGCAGGCACTGCCATAAACTGCAGCAAAATCAGATTCTCACCTTTTCCTCCCCTGACGGCTTTCAGACTCCATTAAGACATTTTATGCCACATTTTGTCTGCACATCCCTGAATGCTCTGGATATTTCTGCAACTGCATTTCACATCCATGCACCCAGTCTCGTGCAGAGGAACCCAGTCTTGCAAGCAGCTCACAGAGAAAGCTCCCATAGAAGGCAAAGCTTGGAAGATCTGAACTGTAAGCACCATACAGAAAACAAAGGCTTCAACAAAGCAATTTACACTGCAGTCATTCTTCAGCACACCTTCAGCCTCAGAACTACTAGGAGAAGATTTGCCTTCCTACCCAAAAATTACCAAATTTGGTTTGAAGCCAGTCACTATTGCCTTGCCTTCTGTATCTAGACTTTGCATCCACTGCTGAAGACACAGAGGCTGCAGTAAGTCTCCTGCACTGGCTTTTTTTCAGGCTGGAAATGTGACATACAGTGAGTGTATTAAATATTTGACAGTAGAAGAGGAGGAGTTCTGGCAGGAGCAGTGTGGGGCAGCCCAGGGGATACTGAAGGCTATGCATGATTTAGGCCGGCTGAGAACATGCTATAACGGTAAGGAAGACAGTCAGCAGGATTACAGCCTTCAGAAAGCCTAGATGAAATTCTAGGCATGAGGAGTGTTAAGAGTGTCTTTGTTCGCAAACGTAACAGCTGAAGTAGCAAAGATAGTATCTATAAAATTAATTTTAAGAGTTTACTTTTCTAGTGTAAAAATAATACAATGTTTTTGTCCAAAGTATTTTGCATTTTCTTGATTATTTTACCCTCCCTTGGCTGTTTCATTATTTTCTGGACACTTACAGACTGCATAAAACAGTAGTAATGAAAAAACACACAAGCGGATTCCTGAAACACTATGTAAAAGCTGAACAGCTCTTCTAATTCCCGCTGAAACTCTATCCCACTGAATTTCAATGACAGCACCTACCTTACCAGTCTCTTAAACACTGTGAGCAAAACCTCTATTAACTAGAAAAAAACAAATTGAAATCTGAAAAGGTACTGATTTTTTCAGATACCAGTGGCTACCGTGTAATGAATGCTGAGCACAAAAATAAACGATTAACAAAAGCATCCTAATCCCTTCAAAACAGTAAGTCCATTTTCAATGCACAGACAACTCATTTAATGGCATTTGTATAATGAAACAAACACAATTTTGTCTGCATTACCAACTAACGTTAACCCCTTCAGCAAGAGGAAATAAATTCCTTGCTTGAGACAGAGACTCTTGAGATTGTTAAAACCCATCAGTTTATGTAATGAGCACATTTCATGCCAAACCAATTTCCCCCCCGCCATCAGATTAGATATTAAAGCTTTCAGCATCACCACTCCTTTGAACATGTTCCATTGAATGGCAAGTGTCAAACTTTTCAACAAGCTCACAGGTGTCTCTAAGATATGGGGCTTTTTAGCCTTCCAGCATTTCACTGCGGTAAATGCCTCTCTACTGCTTTTGGAAGGGTCAAGGTGCTGGAGGACAACTTCAGCAGAGCTTCACAGGGCTTCAGCCAGAGACAGTGCAGTGGGGAGGAGCAGGCTGGCACCTGGTTGTGGAGCTGGAAGCAGTGCAACCACAAAACTTGTTGGGGGCTCAGAGAAACTTGACTTGTCCTCAGAAGGGCCACTCCATCACCAGCTGAAGTTACGCTGCTGTGAAAGACGTGGAGCAGTGATGTCCCTGGTGGCTTTTAGCTTTCCAAAACCCTTGAGGAGATACAGCTCAGCTTCATTGTGTCTGTCATACGTTGTCCATGGGGAAAGCACCATCATTTAGTTGTGCTTCGGGCCTTCCCTCTTCTTGGCTTGCACATGCCTGGGTGATAGGGGTGTCCTTGGCAAGCTACCCCAGGCTCTCAGCTTCTGGAGAGTGGTGCAGCAACACCCATGCTGGCTCTGCACAGACTCAAAAGATGTGCCACGAGACACCAGCTGATGCAGTACTGTTCTCAGCCACCAACTCAGCATATGGGGACTGTCACCAGAAAGTATAGTTCAAGTTTTTGGCTAGGAATCTAGCCATACTTTATGCTGGACTGCCTTCTCTCTGCACTCCTCAGCACTGAGAGTACAGATTTAGCAAACACATGAAAGCACAGAAAGAAAAAAAAATACATCCTCCCTCTTAAGAACAAGGACAGCAAAACAGCCATCTCTTCACATTGACTTTTAGCAAAGAACCCTTGTTGAAGAAGTGCAGACTCACTTCCCACCACTTTTCATAGTGAACAGCAGAGTCCTTCTCTACCCTAACCAAGAGGCATGAATTGGATCTTTTCAGGCATATCATATGATATTTCCGTGTCCTGTAAGCTCTCCTCCTTCCCACAGTCACACTGCCTCTGCGAGTTCAGGGAGTCAGGGGGTCCCAATGCCCTGTTGCCCACACCACATGAGATGAACTGATTTCCACGATGGAGTGAGGCCAAAAGTTAGGTACTGTTTAGAACCAGTCATCTCAGTCCTATTTTAAGGATGTCAGCGGGAAGTCAAACAGTGCACAAATGTGGACCTGGTCCCCTACCCAGGAGTGAATTTCATCTTCTTTCATGATTTGACAGCACTCTCCCAAAAAGCAGAAGAGAAAAGAGAGGAAGAGTGCTTCCAGTACAAGAGATGCGAGCTTCCAGAGTGCTCGCATTGAGTATCCCACAAACCCCGCGTACCTGACACGAGGCAGTCTGCCCTGAGCATGTTATCCCCAAAGCACAAGGTCACTTGATAGCAGGGAGGGAACTCTCAGCCAAGAGCTGCCCTGCACAAAGCGGTCCCCTTGCCCCCAGTGCAGATGCCAGGAGAGGGGAATATTAGAGGATCAGGGATGGTAAGAGGAGTGAGGATGTCGGGGACAGGGAAGACCAGTCAGTCAATCACAATCACATGCAGCTTATTGTCAGAAGGGATGATCAGTCCATGCACTAGTCAGGTCAGTCAATGCACTTACGGGATGCACTCAGACACGGTGACAAGAAAGGGTAAATATGTGCTGGACAGGGAGGAAACCTAGTGCAACAGGAATCTCACTTTCCTTTAAGGCTGTTTCAGTCTTTAGGGTAGCCCAGGCTCTAGAGTGACACACCACCTGCTCTTTCTGATCCCCATCTTCCCACCTCACATCGTTTGCGCAAACAGCACAACAAGATCTGGTCACAAACATCTGAGACAAGCACGCACAGCAGTACAACATGTTGCTTGCATCTCGTTCTCTACACAGCTTTCTAAGATGGCAGCTATACTGTAGACTGAATACCAGTGCACAGCAGCTTCTAAAAACAAAACCACGAAACAGTTTGAAAGCACTGATGTTCTTCACAAAGGAGAATGTGCAACAGGGACACTGATTCCATTGTTAGATTGTCCTCTATGTCAACAGCCTGGATGCTGCTGTCATAGAATTATTGCACTATGCAAATGAACAAAGTATGTGCTGTTATTTTAGATATCCCTTGTAATTTCGTCTACAATGTAGTTCACAACAGTATTCATTCTCCTACACTTAAAAATACATTTTGTTGCATAATTACGTATTTGAAAATTAAACAGGCAGTTTGCAACACCCGGATATCAAAGACTTCGGTTCCAATTACCTGCATGAATACACGTACATTGTGCAAACCCACAATATCATAAATACATGCATGAGTGACTAAAAAACCAGAGCTTAAGCTGTCCAAGTGGCCACAGCTCTGCCCAGCTATATGTGCAATCACATGAACAGATCCAAGTGCTTCTATTGTGCACAGCTGCATCCAGATCAGTCCAGTGACATCCATGTATAATCCCCATGTCTGACTTGGTTTGGTGTCAGGAGAAGGCCACGTGGGAATGCCTGCACTAACACTGGTGCAGACTCCTTCACACTATGTGCAGGCCTGTGCTTTGGCAGTCTGCTTCTTTCTTAAGTTCAAAGCCAAATTTTGCTCTTGGTAGCACTGAGCAAATCTCCCAAGCTGGTAGACGGTGCTGAAGGCAACCAATACATCTGCAAATGATTCAGAAGAGTCTCGGTCTGTGTTACCCTTTTGATGGGTTTCCAAGGCCGAAGTAGCTGAGCCAGGCTAATGACTCTGTGTAGATGTGTAATGTACTGGTAGGGGAACACCTTCCTGTGTCTCCCCCACTGGCTTTGCATCTCAGTTTGTAAGCAGATTCAACTCAGCAATCTGACAGAAAATTACCTGACTTCCCCTTTTTTCTGCTGCATTTTCTGCTGGGCTAGTGAGTTGAAATGATTCACCTAAGAGGTCTAACAGTGTCAAAGAAAGGTGAGTGGCAGGAAAAAAGGAAGGGAAAGTGAAAGGAGAAAATCGAGCACCACTTTGGAGCCAGCTACCATCATCTTACAGAAATCGGAGCCTTACTGTGATGCAGAAGCTCAGCCTTTACATTGGAGCACAATGCAGTCAGGAGCCTTACAGGCTCTGCTGGACAGGAGGCAGGACGGCGTTTTGCCAGCTGCCCTTTTGATTTCTGGGTAAAAGGTACTCTATCAAGAGCCGTGGTGGGAGACCCCAATCCTTTGCTTAGGCAGAGAGGAAGGCTTGTAAGAGTTCCTAGCACTAGCCCCTGGCCACACTGTGGTGTCTTACCACCAGGGAAGTGGCCCACCGCTGCAGTGAGCCTGCAGGTTGCTGGTGGAGCAGGTTTGACACCCTCATTTGGAGTACTGAGAGACAATTATAAGCAACTGAGCTGTCACCTCGTAGCTGAGCCACAGTGACAGGGACATCTCTCCTGCCAGCATGAGACAAAACCATGAGAGTGGTTTAAATCAGAAGTCTCCCTCCCAGTGGGTTAGCAACCCTCCCCAGGGCCTTAAAACAAATAGTAATTTGTTAAACTGTGGTCACTCAACTCCTTGCAACTGTCCACAAATGAAGACTGGGTAGTATGTTGTGCTAAATGCCCTTCAAAGCTAATGTATGTGGAGTATGATACTACTGTATCATATTCTGGCCATATGTGTTTAACTTTTTAAACAAGCAGTCTGTTTGGGGCTGCCCCATCAGAATTTGCCAGGCAATCTGCTATCAGCATCAACTGGAAGCTTGAGTTACTAGAGATGTCACAAAGGAGAACAAAACCACTCCCATAATACCGAGGCTACCACAATAAGCACACATCCTCCACAGCTTATCACCCAATCAGACAAGCAAAAGCTGCTGATGTGCCCTGCTAAGCCACAGGTGTCAAGAGACATTGCCTCACCCAGCACACAGGCTGGACATCAGCACAAACCGTCTTAACATTGTGGCAAAGAACAAGTCAGCATGTGGAGTCAAGAAGTCATAGGAAATGCTTTTTATGATCTCCCAGCTCATGTGCAAGAGTGTCCGTTTTCTTTCTTCTGGGTCACTGAGCATTTTTGGCTCCTGCCAATAGAGCCAAGGTCTGCATTGCGGCTGAATTGCAGCACTGAGGTGAAGTAGCACCTCTAAGACCTGCTTGCAGTATGGCATACCTGCAGCCAGTGACATGCCCCCTTGGAGACAAGAGTAACTGTAATTACCACACTAAATAGCCCCCACAAAATAGCCCACTCTGAAGCAACACACCTAAAGCATACCCGCAGAAGATGTGAACCACTGCCAAGCTCTGAGCCTGATAATAGCATGAGAAGCAATTTGGTTCTAAGGTCTGGTTTCCCACCTCGTGGGGCTTGAGAAGAAACACAAGGTGGCTACACCTTAGGGTGGCTTCTTTCCCCTACAAGCTCAAGGCAGCTTTTCCCAGCAAAGAGAAGCAGCTTGGCAGGGGAGGGGAGGTGAGAAGCTGAGATCTGATGCCCCACAAAGGACAGCTGATACCTAGCCACCTGTTGCAGCACTAGAAAGGCAAGGTGGGGAAGTAGGTCTGATCCTGCAATAGCTGCCACTGCAAAGTGCTGAGATGAGTGCCAATAGGGAGAAACAGAGACCCCAAACTGTCCTAGAGGTTAGCTCCATGGTCGAGCTCTCACGTGGCACCCTTAGGGAGCTCCTTGGCATGAGACCCCCTGCACTCTAGCACATACTAAGAGCAGCTGGGTAAGTCCTCAGTGGGAAACACCAATAAACGCCACAGCCTTGCATGAGCCTCACAAAACTATTTTTAACTGTATCACATTAAAAGCACCACTGTCAAAAGGCAAGGCTGTGCAAACAGCAATCAGATGGCTGGCCTTGTCTGGCAGCTGGGCAGCTGTCTTGCTGGCTGCACCCAAAGTCTGTTTGTGCTTCCTTCTCCTTCACCTACAAACCAGATTTGCCATGGCACTGAAAGTCAAGGACACTGCTTGCACTCACTTCAGCAGTGTCATGATTCGGCCTCAAGCCCCCAGACCAAGTCACGGAAGTATAGCTCTGCAGTATGAATGACTGCTGGAGCCTACCAATCCACTGCCCACCATACACGCCCCAGAGACAGCAGCCAGTAACTCAGGGGCTGTGGATTTGGAGGTTACACTGCCACAGCGTGCAAGACCCTGGGACAGCTGGCACACAGGAAACCTAAGACTGTACTAGCCTTGCTACGTGCAGAGCACAAACTGATCACAGCCAGGCTGTGCCACCTGCAGGAAGCTTCGTGGGAGGACAGATGCTTATTACAGTGGAAATCTCTTCTCTTAGACCTCCCAGTGGCACATCTGCTACCTACCCCATCCCCAAAACAGACCTTCAATAAGGCTTAAGTGAGGTGCAGGCATTCTGCCACCTCCTTCGCACACAGGAACATTTCATCCTAGCAACACAGAAAACAGTTTTTAAATGGTGCCAGGTGGGTGACTTTTATTCTGTCTGCTACCTCTATTTCACCCTTTCTTTGGAATTAGTGATGATTAAAGTCACTGCACAGTTGCAGGTCTAAAGAATACGAAGGATATGCAGGAATATGAAGGAATAAAGACAAACATGCACACAGAAACAAAACAATACACCCCCCCCCCCAAAAAAAAAAAAAACCAACAAAAAAACCCCCACCAAAACCAAAAAAACCCACCACCACAAACCCAACCAAAAAAACAAATAAGAAAGCCCCTCAGGAACAGTTTGATCCAACAACCATGGGAAGTCAGCTGAGGTTGACTCTTTCATTGACTTCAGTGGTCATTAGATCACCCCAGCAGACTTGTCTGAAGCCTCATCATGGCCCTGGGATATCCTAGTGGAACATAAACTAAGCTGAATTACTTGAGAAGTACCATACATAAATTTAAAGGTCAAGAATCATACTCGTTCACTGAAGTGCTGAATTTGTTAATGTTTTCTCTGTACTTAGAGAAAAGGACAATTACGTTGCAAACTCAAATGCTGGAACAGTAGTACTCATTAATTCAAGGCTTTAAGGACCAAATTCTGCTTTCAGATTCACATGCACGTATTCCATTGTCTGCAATGGAAATAGGTTATGCGTAGCTGACTTAAATTTGTTTTCCAGCACTTACAACTATCCTGCTTTTTCATTTTCTGTAGTAAATATGAAATAATTGTTAGACTCTCTATGCTGTTTTTTTGTGGATTTCAAATGACATCTTAAGACATATTTGATGCAAATTTTTTTGTACAGTTTGGGATAAGATTGTGGATTTTTCTGCCTTGTTGCATTCCCCAGAATACTGAAAGTGGCGTTAAGTCAGTAGATCTTACATTAAGTATACACAGTCACAAAATACTAACAATCCATGCTTAAACAGTTAAAATTAAGTGTATGACAGTGGTTTTGCTATTGTACTTTTGCATATCTTTGAAAACGATGCTTTTTAGTCCAAAGACCAGCAACATTTTGATCACAGAAAATCATCAACAAAACCAAAAGTTAAAAATAGCCTTTAGCTGACTTCAGGTGTTTTTTTCCCCATCTAGCATAAATGAGCCTCAGGAAACAAAATAAAAAACAGACAAAACATGTTGTAAATTATATAATGAACTTACATTGATGTATCTCTTATTTCTTGGTGTTGCTGATCAAGCATAAGCCAGCAGGTAAGAAGCAGCAGCCAGTGATAAATTTGTCTCCTCCACTCTGGGAGGTCATGTTAAAATTAGAAGTTGAAAAAATGCTTTAAAATTGAATTGCTACGTAAGCCTCCCTGGGGATTTACACTCACTGATGTGCGCATGTTAAAAATGGTATTTCCAGTCTATCTTGTTGCCTGAGAACCATTTTTGTCCTTTTAAAATCTGCATTTATATTATAACCCATAAGAACCTTTTATTTTTGTATTAACACTATAAATACTATGTTAGTAATACTAAACTATTTCTATTGACTTATTTGTAAAAAGAAAAATATATTATATATTTTTATATTTTTATAAAGTGAATTAACACTGGAGAGAGGGCTATGGGGGAATAGTGTACAATCACAGTTGATGTGTATTATTGGGCACAAATTCAACGTTTGAAACAAAAAGGAAAAGAAGTAAGTGTTCAGGTGATATCCCTCTTTCAAGCTGTGTCCGAGGAAGAGTCATAGGATGCCGACACTATGAAGTTGCCAGTATTCGAGTGGCTTGCCATGGACTGGGCAGCCTGCTGGCTCAAGTTATTGCAGATCAGCACCAGCTGGTTGCTCTGCGCTTCTGAGAGGGTGCTACAGCTCTGGTAGACACTGAAGTTGGTCTTCCGACCAGGGATGTTGCCCTTCTCACACATCGTCTTTACCATCTTGGCAAGCTTGTTTTTCCCCAGAGCTTGGCAGTTGTACCAGTGAAGTGCAGCCAAGTTGACGACAGGTTTGATGGACAGGTAAAAAGGCGCGTCCTCGTAGCGCATGGCTGGAGGCCGCCTCTGGGCATACTCCTTGTAGTCTTGCACAGGGCAGGTCTGTGGGGAGTGCTGGGTGGCATACACCCGTGAGTCCGTCCCCCCTCTCTTGCTTTTGGCGTTGGCATCTCCATTGTCTGGCCCCATCCACTCCAGGTATTCCAACCCAGTCTCTGTCACCCGCAGCCTGATGTCTCCCCACTTGAGGGTGGACCCATGGAAACCTGTGCAGTGTCCAAACGCTTTAGTGTTGTTCAGCCAGACAAGGTTCAGCAGCCCTTCAGGATTGTACCGGCTTAACAAGCCTCTTTTACGCAGGATAAGCTCATCAGCAAAGGTGAGCTTCATAGATTTGTGTGGCTTGTTTCCTTTTCCTTTACACCTGAGCTCTATCTGCTTTTGCTTTAGAGCTTCCTGGGACCTCTTGAACTCCTTATCTCTCGTAATACTGTATCCATACCTGTGCTCTTTGAGATACCGCTCCAGCCCACACTGATAGTTGGCCAGACTGTTTGGCTCGTATTCAGACCCATCCTTCTGTCTGGCATCCACAAAGAAGGAAGCAAGGTAGGCATCAAGCTCTTTGCAGGGGATGACATAGATCTCACGGGTCTCAGAGGGGTACTTGGAGATCAGGAACTCTCGGAAATTGCGGAGAGCTGTCTGTGTGCTGCGAATGGTCTTCTCATTCTGCTCCCTGCTGAGCTCCGCTGCTCTCTCATCCTGGTCTGGAAAAGGGAGAAGGGGAAAGACAAAAAAAGCAGAACCCATGAGTGCATGTGATATGCTTTTGCCCAAAACAAATTTCCTTAAAAAAAAAAAAATAAAATCAATTTCACAAAGAGCACTGGAAAACATCATTACATACCTGTCACATGACTGAAAAGCCAACTTCAGTTTCACAAATGATGTACTACAGTATGACACAAACCCAAAATGACCTCCTCATGACACTGGGGCACAGTTTTATGCATGGAGATTTGTGGAAAACAGTGGAATTACACACAATCTGCTTTTTAAAACAAATGCAAAGTAGAAGGCTTTGCTGGGTGCAGGGCCCAATCCAAGTAATAAACCCATTCTGCATTGCCTCATTTGTGAAACCAGAGGTTGTTCTGGTTCCATTTTTGTTCTACAAAAAATAATTAAAGCATGATATTTATGACAGTAAAAATTATCTTTAATTGGACATATTTTTAAAGAGCTAAATAAATATAGACAGAAATGTACAGTACAAAGTAATGCAGCACTTCCTAACAAAGGAGTTGGCTGGTAAAACTACTACAGAGAATGTGTAATTTACAAATGTACAAGAATAAAAAAAAAGTATAGTTAATATGTTCACATCAGAAGATATGGAAGAAAAGCATCATTATACAGTCTCACCACATAATCCAGCTGTACCTTGACAGCGGAGGTACAATTGTGATAATTTCTTTTCATTTTGCAGAAAAATAAAATTCTGGAAACAACCTGATATTGCTCTGTAAGGCTATACTCAAAGTTACAATCAGTGACATATCGAACCACAATATTCAGATGCTACCGCTACTATGGTTGTTACTGACAGCTGATTTTCAGGCTAATACTAAGATAAATATAAAAAGGAAAGGCTTTTTACATGTAAGTGATTTATGTACTTAAGGACTGTTTTCTTGGCATATGCAAACTATCCGTCTGTACAAGGATGCAGTTTACATGCACATAGGTGGAACTGTAATTATAAATGTGACAAACCATAATGGTCTTAGAAAATGAACAGCAAATGCAAAGAAGGAAAACTTGAATGGTGTGACTGTACTCTGTAATTGTGAATGGAACATTCCTTTTTCTCTCTTCTACTTCATAAGCAGAAGAGGGGGGGAAAGCCAGTTCTTTTTTGTTCTATCTCATTGCAAAACTCATACATTTTGGTGTCCAGTGCCATAGTAACACTCTCCAGGTGTTTCCCACCCAACATACACACAACAAAGTGATATGAGGCCAGCTGAAGTTCCCGATGCCTGTCTGTCATGCAGGCCAAGCTCATGTCAGGCCATGTAGCATACCCACGCTTTGCAGCACTGCTCAGACTCTTGCTTCTCATGCCTACCCTGCCCTGAAAGCCCGTTAACAGGGAGGGCAGCAGGGAAAGGAAGGTGGCCCTATCTCCTTCCCTAGCCCGTCTGCAATGGGGTGCAGAAATGTCACTGCACAGCTGGGCAGCTTCCCCTTCTGCCCATCTACAATGACCCTGAAGGGATTTCATCCCATCACCTCCACACCACAGCTGCAAAGATAGGCAGAGGGAGGGATTTGCCCAAGGACTTGCCAGCAGAACAGAAACAGAGCTGAGTTTATACCCCCTGGGACCAGGTCCTGTGTCTTCACTGCAAGGCATCTGCTGCATCCGTGGCACTCAATGAAACCTATTGAGAGGGGTCCTCAAACCCTCTGCAAAGCACAGAGAAGAAAGGGTCTGCAGCTGAGGCCTTCAGAAGCTTCCGCAGCCATGGAAAATGCTGCCACAGAGCACTGAGGTTTGCTCAAACTGTGCTCAAGGGGAAAAAGAAAAGGTCACCAGCCTGTTTCAGAAACTGGGTTTAATATTGATATCAAAATGCTCCTTGCAGCCTGCAGTGAAGTCTCATGCTTTAGGCAATGTATAGGATAGATCCTTTGATTATGGCCAGATGCAGGCTGGAAATAAAGAGACAATGCTGTCTGAAGCTCCAAAACAAACATTTACTCTGGTACCTTGTTTACTGCACCTCCACCCCGCGCTCTCCCCATCCCCCCCCCCCCCCCCTTATTATAGCACTGTGTAATTAATCAGTGCTTTGACTGACATCCCACATTTTAAGTACTGTCTCAATATAAACAGCACATATAATGGCTCAGTTTTATGCATGTCATCAATCACTACTACTTAAGAAGATAGCCTGTCACAACACAGCAGTGACACCCAGTCAGTCATTCATGTTATGGCATCCTTCCTTAATCTGCAAAGGAAATTGCCATATCTGCAGTTATGAAACCCATGCTGAATTAAAGAACCCCTGAAATTGCATGAGTGAAACAGTACCCCAGAAACACTGCATTCCTGCAGTGCTGTGGTGTGTCACAAGGCAGGTGGGAAATGTTAAAGATGTCAGCTTCTCATCTAGCCACATCAGGAGAGCTACATCAATTTTGACTGTGAATCCAGCCTGCAGTGCTAGTAGATTATCCTCTTCCTATGAAACCGCGCAAATATCAGGGATATCTCATAACATGGGATGAATGCAGGGAGGCAGTGAGAGCCAATGGACAGAGTCTGAGACAGCCAAAGTTATCAGATGTCAGCTGAGCCACTGTCATCATCTGCATATGCTTGTCATCCACAACAAAACCAGATGATGCAGTTGAGCCTAACTTATAAGGCAGCTCTTTATAGCGTAGGACAGCTGAGGAAGGAGACATAATTCTTCATGTCATTAAAGTCTTACTTCTTCGTTACCTAAGGAGATTTCATAGTGCTGAAACCATATAATACATCTCCAGCTACCATGTAGGCGTAAATTGTATCCAGGCAAGTTTTTCATAGCACCAAACTTTGTGTTTTCTGCTAATTTCATAATCTTATTTTCTGCTGCTGTGGTGGTTGATCCTGGTCACCCCTTAAGCATCTCACAGCCACTTGCTCACTCCCAGCACCAGAGGGACAGGGAAGAGAATAGAAAGGAAAAGTGAGAAAACCCATGAGTCAAGGCAAAGACAGTTTAATAACTATAGGAAAGAGGAAAAAGAAACCCAACTGATAAGTGATGCAAAGGCAATCACTCATCACCTTCTGAAAGTAGAAAAATGACCAGTCTGTAAGCAATGTCCACCTCCCACTCAAAACCCCTTCCTTCAGTTTTTATTGCTGACCATGTCATAGGGCAGGGAATATCCCTTTGATTGGTCTGGGTTGGGTGTCCTTGTTGTGTCGCCTCCCAGGCTTTGTCTACTCTAGACCTAGCTGCTGGGGAAACAGAGTGGGAAAAAAAGAAAGCCTTGACACTGTGCAAGTCCAGCTCATCAGAAGCCAAAACACTGGTGTGTCATTAAAAATGTTAAAAGTCACAAATTCAAAACACAGCAGGGTATGTGTGGTTATGAAGAAAGTTGACTCCACCCCAGCCAGACCCAGTACAACTATGCCATTTGGAACACTAATGAAACAGTGCCCAAGACCAGGTGCACCTTGCATCCTTTCTGTACAACCTTTGACAGGACAAGGAGACCATAAAAATTATTCTTTGGGTGCAGTCTGCAAATGGCCCTTGTAAAATACTTACAAGAAACCCATCAACTCTATACATCTTTACTCTGCCTACAGGAAATAGGTAGAAACAAAATCAAAGACCTGATCACAGTCTGGATATTTGGCATTGATTACTTCTGCCCTAGCCAAGTGGCCTTGCGACCTTGTCAGAGAAGATTAGGCTGGTGTAACCTCATTCTGTTCCTTACAAATCCACCTAGACTGACAGATAAAGAGAGGCTACATAAAAGTAATTCAGTCATTATGAGCTCAAGACTAAAAGACATCTCAATTGTCATCACAGTGAATTTTGGAAAATGTGTATGTTATGGTAAGGATCTGACAAGAAGGAAGAACTGTTGAGGTGTGAGACTTCATCTCTGGGTCTGGGTATTGAAAGTGAGCGTTGTCTCCCTGAGACAGGAGTGTTTTCAACGTAACAGTTCTCAGATATTTACTTGGTCTTGCTTTGCTGCATCTTGCTGAGACCAAACCAAAGGCTCCTTTGGTCAGGGCTTACTTTTTTTTTTTAAAAAGATTTTCTGTGGTCCTGGTGGAAACTACTGAAAATGCAGGTGGGGATCTACAGTAGTTCATCGACTGCTGCGGACATAAACCTCTTTGCTCTCAGGCCTCCACTGCTCACAGCATCAACTCTTCATTGTGCACAGGTTCCAAAACTGGGTAAAACCACAGAAAAAAAATACCACAAAATGCTCCTCAATACAAGAGAACACCTCTGTATCAGAAAGGCCTGGACCTGCAAATTGCTGGAGGGTAGGAGACTGGGTAGATGTCTGATATGCTTGCACCTTTCTTACAGTCTTCTGTAGGTGTCTGCTGTTACGGTCTAAGAAGAAAGACACCCTCATGTTATAGTCTAATTTGTCACAGCTAGTAAAACAGTCTGAACCAACCAACCAAAACTTATGGTCATCATTGATCTACCAAGCCAAGCTATCCATAGTGCTATTTCCTTGTCACAACACAGCCTTTGGAGTCTGTAGTGCTAGTGCTGTCACCCATGTTTTACAGACTAGGAGCAGAAACATAGAAAATAAATTGACTTGGAGATGCATTTCCTGAGGTTCTGCTCCCTCAGCTGCTTGACTACACGGAGGACCTGGTTGGAACTTTCATGTTTCCTATCTGGAAATCATTGGAGTTTCATATCTAAGAACACCAGAACATGGCAGAAAAAGCTAGTAAAACCCACACTACTGTGGGATCTGGGGTAAACTCCCAAACAGGAGTTCGAAGAAATGCTGAGTAGCTTAGATGCCCCTGTTTCAATGTAGCCAAAGAGATAAAGTAATCTGGCAGAGATAAACAGACAACCTAGTGGGACCTATGTATCCCTGGCTAGCCCACAACCATGGGATGATCCCTCCCACAGAGCGACAGCTGTCTTCTGATCTTTTCATAATCTAATCTTAATGCAGCCAAGACTGAACACTATCAGTTGAGTTATCAAACTCAGGGTTGTTTTTATTTCAGCCCACACACATACACACACTTAAGACTCCCTGAAAAGGACGTAACCTCTGTAATTAGTTATAGCAGGGGGAAAGACGCTTTCACTACAGACAGATGTAGATTGTTAATGTTCAGAGAGGGAGTTAGTGGGAGTCATGATCCTGAGCTATTACTGCAAACAGTCTTAAACTCTGCATAAGGTAGGCAGTGAGATCTCAAAAGTACATTAAAAGTAAGGTGGAATTTTTGGTGGTAATCATATCACCAACAAGAGTCTCTGCCCAATTTGCCTTCTGACTAGAAAAATGCTTCTGCAGCAGACCTACTTCCACCAAATGCTTTCATTCAGGTTAAAAAGCCTAGTTAACCACACACATGGCACCCCATTATCTCCTCATTGGAGCTAAGTGTGCTCTCTCCACTCCCCAGCACTTTGCAGGTTGGCTCTTGCCCCTGTTCTGCAATTACTGAAAAGCAGTGATATCCAACCTACAGCCCATGGCCGTATGCAGCCCATTAAAACAGTTAACATAAACCACAGCCTACTCCTACCTTTTTTTTCTCCTGTACCCACTTGTTTCAAGAAAGTATCTGCAGGCAAATGACATTCCCAAGTCAACAACCGCAGCTGGCAGAGACCACGCAATGGGGTCAAGTCAGGGCAGGGAAGGGCTGGGGGACCCTCTGACAAATGTGCCCTCCTGGAACCAGTGCTACAGCTACCCTGTCGGGAGTGGCTGAATGCCACCATCGTACCATGGCATCCCCGAGTATCAGTCTTTCTGCATGCAAAACTTAGAAAGCTGATGGCTGGTTTTCACTGTATCAAAGGAATAAGCAAGTGAAAGCCATTCTCCCATCTCACTGCCGAAGAGTGAGGGTGAGAGTAACTGCAGGAGGTCCCTCCAGCAGGGCTCCCTCTGAGCACTCACAGAAACACCCTGAGATTAAGAGACAGGGAGAACTAAATGCTTGGAGAATTTGATTTTTGGCACTTTTACTGTCTGGTACAGGCTAACTTCCCTGGGGCAACTCCTACACACACAGAGTAGTCAAAGGCTTAAGTCAAAAATACACATTTTAATGTAATTATTTCATATCCAACAATAACCATTTTTTAGGAAGTCCTAAGGCCAAATAAAGCGTGTTTCCTGTGCCATAATAATCATACTTATTTACGCTTAAGCTTGTTGAGTCAAAGTCAAAAGACAGGGGAAAACCCTGTGGCTGCCTGGAGACTTTCATCAGGTTTTGACATCTAACAGCTTCTGAGCCCTGCAGGATCAAAGGATTAACTTGTTAGCTGCAGATTATTTAAGCAGAAGAAAGTGCTCCTGCACTTTTTCTTGAATTTCTGCCCTACCCATCTGATGTTGCTACTAAATTCTGTTTAACAGTTACAGTTTCTCACTTCCACTACATTAAATCAAAGTCTACATAGTTTAACATTTTCAGAAAAGCATATAAAATCTATAGTACAATACAATTTATTAATTAAAATCCATTTATGAAAGATGTTTTCTGGCAAAACCAAATTATGCTTCTATTCAGTTAACCCTCTCCAACAAAATAATCAGTGAAATATTTTATGATTCTAAAATTAAAAAGCTTTAGATTCTGTCAGTGAAAAAGGGCATAGATTGCAAGCACATGAGCATAAGAATATTTATACATTGGTATCTCCATGAAGTAAGAGTCACTAAAATAATCTTTAGTCAACTGTACATTTTATTGCAAGGTACAGAATGGTCTGATAAGTGGATGCTCGCTCGGACACTAGTGTTGGTTTTCAGTTTCTGTTCATTTTCACTACTTTGTCACCACAACAGCCTGAAAAGATGCAGGGTGCAATCTGGCTGCTGGCAAAGTCAACAGGAAAATTCACATCATTATTAATGGGACTACTGCATGATCCTCAGATGACAGAAAATTTGTAGCCATGACAAGGGATTAAGAATTTATGTCCTCCTATGACTGACTGCATCAACCTTTTAAATAGTGGATACTAGCAATCACAAATGAACAGCACCAAAACCGCAGTGCTCTAGGGACTTGGATTTCTACAAGGCTCCCTTCCTGGCTGTATGTGACATCTGAGCTATTTCAACATAAAGGTACTAAAAATCCCTTTTCTAAATTAAAAAAAAAAAAAAAAAGTTTTTATTTGTTCAAAATACGATTGCCACTTCATCTAGTTGTCTGGTTTTGGTTTTGTCAGGGCTACTGGAAAAGAGAAGTGTTGCATGCTAGTTTTACCTTACATTTCATTTCTTCCACTGAACACTTACAGTGGTCTTTCTGGAGTAAGAGACTGTATCATTTCCTATCTCCTTTGGAAGCTGTTCTGTGATGCACTGGTGTGAATTGCTGCAATACAAAATGGGATGCATTTCCTTTGTATCCTGACAGCGGGGCTACTCAGTTCTTACTTATCCAGATCTCACTGTCATTTGGCAGGAACAAATACAGACTCCAGCTCTCCCAGGCTTGCATAACACTGCAGCACTTCACGGCAAGATGCTACAGCTGCTCCCTGGGGCACAACATGGGGACCAGCAGAAGATGTTTTGCAAGAGCACTGGAGAAACCCATAGATCTGGTACTTGGGTGATGTCCAGGCAAAACGTACTTGGCTCACAGCTGGACTGGAGTCTGCCATCTTAGCTGCCCTGTTCCAAGTCAGTCACTTGGATTACAGCCAAGCCTGGAACCAGTTCCAGGTCTACCTGCCCTGCCTTGTCTCTCTCTTCTTTACAAGAGGTTTATAAAAACAAATTCTTTTGACACATATAACTGACTGAGGTTCAGGGACCCAACTTTTCATAGAAGTGGAGGATATAAAAGCCAATGCTTGGAGTTTTCTGTACTGCAAACCAAAAAACATTAGAAAACTTTAGAAAAAGTGAAACCTCTTTCATTCAAAATAACTGACTAAACTTTCTTCACCTGTGTTCCCTTCTAACACATAATTGCGCCCCCTTCAGAGATCAGGTTAAAAAAATCAAGTAGATTGCTGAAACTGAAGTGCTGCTGAAAGTTGGTAAGTGGCAAACACAACATAGTATGCGAAACAAATGTTAGCTTTATGTTGAGCATGCATCTTTACATTCATCCAAATAATCCTAAAATAATTTACAGCTAACTCCACTTAGAAAAAGCCAAGTATTGATTTTAGTTTAAGGCTAAAGACAAGATAGGTTTTTTGCCATTTTCTTCATGTTAAATATTTAACTCTGGAAAACAGAATTGATTTTTACCCAGGTCTTTTTAACAACACAGTGCAATCTTGCCCTTTCGAAGCATGTTATTTGTTTCATGAGCTGTGGCAAAAGGAATCAAAGGAGTAGGATGGTGAGTGTCTAACCTACCCTGAGAACTGCAAGCTGGATGATGCACAGCAGAAGCAATGCACTCATTTTCCAAGAGGACTTGGCTGGCTTGGCACTAGCCCAGAAAGTGTTGCATACATGTCCTCAGCAGAATACTTGTTTTTCTCCCAGCTAAGTTTTCAATTCAACAAAGCATATTTTAAGTGCGTTCTGGGTTGGGGTCCCTGTATTTAAGTATATGTTTATGTAGAAATGTAGAAAATAACTGGACTAAGTCATCATATGTTTAGAAGGTGGAAGAGCAGCACACCTGAATAACATTTATAGTATAAGATGACTTGATTCAAAAGTTAAGAGAAAAAACAGTAAGAAAAAATCAAAATAAGGAGAGAAAAAACTGTAAACATCTGAGAAACACCTCCTTTGAATTAAGCTTAGTATTTAAAAATGAAACATGAAAAGAAAAATATAAATTCTTATGGCACAACCCCATTTCTTACAGAAGATGCTATATTTTCCGTAAAGTTTTGGGTTTTTTTTTTCATAAGCACCTTTACGTGCTCATACAGAGAAAGCCAGCTTTACATGTTTAAACAGTTCTCACAAGCACCAGTTGCTCAGACAAAATTTAACTAGTGGACTGGTTTGCACAAAATCAGATACAAATTTATATGGCATTTTGGAAAATCTGGTGCAGTGCAATTTTGTGCCTCTGCAGTTGCAAGCCCAGTGGAAGAAGAATGAGAAACAGGACACAAACATGTGTCCCTTTACAGTTCAGTCTTCTCTTTACATGCCAGCCCACAACACCAGAGGCTTAACATGGTCTCAGCTATGGCCTACCACCACTTTTAATGTCATTGCATTTAAGAGCTAACTTTAATAACCATAGTTGAGAAAGCAATGCAAGAGGACTCAAAGGGATAAGCCAGGGCTATGAAGTTTGCCCACTTTTGATTCATTCCAGACAGCAGCTGAGAAGCAAATTTAGGAAATACGGGAGGAAAATATAGAAGGGGGAAGAGAAGGAAGAATCAGAACAAAGGGATGTGAAAAAAAGAACAACCCTGAAGAGGGTGATTAAAAACAGATGAGGATCCTCATCATCTGAAATGTAATTTATATCACTGTTTCAGAATGAGGCAGTCTAACCGAGGAAACAAGCAGTGACACAAAGAAAAGGAGTATGTAATACATATTTTATTACATTCATCATAATAAGCTGCACTTTAAGTCTTGGCCAAAGCATATTCTTAAATCAAGCTGAGAATGTGAGCAGCTTCAGACTTAAGAGCATGAGGCCCACATGACTGTAATTAACATAATAAATCATGCCGTGGAGCTCTCTACAGAGGCTGACAGTGCTTAGTTGATATATTGCTTATTAGAGACTGCAGACTTTTTTCCTTCCATTTTATTAAAGTGCCATTATTAGTGATTCAAGACGTACTCTTTCCTATTCTGGCTGAAGTATCTGCTGCAGGTGTAACAGGAAATGTGTTGGGAGTTCATGCTGTTGACTTCTGGTAACAGACTGCAGCACATGCACCCTGAAGAACTGCACTTCAGTACCTTTTCTCCTACCCGCATCTTCAATTTAGCAAAGTACTCAAATCACCTTGTTACTGAGCTTAAAGTTTTAGTTTTGAAATTCTCTGTTGGTGATTGTGCCCAAACAGGCCAATTTGCTTTTACCTTGCACACCGTGTATTCTCCAGTATGAGTGAAGCAAGCTATGAAGGGCACAAACTCTGTGAAGAGTTTACAACCTTGCCCAACTAGTTTCAATGCACACTTTTAATGCACATACTTCCTTTGTCTTCACTAGGTCAGAGAGCAGAATTTAAGGACCAGATCTTTACACAATTCTCCAGAGAGCATGAAGTGCAACACATGAAGTGAAATAACTCCTAAGGTGGATTTTTTAGCATGTTTTTCTGTTTTAAGCCTGTACTGAGAGTCCTCTCCAATTCAGAAAAAAAAAACCCTTGAACTTCATTTTCACCTTTGCAAACAACTCTCACCATATTAAGAAGGGGTGGAAGTTCAAAGACTTAAAGGTCCTACAACACTTGAGGGAGACTCAACAGCTGGGCAGAGGGCAGAGACGCGAACACATGACAACTTGCAGACAGGCTACAGACCTCAGGTGTTAAGATACTCTGGCAGCTGCCTACATGCCCTGGCTGACCAAAGCACACACACTTTGTCCAAACTAGCTATGGCACGTCCAGGCTTTTGTCAGCACAAGGAGCCCTAAGAAGCACAGGAGCAGCTGGAAATTCTGCACAGAGAGGAAACAAAGAGATAAGGAACACACATTTGTCAGGAACCAGGCTGTTGTTCATGGCACAAATAGTTTATTCTGTCCTTCAATACATGTTTAAACTTACTTTATCACAGTTTAATTGAATAGATATTTAGCCACATTTTGCAGCTCAGCTTGAGTAAAGTCTCTTTAAATAAACTAAGGAGTTTCTATTTTTTTCATACACACACATACACATCTCTTAGCTGCTCAGAATATTGTTATTATTTCTCTTCTGTAATTACATTGTCAGAATTTTCCTGTTTGGACTGTATTGTTATTTCTATAAAAATAATTTGTTCTTCTGTATATGATATGAACAATCAGTTCCCCTGCTACTGAATGAGCTCATACCAAAACCAACACCAACTAATTCATGTAACAGGTGACATGGGGTATAGATTAATGGATATAATTATAGATGTATGTTAGACATATATGTCTATTTTATTATGCACTAGCACAATAAACAGATGCATTTAACAACAGTACAAATGAATGGTAAATGGAACAAGTTATTTGTCAAACTAAGTTTTCTGAGGGGTATCTGAAATCAGGGGCAACTGAGGCAAAGACACTTCTTTATACAGAGAGAAAAAAATAAATGTAAACCTGTGAGCAAAAAGCAAAGCAGTTATCAGCATACAGATGTGAATGCTGCGCTGTAATGCCAAGAATAGTTTTCCTGTCTGTTAATTTGTTTTCTTGGATGTACAGTCAGTAAGAGAGAAAGTCCCAAACAAATGACAGTGCTTCATTTCCCAAGAGTCAATGACAGAAAAAAATCCCCGTAACTTGGTATATCCACATGACTGAAGGACAGAGCTCACCACAATCAGAAGACAGCTCCAAGTGGTGGACTAAATCAAATTATTCCCATACAAGAACATCCATGCTTCTGTGGTTCATTCATACCACTATCCTTGATCAGCCACAGTAGTAAAGCAGAGATGAGGCAGATAACCAGTTAAGAGAGAGGTGAGTGTAAACAGAAAATTGAAGCAAGCTACTAAAAAATCAGAAATTAACAACCTTATTTTTCACAGGCTTGATCTTTGGGCACAGGTATGTCTTGCTTGAAAAGATTCAGTAATACAGCACATTCAGCTTTTGCACTGAGGTGATGTGACCTGGGTCAGAATAGCTCAGAATAATTTTTTTCCTTCTCTGAACAAAACAGAAGGCCAGGTTTTTGCTTTCTGACCCACCACTCCTCACCCCCACACAACTCAGCAAGCAAGCAATTAAGTTTTATTAATCCTTAGCTGTATGGTTTCAAGTAATGTTTTCATCATTAAGACCTAGTTAGTGAAAAGCAACAACAGACCACCATGTCACTGCCAGTCATCCTGAGTTTAACCAACAGGAAAACATACAGTATTTCTCTCTGTTTGTGTGAATTCACTG
Organism: Falco biarmicus; assembly: GCF_023638135.1. Classification (NCBI taxonomy): domain Eukaryota; kingdom Metazoa; phylum Chordata; class Aves; order Falconiformes; family Falconidae; genus Falco; species Falco biarmicus. The sequence continues at coordinate 11,679,934 of NC_079311.1, forward strand.
TTTAAATAAGTTAGTAAAGGTAGTGGGAGTGACAGGTATATGTTAGAAGTAAGATGCAGCCAATGCACTTAATGGTCAATGTATAATTAAGCATATAACATAAAGGTTTCATCAGACTCAGCAAGGTCTTCAGCACCACTTTTTACATTACATGCATGCAGGATGTCCTGTTCCCAGCTCCCACCAGGGCCAGGATTTGGTGGCAGCCGGGACGTATGTACAGCTGCCTCTAACACAACCTTTGTCCAACCATTTTTGCAGGGCAACACTGCTTGGCTCCAGACAAATGCAAACTCATCTGGGAAATGAAAATATAGCTCTGCCCACCTGTCCCACAGAGGCCACTAGGCACATTCAAGATGTTCAGAACAGCCAATGTCAAAAGCCACTTTTGTGCGACCAGTTAGTGGAATGCCCAAGCAAGAAAGATTCGTCAGGGAAAGTAGGCATTTCAGTTTCTCTCTCTTCAGGCTTTGATTTAATAGCCTGGTTCACACTTCCTGAAAACAGCATGGGCATATGCATCATTTAAGTATACTTTATCAAAGAAAGATGGATTTCAGCACGTTTCAGTGCTTCCAGGATCTGGGTGTCTTAGCAAGCACTGCTTTGTGCTGTGTCAGCCATGGTAAAATATCTACCATCATGCTTCTCTTTTCTTTTCTGGAAAAATTCAAACAATAATTTATGTATTCAAAATTGTTATCTTGTTTAAATAGACAGAAAATAAACTTGGAAAATTGTACTGATCTGTTTCATGCTCAAGCAGGTTCTAGGTTCACTGCAAGCACACAAAAAAAGATGACAGAGCAAGACTCACTAAAAGAGAAAAAAATTAAGTATGAGGAAAATGGGAGAAATGAGAAATCACTGTGTGCTGCCTTCACAGAACAGCTGGTGCAAAAATGGCATGTTGTCATCATTGAGACAGTTGAAAACAGTTCTTCTCCAGGTTTACTGCTGCTCTTAAAAGCTTAGACCTTGAATAAATATGTGAAATAGTTCTATAGATATATTTGCTGAAGTACCAGCCTCATCCAAAGTGGAAAAACACTCTCAAAAAGTATCCTAACCTAAAACGCCAAAACCTTTTCCCTTTCCATCCCAGCACCCCATCCAAAGTGCCAAAGGAAAAAGTGCATGTCTGAGGGCCTTCCAGTGTCTCTTTTGGCTGCTGTGCTGCACCTCCTCTGCAGATCCCAATCTGATCCTGCCTTGCCTCTCTTTTCTTACTTTAAGACAGACAAATTATAAGATGAAAATAGCTCCAAAACTAAACAGAGCAATTGCAAAGATCACATAAAGAAAAAAGATCTCTGATCAAAACCACCATGTTAAATAATCTTTTATTTCCTAAAAATAAAGTGATGTTCAGTACAGATTTGTCCGGTTTCCTTTGTTGTTTCCATATGTTTTCAGGACACCTGGAACAAGCAGAGGCCTTATTTTCTTCCTTTATATACCAGTATCACAAAAGGCAGCATTTCGCACAGAACTGTTGTCTAAAACACCTTTAGTGAAAGGGAGAGCATAGCACCTAGATCATGCTGGTCTTGCAAAAAAGATTTATTAATTCTCACTTGCGTTTCTTATTTTTTGCTTTTCTGCCTTTTGCGTTGGGATAATGGGGAAGAGGTTACATTTCTGAGTCTGAAATGAGCAGTGATGTTCCAGAACACAACATGGGCAGTTTCTCTTCTCATATGACACTCCATCTTAGTTAATACTGTTTGTGCTATGGTATTTTAAACTAAGAATATGTCAAATTAAATGTCCACAATTCTCAGTGATGCAATTCCTCTCTTCAAAACCCCAGAGAACATCCCTGATTGTCTGGCAGCTGAACTTGGCATGCTTTACAGATTTAATCCTTAAAAACTGCTGGGGCCTGCCTGCAACAGATACTTCTGAGGGTATGGATTCAGTTCTCTCGTAGCTATAGGCAAGCAATTCCCTCAGACTGCACGGAAACTACCATTCCTCACCTGTTGCAGAGGATCAATAGGCCTATGCAGCTCTTATTGCAGGACAACTCAAAGCCCATCCCCAAATGTCTCCCACACCGATCTACTTTCTGAATGAATAATCATGAATGACTTCCTCCAAAATGTGTGTGTGTATATATACAGTAATGCTGCTGCATGATGCCTCTGTGTGCTACAAGTAGTTCCACTCAGAAAAGGTCTGTGGGAGTGGGGCAACAAGCCCTGACAGCAAGAAAAATATCAGCTTAATCTCTTATTTGCGTAGCTGCTTTGATAAATACTTAATACTTAGGACAAGAAGACGACTGCCCTCTACGTGACAAGTCCACCATTGGTCTTCAAGGTTGCAAAGAGGCTGGCATGAGCCTTCTGTGTCTGGAAAGAATTTCCACTAAAGTAAATACATATGGAATCCTGAAATAGTGATAAATATACTTCTTAAGTACAGTGAAAATCTAAAGATGTTGCTATACTCGATGAGTCTTCATTTCAGTGCTCTCCCGCAACAATTACTAACTTGATAAATGCTGCTTGTAGGAACAACTTCACAAAATATACTCTGATACTAGAATTATTAGGACTGTGCTTTAATTATTTTTTTTTATTTGATTGTCATGCTGTGTACCCATATGGTAAAAGGAAATAGATGACTACTTTGCAAAGGCTGAATTTGTCCTTTTTATGATACTGTCCTGCTTTTAAAGAGAACTACCTTACAATATTATAGAGAAAAGTAATATCAACCTCATTAGCAAAACTTATAGAATAAAGCCTCTATAATATTAGTGTATAATTTAACAGTATTTGGACACAGATAATTAAAGGTGGGAGTGGGCTGGCAAATCCATGATGCAAGATCAGAAGGCAGTGGCAGTGCAGGAGGTGATTAATCAACTCACTAGCTTCCTTTCTGGGATGATTAAAACTATAATGATCTCATCTTATTCTTCTAAATAAGCCAGGCCCTTGCAAATGAAAAAAATAATCACCAAACTATGTTTTTTCTAAATATCTGTCTCAGCACTTATTATGTTTAGTTCAGCTACTACAGCAAGAATAGATATCAATTATGGGACCTAAAGAGTCACCAGTGGACCGTGAACTCCTTAGTCCAACAGAAAGAGGAAGAAACTGTCTCACCCCTACATACATTTAATTGTTTGCTTGATCACATTCAGTGGCGTATGCCCCTGGAGACAGGCTTCAGCAGTGACTTTAGCCAAAAGTCATCAATCTTTGTATGTAAATCACAAATACAGAGACCAATCAGTAATTATTTGAGTGTTCCTAGAAAAGCTCAAATAAAGTTTTTTAACTTCTTTCTGATATGATTGTTTGCCTTGTGTTACATTCCTTCTTGGCACAGTTCCACTGGACTTGGAAGAATTACAGCAGGGATTAATCTCACTCTTCTGTACATATGGCTGATGCTTTACATACCTCTAAAAAGAGGTATTATTTTTTCTTGTTTGCACTTCATTGGAATGTGCTGGCTGACATCTTTTTTGCCTTGCAGTGTAAACACTGATTTTGGAGTTTAAGCTAAACCTAGTCAAAATTGGCAATTCATGAGTTGGGGGGGACTTCTTTCTTCCCTAAGTCTTGTAACATTTTGAAACTCATATGTATAAATTATATCTATCAATAAATATTTTTATGTATCAGCTGCTCTGTCTTATCCCACAAACTCATATAACAGCTCCTAATCCATGAGTCTTATGATCACAGAGGACCTCATTCCCATTTAATTTATACCCACACAATTTTAGGGGCAGCGGGGTGCATCCTAGTTCTTTTCATTGCAGAAAAATACTTTATCATCGTCCACATAAAAGCTCTACATCAACATCAGACAACCCCCAGAAGCACTGCATTGTATAATGGTCATGTCTGGATAGAGACATTATGTGAACGCCTGGAACCGACAGGGATGTCCACACGGAGAGCCGAGCGAGAGTCAACCCATGAATCATGAAAGGCTGCAATCCTTGCTCACACCTTCCCAAGATGAGAGCACAGGAGCAGAACAAGACCTTAGTCACCAGGCTAAGCTGATCACCAGGCACTGATCTGGGATCCTGGAATACCAGCTACAGAGCAGAAAAGTGCAGGGAGTTGCTCGGAGCAGAGACAATAGAGTCAGCAAGGCTAAGTACTGCTCTCAGCACAGACCAGGGTATTTGTTCATCACAGCACGCATTCAACACCTGATTCTATTCAATAACCACCGCAGAAGGACAGTGTGTGGCATGTCGACTAAGAAAGCAGTGGTGCTTCTGGACAACTTAATTCCCTTCTAAACTCTGCAAATGCCTGTACATGTAAAATATCACCCAGCAGCCTGGCAAATTCAGTGATGGGATATGCATGAAGGCATTGTGATAGCAACCACAGAATATGATTTGCCACACCTCTGACAGAAGCACCTACTCTTTGCTTTCTGCACATTTTGTACATATGGGTTTAACATCTTTTAGTGCATCCTTATGGAACTCTTTGCTCGTGTATCTATAGTGTTGGACTAATGTTGGACCAGTGATATCTTGCTGCACTATCTTGTTAATCCAAAGCACATATTCACCCTCAAGTCTTCAGGTGGAAAGTGAGTATTCTTCATAAATATTTTGGTAATTCAGCTTCTGAAGTAAGCCTTACCTCTCAGAGAATCAAAACTTGCCTTCCTGCACAATAAGCTCTATCCTCCTTTGAGCCATAGTCTTCCTCTGTATGCTTCTGCAGTAACACCAAATCTTTTCCATTCATGGTTTCAGACATCCAAATGTTACATGTACTGCAGCCTAAAGCATCATGATTCTTACCTTCCATCTTCACTGATGTGACCAACCTTGCCCTTGCTGGTTCTTGGACATAAAAAACAGATCAAGTATTAGCAGAAGACAAAAGAGGCTGTTTGGGAAGTAGAAACTGCAGAAATTCCCTGCTCTACACCACTGCGAAAATCTGTCTCCTGTCAGATGTACATCCTCTCATTTATTTCCACCAGAAAAAAAAGGACTATATATACCTATATATATTCTTGAAGGCTTTGCTGATAAAGTGGTATAGGACAATCTGAAAATTCACAGATGAATGTCCACTTATTCTCTCTGGGCTGAAGTTTAAAAAAAATAATTAAGTATATTCCACAATGCTTAGATGAAGACCTGAATCCAGCAGATACCAGCGTCTAGCCTCATTGAATCTTCATTGGGATGCCATTCCACTTTTAGGACACAAAAATACCTTTGTGAAGTCCCTGCTTTCACATTCAGTTGTCATGGTTTAACTAAGGAAAGGGATGGGGGGGCGGAGTTTGAAAGAGGAACTAGTTCAGAAGTATAGTGTGGATTAAACTGGCCTAAGCTAGTATATATCATCAAGATTTTTGATTTCATGAAAAACGTCACTCAAAAATCCATGACCTACAAGATAACCACACATGGAAACTATCAGCTGTGTCTGATACAAACGCAAGGATATGTCACTTAAGCTAAAACTCGAAGTGGTATTTCTTGCTGGTTAGATCACACCCTTTAATCATAACATCATTTAAGGCCTTAGTCCTGCAAAGACCTCACAAACATACAACCAGTTCTAATGGGACCAGAAGCAAGGCTTCACATATTATTTTAAAATTAAGTAACACTTGGTAGCAGACAAGGCAGAATTCAAATTCCCTGCTTACTTTCAACTGTACCTTTGTTTCTGTCTGTTTAGAACAGAAACATTTCTACGTAGGATAGACAAACATACCCTTGTAGTTCAATATATCTCAAATTGTATATATCATGCACCACTTCCAGTACATCACTCTTTGTTAAGAGACAACCTAATGAAATCACTGTATATGAGCAGAGTAAAGCAATCACTCTGATCTTTAATCAGACCTCCACATTTTATCTGCAAGACTGTACTGTGCAGAACTACACATCTGTTATAAATTCACTTGCCAACATTGCCCACTTCCCTGAAACTTGAGCATTTATTAACACCAGCACTTCTTTCCCAAAGGAGCAAGCTCTATGGAAATCAGAGACTGATATATTGAGTTTTAGTCATATGTCAATCATTTACCCTAGTTAATATGCACCTACCTCTGAGTACAGTAACAGCATATTACAATAACACTATACTGGGCTGAGAAAAGGAACTACATAACACTTTTTGAGAACACAACAAATTTAAGTATTGAGAACATAACTGTGAACTGGAATTTGGACAGCACACTGAGATAACATTAATGTCTATGCAAGATGTGCTAGGAGGTTTTGAGGGTTGATTTACACAGTCAGCGTAAACTCAGATGCAATCCCACTTTCTCCTCACAGTGAGACACTAGACATAGACCAACCCTACTCTGGAGACTATATAAATATGAAAATGTGTTGCTGCATCCATTCTTGTAAGGTTTAACCCTACTAGTAACGACTGCTAACCTTGTTCTGCTTCTGAGGACCTGACAAAAGCGGTTTGAAAGGGCTTGGATTTTTTTAATGATTGTGTCAAAAGTAAATCACTTCTCCCAGGTAACACACACCTATCAGGACAAATTCTGCTAAGGTTTGTATTCCATTGTCCCAGCTTGCAAATTTGAGACTGAGCAAGTTTCAGTGGCAGACTGGTAGAAACCAGCTCTCATATATACAGCAGTGATATGCTGTAACCTGAGAAATGCAAAACAAATAGGTTTACCATGCAATTCAGATTGACATCAGGCATCTTGTATCTCTCATAATTAGCTGAGCAGAATATGTTCTAAACTAGATGGAATCTGTAAGAGAATTTCCATGAGGGATGTTAAATGACAGGACTACTGCAAAGTAGCATCCCAAAGATACAGCCACGCAGAAATTAGTTCCAAAGAAGAGGGTTTTTTTGCTGTAACTAAGACAATTATCATCCTTTCTGATTTCTAATGCTTAGTTTGGTTTTGCTTAGCAAAACCAGGTATTTAACTTTGCCCATTGTTTTATTTGGCAACAAGATCTGCAGGCTCTTGCCAATTAATAGATTTACTAGTGTTCAATCAGGTTTCAGGGTGTCCAGGTTGAAGTATCATCAAGGCTGTTAAAGTCAATGTCTTTAGTGCATTGCCACAAGGACCGCAATATAGGCAGGTTTCTCCCCCGCCCCCCTGCCTCCCACCCCTACATTTTGGCTCTGCTCTGTTTGATCAGATACTCCTAGGCTGAACCGGCAAGGGGAGCAGATGGAGAACTCGCTCCTGCCCTCGCCTGCTCCTGGGATAGCACCATTCACCAGCTGGAAAAGCAAAGTCAGCCCTGTCTTGCGCTCAGGTCTAGAGGGAGCTGGACAGCCTGCTCAATAAAGAGATTTCCTCCCCCTCCAGAAGATCTACAGCCAACACCGAGTTATTTTGCACGTGGGATAACCATTCAGCAGAAGTATGCCGTTTTAACATGCTCTTTATCCAATAATGTTGACCTGTTTGTGACGATTCTCAGTGCTTTGGCAGCAGCAAGAGATAAAAAAAATATGAAGGACATGGGCTTTGAGAATTTCCACTGAGAACAGAGAAAAACAGGAATTTTTTGGACTTGGATTAAAGTTTAAGTATTATCAATTTCATGGTTAAAGTTGTGGCTGTCCTTATCTCTGCAAGCTGCTCTAAGGGAAACAATATTTACAGAAGTGCAAACCTCTTTCCAGGTACTCTCCTTGTGCCCTTCTTTGCCTCTCCATGTCAAACCACTCTTCTGACAGCGTGAAGGCAACACCCAGCCTGCAACTCTGGGCTCCAGTGGCTGAGACCACTTCTTTGTGGTTCATCAAAACAGTGCATGGCTGGGTTTCATGTCCTCCCCACCCTGTGCATACAGCAAGGTGGCTGCACCCCATATCCCATGACACAACTGCACCCAAAATGGACCTATAAACCTAAAAGCGTGCTTTCCCTATAGCAGCAGTACACTTTGTCAGGCTCCTGGCCTTTGCTCAGTTGAGGTCTCCCAAATCCTTTTGAACTGGGGGCTGTTTCTCTATCTACCGACTTACGAACCAGTGGGACTGGGGCACCCTTGTGCAAAGCAGCACCTCCTCTCTGGCCACCCTGTCACCAAGCCATGCCTGGGGGGCCACCCCCAAAAATGCCTCCACCCCTGCACTCCTGCCCCGCGTCCTACCTGGCACTGACTGCGCCGCTGCCTCAGGGGGGGCGGTGGGGGCGGCATGGGGCTGCTGCTGGCTGGAGCTGACCTCAGGCTCCGCGCTCACCGAGGGCGAGCTGGCTGCCTCGCCCCCTGGGGCTGGCTGCGGGGTGGGCAGGAGGGTCTCCTCGGAGGCTGGTGGCTCCTCCTGACCAGGCAGCTGCAGGGCTGAGAGGGGGATGCTGATGGGTTTCCCGGCAGCTGCGGTGGTGTTGGAGCTGGTGGCTGGCACCTGAAGGGCCGCCACAGGGCCACCGCCTGCCCCCCGTGCTGGGGAGGCCAGGGGGCCCCGGGTCGGCCTCTGTGTGGCCAGCCGGGACATGCCCGGGGGGGAGGTGGAGAGGCGCTGCGGGTCGGGGTCGGGGCCCATGGCAGGCTGGGGCAGGGCCCTGGCAGGGCCCAGGCAGGAGGGCCCAGCCTGGGCCTGCGGCTTGGGCTTGGACATCTGTGTCAGGGCCAGGGCCGGCCCATCAGCACCACCCGTCAGCTCAGCGTTAGCCACTATGTAGTAGTCCTCGGGGAGCTCCTGCTTGATCTTCTTGAGCAGCACCTCGCCACCACCCTCATCAGCAGGCTGTGCCTGGGCAGCGGCGGGCAGGCCAGCAGCTGGCCGCTTGCGGGGGCCAGAGGGGGCCCGGTGGGGGTGTGGCTCAAAGTCACTGTCCTCATCGGTGACCGAGGACTCGCACACCATGTCAAAGAGGGTGGCCTCATCCTCGTACTCCTCCACGGGCTCGCCTAGCTCCGACGGCTCACTGCAATAGGAGAAGTCACAGGAGTCACGAGTGCGGGTGCAGTCCAACTTGGCCTTCCCTGGCCGGCCTGGGTAACGCTCCAGGGGGCTGGCCTGTGCCTCTGAGGGCACTCCCAGCATGCTGGGGCTGTCCGAGTTGAAGCTGCGGCTGTCCTGGAAGCAGACACGCTCCTGGGAGCCGGCCCGGCAAGTGGCGGCCAGGGGCCAGTGGTAGGCATGGCCAGCGCTGCAGCCCCACATGGCTGTCAAGTTGCCATGGGCCCCCTCGGAGAGCAGGTGCTTGAGGTTGGGGATGAGGCTGCAGATGGTCCCGTGGCTGTGGGCCCAGCTCACCAGCTTGGAGAGGTTTTCAGAGGAGGTGTGAAGGCAATCCTCCATGGTACTGGATCAACAGCACCTCACCACTGGGAAGACAGCTGTAGACGTGGTTCAGATCACAGGGTCCTGGCAGTCACAGTTGTGTGTTGCCAAGCTCATGCTTGCTGTTTACCTGCAAACAGAGAACAAAACACCACTCTTCAACATTCTCAAAGCAATACCAAGTTTGCATGGACAAGTGAAACATTTATAAGTTCAGCTAAACCCATTTCACTCTCATCTCATGTGCTCCAAAACACACTTCTCAAAAGAGTGCATGCTTTTAAGTGGTCTCATTTCTCATTCTGCCTGCAAAAAATCTGTTTTTAAACCCAAGGGAAGGAATACCCCTGCAATACAGAGCTAAACTAAGATAAAATGGCTTTTAAAGTAAGCCAGTTCAGTATCAGTGGCAATATGATTTGAAACTTACAACTCTGACAAAATGCAGATGCAGCCCAAAAGATAGTGACTGTGTCTTCATACCTAGGAAATTAAAACTAAATAAAATCTTAACATATACAATTCATCTTGAACACCAGGGTGGCAATCAAGCACCAACTCAGACACTTCCTCTGCACCTGATGAAACTTCATGATATTTTACATCATTTAGGCACATTTCTCAAATGCATCAAATGTCTCCTTTGCAGCTGAATTTGAGAGGCATTGAAATGAAGGTCAGAAACTTCATTTTCAATATAAAGAAAAACCAAACAAGTTCACCCTTCACTGAGCTATACTGACAGTCATCAGTTGTCCAAAAGCTTAGGAGAAGCTGAAGGGACCTAAAACGTTTAACTTGTAACCTTCCTTAAACTCTGAGAGTTAACCTTTTTCTTTTTTCTCTTACTGTCTGTTTTCCCAGATCTAAATCATGATTCTGTTCAAGACAAACACTTGAGTTGCTGTTTTCATCAGAACAGTTTAGAAATTTTCAGCACAAGGCATGGACCTCTGGGGCCAAAGCCATGAATCCTACAATATTTCAAGTCAAACATAAAAATACAAACCCTATCACATGTTCATCTTTCCCTGCCAGGAAGTTCTTCCTGCCCACATTTTACAGCTACTTCCCAGTCAAGGTCTCATCCCACACAAGACTGCAAGCCCTCAACTTCTCAGGACTTCAGTGCCAGGAATTTGTAGGAGATGTTGCAGTTGTTTCTCTGATCCACATTTATTTTATCACCATAAAAACAGACAATGAAATATGATGCAGGAGGTGCTTCATTCATGTATGTGAACAGATGGGAAAAGAAGGAAAAAATAAAATAAATTTAAAGATTAACAATTCTTCCAGTAAATGAAGAAGAGCAAAGAATTGTAACATAACTCAGCTAAAAATACTGCAACAGGTTACAAGAAACTTCTTGGACTGTAGCTTTCCTCTCCCTGAGTTGTTTACCAAGGAATCTTGTTACGAAAATTCAACGATCTGGGTAGTGAGCTTCTGATGGTATACAGGCATGGCTACAAGGTATGTCTGGAATTAATGGCACGGGGCTTGGTCACTGCTTAACAAACACCAGGGCATTGCAGGGGCTGGGGGCCAGGCAGCTGAGGCAGCCCCCACTCTAGGCACTGGACACTGGACCAACAGACCCAGGGCAGGCTGGGCTGTGTTATTAAGGCTCCTGGGTGTGCTCAGGACCTTGACAGAAAATTAAGGTTGCAGTGGGAATGCCTAGTTTATATATGCCTGTTGGTGCCTCATGTTGGCTTTAAATCATCTGTTACTCTAGGAGGGTTTTCACAGGAATACTTGGTGTTAATAATTATTTTTTAACTTTATTTTGATTATATCGTTCTGTATATATATATATAACACATCCAGATTTAAGCTGCAGTCAATGACCATTTTCCTGTTACCGAGGCATTTTATTTCTTAACTACCACAATAACAATCTTCTTTTTTTTTTTTTTTTTAACCACAAGCAAGTGAGAGATAGTTAGTCAGATGTCTATACAGATGTCCTATAGCCATGACCACAATGAGAAAGACAGCACACACCCATTTTCACACAGATTCCACTACTGGGATACTGGATCCCTCATTAGTCTGTTTCTGAGGTGGGAAATTATTATCCTCTACTGTAAAGATCCTTAAGGACCATGGCTGAAATAGGTCAAAGTCAACCATGAAGCTCTAGCTGACTTCAACAGGTCCAGGTAACTCACAGTTGAGAGGCCTGTGAGAAAGTCAGCATGTCACAGATGGACCCCAACACATAGCTGTTACCCAGGGTCAATCTCTCTTTACACAGTAGTCTTACTGTCAAAAATGAAGGTTGAATTCCTGGAGAAGATCAGTAATAAAAGAGCTCAAATGACTCAGAATGTCATGGCTGCTGGGTACAGACTGGGCTGAAAATGTTTTGAGGTTGCTGCTCAGCTAAATTAACAGAGATTAAATGTAAGTTTACATTCCCCTAATGGTATTCATGTTTCCTATCTCACCAGCTGTTACCTGCTAGAGGTCACTTTTTCAAAGAAGAGATAACATCTTAATACAATTTCAGTTTGGTAAATACACATTTTAAATTATTAATCACCTAAGTGGAACATTTTTCATTAAAGTAGTCAAGGAATACCAAAGAAACTGCAGCACTGTCAGATGATTGCAAAGTCTCGGCGTCTCTCTTTGTATACACTTGATGACAGAGAAGTCACCTCTGGTGACTTTTTAATCTAAAAGTAACTGGGAACCTCTGCTCATTTCTGCAGGTCTGTTTGGAGGCTCTCCCATACCTTCTCCCTCCTGTCAACATGACCTGCAAGACTTGGATATTATTCTCATCTCATTTATATTTTCACACGGGCAGAAAAGCCCTTTACATTTTTCCCAAATAAAATGCATCTTTCATGCCAATGTTATACCTCATTTTTTTTCCCTGTCCTCTTCTACACACGCATTTTTATATGCAAAGTGAACTGTGCCATAGCTTGAAAAGACACCTATACAGTGGCTAACAGCCCCTGCAGAATGCTTACCCTAAAATCAACACAAATTACTACCTGTCCACTTACTTGCTCTTCAAAGTCACCTGTCAGCTAGCTGCAGGTAACCGTGTTCGCTAAGGGAGGTAAGGAGGCTGTGTATCAATTGTTTTGCAGCCTTCATATGCCTGCCCACTCAGTTTTGTTCACCAGGCAAAGGGTGGCCTGTCCAAACCAAAACTGGAAACAGAATGGACAAACAAGTACTGCCTACAACTCCCTCCATGAGATTCACTATGGGTCTTTCTTCCCCATCCCGGTGCTACGACACAAGGGCAAGGTCAAGAACGGATCCAGCTTAGGAATTCCTAGATATTTTGCAAACTTCTAGATATTTTTCCAGCATCTTTGAAGTTAAGCATGACACGGAAGTAAGTCCTGGATAATGGATGAACAGGAAGAAGGATATTATTAGGAAACAGAGTTACAATGGTATAAGATTCAAGTTTGGTTTTGCAGTAGATCAAGCCAAGGTGCATGGACAGAGAACAATTGCTACAGCAGTAACTCAAATCCCAGTTTCTATTATTGCCCACATGAAACCCCAGCAATGGTACAGATCTCACAGCATCACCTGCAACACAGAGGCTGTTACATGACCAGTGCCTCTGTGTGATATAATAAATGCAGTAGGTCTCCACTTCGTAAACCTTTTTGCCACTGGAAAAGGCTCCCCTTTTCAAATATACAGCTTTAAAACATGTAAAAGCTGTCTGTTATACTTGGTTATTTGTTTTAAACCGTTTAAAGATACACTGTCTATCTTGACAGGGGTCAAAATCCCCAGGGCATCCACATTTCTGCTGATTGGTATATTCAAAGACATGGACTTAGAATGCACCCTGCCACATTTGAAGATATGGACTTACAATGCACCCTGCCACAGAAAAAAACACCAAAAGATGGGAGGAGTACCACCATACTCACACAAAGCAAAGAGGACAATCTGAAAAGTGAACAGCAGAAAGGAGGGAGAGCTATAGTCAGGGCTATAGTCAGAACCTACATCAGTGCAAACCGATGGGAAAGCATGGCGCTTCTCAGTTGCTGCATGACAAGGGACATATCTTGGGAAGTCAGAAGGCTCAGTTTGACTGCAGAACCATTTTCCGCATGGGAGAATGAGAGCAGGTCAGCTGCCATAGTCTAGACATTTTGTTCAGGGCTGAAAATCCAAAGAAAGTTATTCAGAAGCAATGTGTCTTTGGTTCACCAACTGCAGCAGAAGTTGACAACGGCACTTTGTCAGGGAGGGACTCACACTGTAGAAAGCACAGAAAATCCATCATTATCTACCTGGTTTCTTGAAGAGGAACTTTGTCTGCTCAGACAGCACGCTGCTGGTTGACAGTCTGCTCTTTGCTAAATCACATTTTAAAGGTTATATAAGCCCTTAATTCAGACTGGCAAGATTCAATAAGATGACTCATGCTTAATAACATGCTAACGTGTATACTTTGAAATCATACAGTAGCTGGCAAAAACACACTGCATCTTCAATGTGAATAACACTGGTTTCTTTTTTAACCGTATTACAGATGGTGAAACCATAATCTTCCACAGCACTTTTTTGTGCCTAGCAATATCTAATTCAGAGTTAAGCATGTGTGGGTGCTGGAAATTCACTGCACCAGCTATACAGACCCTAAATTAAGAATCCTATTTTATGGCTTGTTTAGCTTTTACGACCTCATTTACAACATGTTGCTGTAGTGACTAATGTGTACAGAATACATGCTACACCAGAAAGCATTATTGCTGCAAAACCATACCTTGAGATCTGTTAATGCATTAACTGGAGCATAAATTGATGTGGAAAAGAGAGTATTTTCTGTATTCAGAACCAGATTTTTGCCAGAGGAGACCTGCTTGGTGACCAAAGGTAATGAAAAACAGCAACCTCTAAAGAGCATCCCTCTTTCACGTGCTAGGGTGGGACTTTGCTTAGCTAGTTTGATGCAGACAAAATTCTTCCAGATTTTACATGCAGCAGTAGAACTGGCCCTTTGTTATGACCCAAAGAAGAAGCACTGACACCAGGCAAGTCCCAGGAGCAATAGCAGTTGGTAGCTGTAGCCACCATGAACCCTTTCCTTTATCCCATGAAGAGAATGAACAAACACTGTAGGGAGCAAAGACCTGGTTACCCTAACTGCCTCTTCTCCTTTGCCTCCTTGTGCATGAGAGTGTTGCAGAGCAGTTTTTGGTTGGGACCTCATGGCAGGTTCTTCAGGATAAATGGGGAAATCTAATGTAGCTTTCCTGGATAGAAGGCAGCAGAAATAGGATGCAGTGAAGAAGCTGAATGCAAAAAAATGAGATGAAGCAGAGGTGTGCAGTGGGGAGTGGGGTGGGGAGTGGGTGTCCTCCAGCAGCATCTGCACACTGAAACGTAGGTTTCGTGGACCTACAGCTCAGGGAGGGTGATGGGTGCACTTTGTTGTAAAGAAAGCAAGAACCCTAGTTGGGACCCTGTCCTCTCACAGACTCACAGGCAGTTAGCAATGGATTTGCTTCGCAGGGTAACAGGCAAGTCATCACAGACTAACTTGCATCACACAAATGTATCTTTGAAACTCTATTGCCACTACTGATTAGCATTTCAGGAACTTCCACACTGATTCCTGTTCAAGGGATAGCCGTGGCTATATTAACCAACCATTGGGACACAATCCCAAGGCTGATACTACTGAGAATCATCTAAAAAGCCCATGATTCTCAAGTAAGACTACAATGCAAAAATTATTTTTGTTAATAATAAAAAGTAACCTTTCTAGTTTCACAGCTGTATAAAAGCTCTAAAATCTGAACCCTAAAATATTAAAACACAAGTGTAAAAGGTCCTGCATTTACTCATTTTACATAGCATAGAACTGAAATCAATCTTAAAACAGCTGAAACCTGTCTTTTAAGTGTTTTTATGGATAAGCGATGTTTTATCAGCTTCTAAATTCAGATGTCCCAGACCTTTGTGTGTTGGGCTTTGCTTCTCATACTATCAAAAGAAGTTCAGAATGTTTTAAGTCCTCTTTGTTTCCAGCTTCTCTGCCCTGGCCAGGCTTAGTGGGCTGTTACTACATCACCATCACTTCATTTTGAAGGATCTTTGTTTTCATACTTAGAAGTAAGGAAACAGAATTGCCAGCTAACAGGTTATGAGCACTGTGAATTAAAGGTTTGGCCACCATGGCATAAGTATCTCGCTCATTCAAGATTTTAGCCAATGGACAATATTTAGGGCTTCTTTTATTATTAGCATTTCTTAAGCCAAATGCTCAACATTGCTAAAGAACTGAAGTCAACAACAGCAGAATCCAAATGCCCATTCATCAGAGAATGCAGAGCAGTACTGAGGTCCCCACAAGATCCTGCTGCAGTCCCAGAGGCCATGCCAGCTGTCAGTCCAGGACTGCACGCAGTATTTCTCCTTCCCAAGGCAAGAGGCTGAAGCAGACTCAGCAGGAGCTGCTGCCTGCCCCAGATAGCGATCTCCAAATGATAGAGGCCCTAGCCACACAACAAGGCACCCAAAATCATGCCACTGCTAACTAACTTCCCTACTATCTCCTATGAGGGGATTGCTACTAACAGCAGAGTTAAAAGCTCAGCCTTTTTGCCCCAGTGTTTTGATTTCTTCACTGATTTTGCTAAGAATATCATCAATTTGTTAAAGGACTAGGATGGACACTACTTATTCAAAAAAGGCCAGCAAACTGGAAGAGCTGGGCCTAAGTTAGTGCACTTTCTCTAACTTCAGACTTCATGAGTACAAAACCCCTATGTCAACTCAAATATTATTGAATTTACTTGCTGCTTCAAAGAAAGACTATGAAACAAGAAGAAGCAGAGAGGGAAAGCAAGCAAGCATGTAGAAAATAATGACATCTTATAGGCAAGGTATGAATCAACTAGGTCTCCCACTTTACCCGGGGGAAGAGGCAGACCTCCATCTCTGATACAAACTGCAAAAGGTTCCCTTTAGTTAAGAAAATGAGTTTTTAACTGAACAAAACAGAAGGGTTTAAATTACAGAGGAAAAGCTCACAAATTCTGGCAAGTTCTGCAAGCCTGTGAGCTAGTTTAGCAACGTCATGTATCCTTAAACTAGAGATTAATTCCTCCAATTGAGCTATATCAATTGTCACTGTTTCCTTACAACTTTTGTACAGACTTCCGTTGATGTCTTCATGGGAAAAACAACTTCCCACCTTAACAAAATCATTATCTATTTCCAAATTATGTGAGCTTATACTATTTCCTCATGGTTTTAGCTCTGTAAGAACAGAGGTAGAAATAAACAGGGATATACAGTAGGAAGAAACCAAAACCTTCATGCTCATTTTCCACCTTCACAATTCTAGGCTCATCCCAAATTTTGTATGGATTCAAACCTGGGCTGCACCAAAAGAAGCATGACTAGCAGGTCGAGGGAAGGTGATTCTCCTCCTCTACTCTGCTCTTGTGAGACCCCACCAGCAGTACTACATCCATCTCTGGGGCCCCTAACATTTGAAGGACGTGGACCTGTTGGAGCAAGTTCAGAGGAGGGCCACAGAGATAGTCAGAGGGCTGGAGCACCTCTTCTGTGAAGACAGGCTGAGAGAGTTGGGAATGTTCAGCCTGGAGAAGGGACCAGCAAGACCTTATAGCAGCCTTCTAGTACCTAAAGAGGGCCTACAGGAAAGCTGGAAAGGGATTTTTTACAAGGTCTTGTAGTGATAGGGCAAGGGATAATGCCTTTAAACTGCAAGAAGGAAGATTTAGATTAGATACTAGGAAGAAATTCTTTACTGTGAGGGTGGTGCAGCACCGGAACAGGCTGTCCAGAGCAGCTGTGGATGCCCCATCCCCAGAACTGTTCAAGGCCAGGTTGGATGGGGCTTTGAGCAACCTGGTCTAACGGAAGGTGTCCCTGGTTGTGGCAGCAGGGGCTGGAACTAGATGATCTTTAAGGTCCCTTCCAACCCAAACCATTCTATGATTCTAGGAATCATTTATGTGTAGCAAGTACCTTCTCTTTTCTGTGCTTGTATCTCAGGGTTTCTGTAGTCAGTAGGAGCTTTGCTGTTGAATAAGCAGGCCAGGGCTTCACCCACAATTAACTCTAATTATCATTCATATCACCAATGAGCAGCACCAAGAATATGTTCCTGAGATGGGGTCGCAGGGTGAAGTAGGAAGAAAAAGTAACCACGTATCTTTCTGGGCAAGTAGTAGTGTTCTCCATTCAGAAAAATCTCATGGTTGTCTATCACACTTGCTCCACAAGACTGCAGCTCCCCCTCAGCTGATAGTCTTCAGGGAAGACGCTCTCCTTGCCAAGTGTGGCATGCCTTCAACTGCAGCTGTCATCGCAGCAGGATCTCAGAAAGTGGCAAAATCTGTTTGCTGGTGAAACTCCTTCAGTGGGCTGAGAAAAAAAAAAGGATTTGGCTGGCACAGTGTTTGAAGGTTTCCTTGCCTTTTCACATGGAAGACTACCACAGGTTTATAAGACTCCCAAGAGCCTGCCGCATTCACAAAATGAAATGATCCATCCACTGACAGCAGAACAGACTAAGGAACAGTTTGGGGACTCAATCCTTAATCCAAGTGTAATGCTACAAGCATTACTGCTCCTATTTTTGTATGTTTCCCTCGGCACCCACTGAGCAGGAGCTATGTGAGCCTTGTTCTTGCACAAGCACGGCTGAAGGGTCATAGAGGGACCAAAAGAGCACCAAGAGGAGCAGCAGGTGAAAAGCGAACAGAACAGATGGTGCAGCAAATCTGAGTGATCTGAGCAGGATCTCATCACCTAACAACCTCTCTTCTCACTCAGATGCCAATGGCTCAATTTAACCTTGCTGAGACTTAGCTGTTCTTCACTCCATATCCTGCAGCCCACTGTGACGCTCTTGGTAACTGCTCAGACATGTGAATTCTATATCATGAACCTTCCACCCATCCACCCCCTGTGCAGGTGCTTCCCATCCCTGAGTTCAGTCCTCAGGAATATAGTCCTGATTTGATTGTCCTCATTTGCAGCTGTAGGATCATCAGAGAATGGTACCAAAATGCATGGGACTCTCTTCTTGCTGAGGAAGGATATGCCTTCCAAGGAACATGTCAGAAAGGAAAGTAAGCTTTCTGCAGCTCATAAACATATCTACAAAGTTGCTGAGCACTTCCAGTTCCAGAAAAGTTAAAAAGTCATAGCACTTGGCAGCACTACACTTCCTTTTTTCTACCTTATGTCTTTCTTGTATAACCCATGAAGGACATGTTCTGCCATGCTCTTCCCAGAAGCTGTATAGCACTAAGTTGTGTATTGGATAACCCTCCACACTGCTTACAACTGAGCAGTATACAGCTGAACCCTGAAAAGATTTTAGGATTTTGAAAGCACTGAATAGCGTAAACATGGAAGACAGAGAAATCCTGCTTGTTCAATTCAGTATTTAGCAAGTGCACCCCTGAAACTTTCTCTCAAAGCCTCAGTGAAACATAACTCATTTTGTTAATGCAGACACTTCTCACTGTGGTCTGCAGCAAAGACCTGAGAGACAAGATGGAAACTGCGCTGGTTTGAAAGCTGTTTCTTCAGGCTGACAAATGAAAGCAAATTTTAGCAGTAGCAGTTCTGATGACTTACAGACTGTTAGATGAACTATCCGATGACCATTGTGTGCCTGCAGGTTTGCGACAAGGCTGAGAGGAACTGCAGGGCCCTAACATGTAAATGTTTTCCCCCTTCACTTAACACTCTGTGAGCTGCTTTCAGATTTGGTGTTTCACATGCAATGCTGAGCAGCATTTGTAGCTGCTTAAAATCTAGCTCACCTGTATCTCTCTCTCAGCACACCAAACTGCATCCGCCTGTCAGGATTCAGGTAGTAATTGCAAAACTCTCTGCAGCTTATTGGGGGTCTTTTTTGTGTATCTTTGTACCCCTGAATGAACACAACAGTGTGCTCAGTGCACGTATGTGGATTTGTTTCTGGCTATACCCTAAATTTCAAGCGTGGAGAGGGAAAAGGAGTGGAAATGAACTTTCAAGCCTTCATCATGTCACCAAGCAGTTTTCAGATGGTTGCTCCCATATAACAATTTCAATGTGCTTTTAAAAATGGCAGAGTTTTGATGGAGGGAAAACGCCATAGTTTTTAAATGTCCTTGAACTGAAATCACAAGCCAAGTCCTGCATTACTGAATTGCTAAAGCATCAGAATCCTCCTGCAGCCAGGATGAATGTAGCCCTGCCTCACCTCTCTTTGAGCTACTAGCAAATTTACATTTACAGTAAATTTGCTGTAATGTGCCTGCTGTAGTGGCCAAAAGTGACCAAATACATATGTGATCCAATACACATATATGTTAGGAATGCTTCTATATAAAACAGAACTTCCAAAATAAAAATACACCAGCTGGACCAGCTCAAATCCTGCTTTTAAAAACATCAGTGCTCCATTATACTACAAGAAACAATGATTTACTCACTATTCACTCCAGCATTCATTCCTACAATGGCGGAAAGCTCTCCAGAGCAAAAGCATGGAGAAAGTAAATATTTTCAATTGAAATATTTTTTTTTCCACTAGCAACAGTGAGAAGATGTAACAAGAATGAAGATCAGGGCAAAATCCATCCTGGATATAAGCCCATGGAAAGCTGTTCAACTACCACTTGTTTGAATTTGGCTCTACCTTCCTTTGAGGCTGTAATGGGTCTGGCACTGAACTTTTCCACACCTTCAGACCCAATCATTCCTTTTTATAAAGCGTCTTCCTACAGCAAAGTCAAAATGAAGGTTGCCAGCTCATTTCTATCACTGCACTGTCACTCATTCCTCGAATGAGGAATGTTAGGCCACCACTACACAGAAAGAAACAGCTGTTGTTATGCAGCCAAACTA
Source organism: Falco biarmicus (assembly GCF_023638135.1). NCBI lineage: Eukaryota > Metazoa > Chordata > Aves > Falconiformes > Falconidae > Falco > Falco biarmicus. The sequence continues at coordinate 11,700,090 of NC_079311.1, forward strand.
TCCACCACCAAATTTGCTTAGGAGAGCTTGCTCTAATACTCACTGAGGTGAAGACTCCATTGAGCTCAGTGGTCACTGAACCAGGCCCAAACATCTGTTTTATGAGTCTGGATTGCCCTAGGAATAATGTCACTGCAGCCACTTTCCTGGATGGGTGAATTTTGATTTCTGTTCTTTGGGGAGGCAGAACTTAGCCAGATATGCCTCTACACTCACATATTCTTGTATCATCATCTTTGATAGAAGGCATTTTCTAGCTGAGTCATCAGTCCTTTGGTTCCTGTAGCAAGCCAGATTCTCCTCAGTTCACATTTTGTCTACCAAAATTTAATACAAAAAACCAAACCAAATAAAAAAATAGCTGGAGAAGCAATTTACCATGCTCTGGTTCCAACAACATTTGCCAAGGAATTCAGCATGAGTGGGCAACCCCACGGACAACAGTGCTTCCTTATGGGTTTGTCTCTAAAGCTCTTTTCAGAGCTGTGCAAGTCATGTGTAAATATACAGGCTGTGCTCAAACACAGCTATAGAGGCGTGTTACAGCTCTGGAAAACAGCCTTTTTGGAGCTGCTTGGTTTCTGGTCCAGGCTCAGATTTTACCCAGAAACTTCCAGTGGTTCATGAGAGCCCAAAGCCACCCCTGTAGCTTTCTGTCATGGTTTAACCATGGCTGGCGACTAAGCCCCACACAGCCGCTCACTCACTCCCCCCACAGTGGGATGGGGTAGAGGATCAGAAGAGTAAAAGTGAGACAACTTGTGGGTTCAGGTACAGTTAAATAGGTAAAGCAAAGGCTGCACAAGCCAGCAAAGCAAAACAAGGAATCCATTCACCACTTCCCTTGGGCAGGCAGGTGTTTGGCCATCCCCAGGGAAGCCGGGCTCCGTCACGCATAATCATTACTTGGGAAGACAAACACCACCACTCTAAATGTCCCCCCCTTCCTTCCTTCTTCTCACCCCATCTTACATACTCAGCAGGACGTCATATGGAATGGAATAAGGGGTTGATACTGTCCTGGTTTCAGCTGGGATAGAGTTAATTTTCTTAGTAGCTGGTGCAGTGCTGGGTTTTGGATTTGGTGTGAGAACAGTGCTGATAACACACTGATGGGTTTGGTTGTTGTTGGGTGATGTTTACACTAAGTCAAGAATTTTTCAGTTTCTCAGGCCCTGCCAGTCAGAGGGCTGGAGGGGCACAAGAAATTGGGAGGGGACACAGCCAGGACAGGTGACTTGAACCACCCAAAGAGGTATTCCATACCATGGGATGTCATGCTTGGTATATAAACTGGGGGGGGGTTGGCTGGTGCTGCCGATTGCTGCTGGGGGGCTGGCTGGGTGTCAGTCAGCAGGTGGTGAGCAGTTGTACTGTGCATCACTTGTTTTCTCTTCTCCCTTCCCTTTCCCTTCTCCCTCCTTTTCATTGTAACTGTTATTGTTATTATTATTATTACTGTTCTTTTGGGTATATTTTATTTTAATTATTAAACTGTTTTTATCTCAACCCTTGAGTTTTCCATACCTTTCCGATTCTCCTCCCCACCTCTCTGGGTCGGGGGGGAGCGAGTGATTGGTTGTGTGGCACTTGGTTACAGGCAGAGGTTAAGCCATGACACCCTCAGTGTGGGGCTGAAGCACGGTAACGGGATCACGCCTCCAGGAAACAAGATGTCTTGCTCCATTTCTCTCAATCCCACATCTCTCATAAGTGCTAGAAACACACGTCCACTTTTAACGACTGCAGGCTATGTTTCATACAGAAGCTGGCATTCCCACTCAGAGCAAGCTATGGGGGGTTGACAACAGCATCATGGCTTTCCAGAGCAAGCGCAACGTGTCCCTGGCTTGCTTCTGCCAGAACTGTGTCTTGCATTAACCAAGCAGGGATTCTCAGGTACCTCTAGTACTCGATGCAGAGCTTCTGCTATAAAAGCTGGTCTGAAGAGGAGGCAAAAATGACAGTGACAGGGACCTCTGCACCCAGCTAACACCTTAATAGTTAAACAGCTCTGCTGAAACAGTGCCAGGGTACAGCCCAGGTATTCACAGCACCTCCACAAGCCTTTAGTGAATACAACCATCAACATCAGCATAACTAGGGGTGACACCAGTGTACACTGCTATACCATGCAACCAATGGGAGAGCTCAGAGAAGTACCTGAGAAGACGCCTGTCCATTAGTATTAGTAAAACATGACAGGGAGTTTTACTGTAGCCTCAAGTCAGTCTTGGCCATCTCTCATGTTTTACTAGCTCTGTATTCAGGAAAGGACATGCTTCAGGGAAAGAATACATTTTCTGGTGAATCGTTCTAAAAAGTATATCAACAATAAGATTTTAAAATGCTGAGTGTTTAAAAAAAGCCTAACTTTTACTTAGCTACCAGGGTGTTTAAAAAAAGCCTAACTTTTACTTAGCTACCAGGGAACTTATGTATCATGGCTTGTTTATTTTGTGTTGTTTATTAAAATTTACTCCAAAAATTGCATCTTTCTTCAAACCATTTCTCATGATGATCTGAATATAAAACTCTATCAAAGATGCTAGCATTTGCCTCTGCTTGCAGTTCATATTCATTCTTTAATGGAGAAATCACACCACACATTTAGAAAATCTGTAAAACATGTAATTTCCCGAGTGTACGATGAAGTGTGTGTACCCTCTCTAATTTTAGAATTACAATGAGAAGAATGAAGTACACACAGCCTGAAGGCAAGATGCTTTCCCTGGTCTTCCATTTTCCTAGAAATTCTACAAAGAGAAAGTCTGCACATAATTTACTAAAAAGAAAACAGGAATATTACCTTTGACTTGCGCACAAATTACGAAGAACAGACTTTCCCATCTTCTTAGTGGAAAACCAATGCCTTCAATTCCAGCCCAGACAACTTAACTATACCATGCTATTCCTCAGAAGTAAAAGCAAGCAGCTTCTGTCAATGAAAGACTTGACTTTGCCAGACTTAGTTGGTATTTTTTACTTGTAGGATTCCTCTCGCTTCTTGGCCATTGTAAACTAAGGGACATTGAAATACTGCAACTATGGCAGTACTGAAAACATGCATTATTCAGCTAAATAGTACCAGTGAAACCACACTATTAACCATCTACATAAAACAGAGGGGTTGTTTTCTGCTGAAAATTAGAACAATTACAGCAACTCAGCATTTCTGTGTGGGGATGAAATTCTACTTTCTATATTAGCACATAACTGTTTAGGTTTTGTCTTTTTTTTTTTTTGTTAACACAGAGATGGTTTTGAATGTTAAATGATTTTCCAAGGACTTAATTCTCAGCAAGAAAAACATTCCAAAACTGTCTTTACAGTACACTTGTTGAAATATCAACAATTACCATTAAACTATTGGTATCAAATTGAGGTCCCATCCTGCAGTTGCTTTTTTAAATCTTAACAAAAACTTGGAGAAAAGAGTTGCAAGAAAGAACAGATTTGGAAAAAAAATACAAGAAACAAAGACAGATTATTCCATGAACAGGCTTGCATCCAACTGTGCATAACAGATTACATGCAGCTGAGTCCCTAATAATGTTCCTTGACAAGACTTCGACATGCTGTAATAAAAACAGTAATATGAAAGCTGTCCTAGAGATGAGCCAGTAAAAGCAAGGATTCGCATTCAAATATAAGCCAGTCAGAACTACTGGGTAACATGCTGTAGTCAAAAGCGAGTGGGTAAAAAAACTAGAAATGCTCCACCCAACTATGCACCAATTTTTCTGCTAACCCTGAAAACATATCTAGCTGTTGCCTCTAACAATACAATTGATCAATTCAGATGATCCTAAAATTTAAACCAAGGTTTAGAACAGATTACATTTTAAGATCACTGAGGTTCCCTGAAAGTGCCTAAAGGTCTGAGTTCAGTGGGACTGGAGCTACAGAGGCTTAAGCATATGTACATGGAAAAGGTCCCTTTGGCCTTGACTGGCTCAGTCAACCCAGGCCCCAGTTCTTAGAGGCATTTAGGTAATCAAAAGGATGGATGAGTGCTGAGTGGGACTTTCAGAGGTCTTTGTAGGCATGTAAACATCCATAAAATCTGACCCCAAGTGTTTAAAAAAACTGTCAAATTTTAGACATGCAAGTTCCAAAGCTTTGGCCAAAAAAGCTAAATTGGTGTTCTCAAGTAAGCACAGCTCTTACTAACATCAGTGCAAGATTTGGCACATACAACATGGAGATTTAAGGATAGTGCATGATTAAGAAACAGAAAGAAAGCTCAGAATATTCATGTTTTACATATAGAGGTACTGGTGGCTGGCACACAAAAGACTGCTTCAGTAGAAGAGCTCTTTCTATCATGGAGGACACAAGAGTCTTAAGAGCCCTCACTTACTTCCTCTTGGAAATTCAAGAACAGAAATGTAGCCTTTGGACAACTGGAGTTCAGAACAACATGCTACTTACACTGCTGAATGTTTGGCAGAGCAGATAAAAATAAGACTATTATGCGACTGAAGCAGGTGCATAAGAAAAACCATTAATACATTGTTGCATATATCGTTACATTACACATCTTCATTAAAGTCTGTTCTTGCTGTGCTTTATTAGTACTGGACCTGTTGCACCAAAGACATGAGGAAACTCCTTCCAAAATTACCCATTTCTGCTCATACTTGTTCATTTCATGATTAGAGTGAGAAATGGCCCTAGATAAAATGCATGCTATTAAAACCAGCTGAATGAAAGTAATTACAGGCAGGATAGCAATTTATCTTAAGGTACACACCTCAAAAGCACACCACTAACCTCCTTCAAGAAATGCATCCAGATAAACTTAAGTGTCTCCAAAGATAACAGAAAAAAAGCTTAAAAAATACAAATCTTTCCATCTGTGGTACTCCAGACCCTCTCTTCTCTTGCCAATTAAAAGATAGACAACAAACCAAAATATTTCTTAACACAGTAGGTTTCAAAGATACCAGAAGATATGTTACTATATCAACTTGACAGTCTTTCCAACTAATCCTTTCTTGTCATTGCTTTTTATTCCAGCCCTTGAATAGAGTTAGTACAGCCATTGCTCACTGCAAAACTAAAAAAGAAAAAAAGCTATCTTTAGCCCATACACATAAGCTGAATTGCCATATCCTATTGTCATTCTAGGGACACTGACCTAAATATCTAATTTCTTCTCTCTCCAGATATGAATAACCTATTGGCAATTAAGAACAAACACTGGAAAACATGTCAACAATAACTGAAGATCATAGTCTAGGTAACACAGAGCTTTCTAACATATGTAATTACTAATCTAATTTTTGCAAACATACCTGCAAGGATGCACACACATTAGGTACCCATTCATCCAACTGTGTCATGGAGTGAATTTGCATTTGAAGCCAAACAGGTCTCTTACACGTAACTGTTTGCGCCAATTCAGCAGATATCTGGACATGTCTTGTTTGGAAGAATAAACCAGAACCTAAAGGTGCTATTTTGGAATTACACTGCAAAATGACATAGGCTCTTTTGAGAAACCAATTAGAAATTAGAAACCAAACATAAAGCAGAAAGGGCAAAAAAGAACACGCTGATATTAATACAGAGGCTAAATGTATTGAACTGCACTGAACAGCTTCCTTGAATTTCTGCTGATGTTTTTCCAAAAGGACTTCTTTGGCAATGCACTTGGACAGCTTCATCTCTCCTCTCAGAAAGAGCTGCTCCAGTCAGAGCTGCTGATTGTTTGCTATTATGGTGAGTCCAAAAAAAAAAGCATCTGTATTGTGTATTCTTGTATTAATGCCTTGCACCATTCTTTAGGTGTCTGCAAACATGGCTGGCTTCTTCAAGTTGCAAACCATTACCAGTGAAAGAGAGCTGGGGGGGTGGGGGTGGGGGAAGAAGGGTGTGTGTGTGTGTGCGTGCACACGCACCAGTGAAAATTACTAACACCAAACTCAACAGTAATGTTGGTATCTCTCTCTGGATTGCACTTACTCTGACTTTGCTGAGGCAAGATGTCCTTTCACCCTGCACTATCCATACTCAGTGCTGCAGCAACCTGAGAAAGAAGCCAGAGGGACAATTCCTCCCTGCCTTACACCAGACCTAAGCCTTGAGCTGATTTTTCTCCCGTTTCACACTGACAGCATTTCACCTTTACCTGCATGCATCTCAAGAGCCACTGCCCCATGTGTAAGGCAGGAGAAAACAAGATCCACCAGATTTGAAAGGCAGCCCCTGTCATTGTTGTCTCCATCCCTTCCACCTGCCAAACAGCAAGTAAAAGGTGCATGCTGGCACCAAAGAGAAGGATGTGAGTGCAAATTGAATATTATCACTGAAATCACTGAAGAAGTAGCAGTGTCCCTGCTATGCTTAGTGGTAGACTTGGCAGTGTTAGGTTTACAGTTGGACGCTATGATCTTAAAGGTCTTTTCTAACCTAAATGATTCTATAATTCTTTGAATCTGCATTCAGCTTCCTAACACCACTGATGCTGACAGTTCAGTCTACAGGTTCAATAGTATTTGTCTACTGAGATTACATTGAAGGGTCAGATCAAGCTGGTACCTCCAGCCAGAGTCCCATTACAGGGACAGTACAGCCAACAACAATGCCACAAACCTGCCCTTAGCAAAGCAGACACCTATGTGGGGACTCTTCTGCTGTCAAATGGAAGGGTAGATTTCACTTAGTGACCTGCAGGGACATAACATGCCCCTGTCCTGGATAGACAAAAGGTTGGAGACACCTTCCTGTAGTGATAGGAAAAGAAATGCTGCCATACCCAACAGATGAACACACTTAGTCTTGCAGGACAGACATACATGTTCCTCCTTATGTCATCTATAATACTGAAAAACTAACCTCTCTGCAATCATCTTTTCAAATTCAACCATTTTGCTAGAGTAGAAACTTAAGTGCTGAAATGCTGCTTCTGGCAGGGCGCAATAGCTAGCACTTCTGTAACCATGCCTGTTTGTAACCAGATTACAACGGCCAATGCCCATGAAAACAATGGCACTCAAAGAAAGCACTCAAAGGCTTTAAAAACACAGAGGACACCTGAGAAGTTCGAGCATCCCAAATTACATTCACAAAGGACAAGCTCCACATTACCAGCTTCATAAAGCCCAGCAGCAGCAGGAGACAAAACTGAACAGATCTGTTCCCTCTTTAAACATCTTTTATGTCACTGCTTTTAGATCAGTTAAAAACGTAAAGTATGGTCCTCAGTTTGGCCTTTGAAGGTGTGGCCACATTTGTTAAACTCAGGTTTCATTTCAAGCTACACACCAACATCACACTACAGTGGAGTCTAACCGTACAGTTGCTAAAGCAAGCAAATCACTCAGGGATGTCAGGGCAAATTTAACCTACTTACTGCCTGCCAGATTGGAACAAACAGACGTAGGAATACTTCTGAAACAGATATGAACAAAAATAAAACCTCGCAGAGCATTTTAAAAAGCTTGTGTTTGGAATAGCTGTGCAGCACAAGAATAAATCTGCCAAAGACAAAAAAGCAAGAAATTTAAAAACCCTTGGCTGTACACTTTTGAAAGACGACATAGGGAAAGGGCAGTCAAAAGAGTCCTTTCTCTGCAGCACAGCTGTACAAATGAAACATTTCATAGCTAAGAGCACTGTTTGGTAACTAGCCATTAAAAAGATAGTTCTTCAAAGGTAAGGCTCTAATTGTTCACATTTAGAGTCCAATACAATGCATAGAACAAGAAGGGCAGGGGAGAAGGGGAAGGAGAGCAGTATCTGGAACAAATACATCATTTGGCAGGCAGCATTGCTTCTCTGCCAGCAGCTAGAAGTGATCTTTGAGCCAACCCTGTGAAGACACAAGACATGCAGAAGAAACCCTCTCTCCCATTGTCCTCCAATGCATGGAGACTGTTCAGGCCAGCAGCAAGGGGTGATAGCAGGAGACGGCACCACAGACTATCTTGTCAGTAGGCAGGGATTGCTCGGTGAGGCTGACTGCTTACCTGGGCAGTTGCAAGTGTGGGGTGTTTGTCAAGCAACATAGCGCAAATCTGAACTATGGCCACAGCTGTGCAATATTCAATGTTGAGCTCATCTAGAGCAGTATCATTCAGAGCTCCCTGTTTTGGTGTCATTCTCTATTTATTGGTTTCACACCTTAGAAATGACCAGCTCACTACCTGTGGAATGTTTTTTATGCCAATAATGTATGTCTATGACACCAGCAGATGACATTACAAAAAGACTGATTTAAGAAATGAATGTCAGCAAAAAGCCCCCAAAAACATAACACAGATATATTTTAAACAAACATCCATGAAGAGCACAAGTGGTAATGTTATCACTGAACTGAACTGTTCAGTGAAACAAAGCGACACTGTCACCTGCCTCTGCTTTAACAAGTGCTTCCGCAGAAAGTTAAAAACTAATGTTAATAACTGCTATTAAGAAATTCACTCTTTAGCCAACTGCCTAACTCAAATACTCACTGCCAGGTTCAGCAAGGCTCACATATGCCTGCAACTTTCTTAATGCTTCCTCATAGCATCTGACTGCCTCAACAAGGCTAATAGTTCTATCATTAGACATAAAGGCATGGAAAATATGTGAGATGTCTAAACCCATCCAGAGGGACTGGTGGAAGGTGAGGTGAAGGTTTCATGCCTGGCTCAACTTCATCTGCTCCATCTAGCTCCTGCACCTTCATGGCACATGCTGCTGCTGTGTATGTTACACCTAAGAGGGATTCCTAGTTGCCAGTAATATGCCAGATCCTGAATGATGCACAATCACAGATAATCACAGAATGGTCAGGGTGGGAAAGGACCTCTGGAGATCATCTAGCCCAAGACTCTGCTAAAGCAGGTTCACCTGGAGCAGGGTGCACACAGTCGTGTCCAGTAGGGTTTTGAATGTCTCCAGAGAAGGAGACCCCACAGCCTCTGGGCAGCCACTCCAGTGCTCTGTTCCCTCAAAGTTTTTTCCTCAGGTTCAGAGGGAACACCCTGTGCTGCAGTTTGTGCCCGTCACCCCTTGTTCTGTCACTGGGCACCACTGAAAAGAGCCTGGCCCCATCCTCTTGGCACCCGCCCTTGAGATATTTGCATGCAGGGACAAGATCCCCTCTCAGCCTTTGCTTCTCCAGGCTGAACAGGCCCAGCTCTCTCATTCCTCATCATCTTTGTAGCCCTGCACTGGACCCTCTCCATTAGTTCCCTGTCTCTCTCGAACTGGGGAGCCCTGAACTGGGCACAGCACTCCAGACGGGGCCTCACCAGGGCAGGGTAGAGGGGAAGGATCACCTTCCTCGACCTGCTGGACATGGTCCTCCTAATGCCCCCCAGGATCCCACTGGCCTTCTTGGCCAGTACTTTCCTGGATTCTCCTTCTCGCCCTTTTTGAAGACTGGAGTGACATTGGCTTTCCTCCAGTCCTCAGGCACCTCTCCTGCCCTCCACGACTTTTCAAAGATGATGGAGAATGGCTCGGCAATAACATCTGCCAGGTCCCCCAGCACTCGGGGGTGCACCCCATCAGGGCCCATGGATCTGTGGGTGTCAGGTTTGCTCAAGGGATCTTTAACCTGATCCTCCTTGACCAAGGGAAGGTTTTCCTTTCTCCAGACCTTATATCTTGCTTCCAGTGTCTGGGAAACCAGAGGGCCAGCTTTGGCAGTGAAGACTGAAGCAAAGGCGGCATTCAGTAACCCTGCCTCCTGTGTGTCCTTTGTCACCAGGGCACCCACCTCATTCAGCAGCGGGCCCACATTTTCCTTTGTCATCCTTTTCCCGGTGACATATACTTGAAGAAGCCCTCCTGTTGTCCTTCACATCTCTCACCAGTTTTAATTCCAAATGGACTTTAGCCTTCCTTATCGCCTACCTGCATGTTCTGACAATGTTCCTGTATTCCACCCAAGTGGTCTGTCCCTTCTATCATGTCCTGTAAACTTCCTTCTTCTGTCTGAGTTTTGCCAGGAGCTCCTTGCTCATCCATGCAGACCTTGTGCCCCCTTTGCTCCATTTCCTACTCATGGGGATGCACCAATCTTGAGCTTGGAGGAAGAGATGCTTGCAGCCAGCTCTCTTGGACCCTCCTACCTTTGTGGGCCCTAACCCATGGGATTCTCCCAAGCAGGTCCTTGAAGAGGCCAGAGGTAGCTCTGCTAAAGTCCAGGGTTGCAGTCCTACTTACTGGCCTGCTTCCTCCATACAGGATCCTGAACTCCATCATCTTGTGGTCACTGCAGCCAAGGCTGCCCCCAGCCTTCACACCACCAACCAGCCCTTGTTTGTTTGTTAGTACAGGGTCTGGAAGCACACCTTGCCTCGTTGGCTCCTCCACCACCTGCAGCAAAAAGTTATTATCAATGCCCTGCAGGGACCTCCCGAACTGTGTGAGCCCAGCTGTGCTGTCTTTCCAGCACATATCAGGGTGGCTGAAGGACCCCACGAGAGCCAGGGCCTGTGACGGTGAGGGTACCTCCAGCTGTCTGTAGGAGGCCTCATCGACTCCCTCTTCTGATCCGGTGGCCTGTAGTGAGGACCCCCAACAGCGTCACCCATGTTGGCCGGCCCCTGAATTCTTACCCGTAAGCTCCCAACTTGTTCTGCATCCACCCCTAGGCAGAACCTGACACATCCCAGTTGCTCCCTCACATACAGAGCTACTCCACCACCTCGCCTTGCTGGCCTGGCTTTGCTGGAAAGCACACAGCCATCCATGCCAGCATTGCAGTCACACGAGCTACCCCACCGTGTCCCTGTAACTGCAGTGAGATCGTGGCCCTGCGACCGCACACAGATCTCTGATCCTTCCTGTTTATCCCCACGCTGCCGGCCTTGGGGTACCGGCATTTCAGAGAGCTGGTGGAGCACACGGGTTTCCCAGGAGTGCTGCAAGTGGTTCCACCATAGCCACACACCCCTTTGAGGTGGTTTGCCTTCTGATTCTCATCTTGGGATGCAGCTAAGGAACATTTATCACCGCTCTAGTTGGTCTGGCTTGTAGAGGAATGAAGCTGGGTTAATTAACGTTGATAACATACAGCTGTGGGCTGGCTTCAGGGGCGGTGGGTTGGCGGATGTAGGTAAGGCGCAGCTGTGGCTGGTTCTGGTAAGTGGTTGGGCAGCCAGTGAAGGGAGAGCAGCCGAGGAAGAAGCAAGAGAAGAGAGAGTGTGCCCTGGATGAGGAGAAGGCAGCAGAGGGACTGGCATGAAGAGTATGTTGGTATGGGATGGTAAAAGACCTTGTTACAGCTGGCTAGTTTGGAGAGTGCTGTGACAATTGGTGCCCTGTGTAAGGCCCTTCAGATTATGAGACTGAGTATAATGAGCGGTGATAGTTGTGCTGGGGGACATTTGAAGTTTTGAGCGGTGACGGCAGTGCCCAATGTAGCGGGGACAGGTGGGGATAGCCTGTGATCCAGATCACGCTGAGATAGTAGGGAAGAGCCTAGGGATCTGGATCAGACACCAGTAAAGGTGAGCCATTGGGATCAAAGAGAAGGAAGCCTGACTGCTGTGGAGTTAAGAGGCTGAGGGTAACGGGGGACAGTGGCAGAGTACGTGGCCAGACATGGCAGCAGCCTGCAGCGGTGGCAGGTCCAGAGGGGGTCTGGCCAGGCAGCAGTGATGGCTGTGCTGGGGGAAGGCGCGGGAGCAGCGCGGTGCTGCGGGCAGCTCCCACCGTTGCTGCTGCTGCTCGGCCTGGTGTTATTCTTCCCAGCGGTTATGTGCTCGTTGAAGGTGTCTCCACTCATAGAAGAAATGGGCGACCACAAGGATGTTAAGAAGTTTTTCAGGACACGGAATGATGTGTTAGTGCTGTATTCTAGATCTGCTGCTGCTGAAAGCTCACTCAGGTTACTGTCAGGTGTGGCCCAGGAGGTTTAAGGATGACATACTATAAGCTTATTAGAATTTCCCTCTGAAGGAAACAAAATCCCAGATGTCAAGAAAGCAGATGAGAGGAAAGGTTATCAGCCCCCAGAAGCTGAAAAGCCCAAGATAAAAGTGAAGAAGGAATATGTGTATAAGTTCAGGGACAAATTGTCTGGACTGCACGAAAAGTTTGTGAAAAAGCTGTGATGATTGTTAAATACATAAGGCATGAGATATTAATAAGAAAAAAAAAGTTCAGGGACAAGCTGTCCAGACTGTATGAAAAGTTTATTTGTAAAAAGTTTGTGATGATTGGTGAAAACACGAGGTCTGAATTGTTAAAAAGAAAAAAAGGGGGAATTGTAGAGGACTGAATCTGGGTTCATTAACATTGATAACATACAGCTGTGGGCTGGCTTCAGGGGCGGTGGGTTGGCGGACGTAGGTAAGGCGCAGCTGTGGCTGGTTCTGGTAAGAGGTTGGGCAGCCAGTGAAGGGAGAGCAGCCGAGGAAGACAGAGGAGGACGTAGAGAAAAGAGAGAGAGCAGGCCCAGGATGAGGAGAGAGTAGGACAAGGCAGCAGAGGAACTGGCATGAAGAGTGTGTTGGTATAAGATGGTAAAAGACCATGTTGCAGCCGGCTAATTTGGAGAGTGCTGCGACATGGCTTATTTCCCAGTCGGATGCAATGACATGAGCATTGCCACTTTGGATCCCAACCCCCAAGTCCTTTCAGTTAAAACAACTTACTTGATTTTCCTCACACTTCCCCATTCAAGCCACACTACACTCCTTTGTCACTGAGGCTAACCTAAGCAAGACTTATCTCACTAGTGTGATAGTCTGCACAGTCTTGAAACCCTGGTCAGGGTGCAGGAGCTAAAGTAGTGTATGCTTTCCATGCCACGCAGCAGAGAGGGAGAAGTTGGGAGCATTCTTGTTGAGCAGTTCATGCACAAATGCCTGTAAAATTAAATTCACAATGCTAGTAAATCTCAAACCACCGTTACCACGGAAAATCAAGGATTGCCCTTTATGGCAGTTTCTAGACAATCTTCTTTGTTAACTGTGAAGAAGCTGGCAACCAGACAGGCCACAGTTTTCATTTACAGCAACAAAAGTTCCTGAAAAACTGCTCTCACTAGCAGTCTGCAGCTTCCCACTCTCAGCCCACTCAATCTCCACCATGCACTGCAGAGACCTTTACATACACAAAACAAACCAGAATAAAACAGGATTTTGTCAGAACAAACACTGTGTCTTGCCCCAGGGTATGCATGGTCATTCTTTCTGTCTGCCCAGGTTACGCTGTGCTCCCCTAGCATAACAAGCAAATCCCATAAGGAAAAGCAAAAACCCTTTCCATTTCTGTCAGCAAAATGCAGGCATATTGTTTTGCAGCGGCAAGCCTTGTGGCTTGCATACTGCAGATACAGTGGTACACACGAGGTCCACATGAACCACACATGATGAGCATCAGGCAGCACCAATATTGCCAGTTTTTTCTCTTTTTGCTGCCTAGTTGTATCCCTTTCTCCTCAAGGTATCACTGGCTAAGGTATCAGCCCCCAAAAGACACTGTTGAATATTGGTCCCTCCACTTACCAGAAAATAATACTGCTTTGACCCTGCCTGTGGGAAAAGGTACTTTGTGTCTCACTTCTACCACACTCCCAGCACTTGCTGATGTGACAGCCAAGAAAGCAACAGCAGCAGGTCACTGCTAAAGTGCCAGGACAGGTCATGGTGCTGGCCTGGTGCAGGCTGGTTTGCAGCCGTTCGGTCATGTGTGTGTGTATGTGTCCCTTTACCCTTGTTATTGCACATGTGCCCTCGGCAACACAGCTTAAGAGCATGAACTCGGTGGGGCCCACCCTGCTCCTGACCTTGGGCATCACCTAGAAGCCAACCAGGGTGGCTCAGGCACTCATTAAGATCACAAACATTCCTCCACTGTCTTTCTTGAGTACACTCTTCCCCTCCACTTGGAGATGTGCAGATTTCATTAGGGCTGCAGCACATGACACTCCTTAGTGGAGTCATGCATTTACCAACACATTGCTCATTTTTGCCCACCTCTGCGACTGAGAGAGCCTCTCACACATACTTCCCCCTCAACACAACTTCAGAGCAGGACCTAGCTGCTCTTGGTGGTACAGGTAGGAGGGTGGAGGTTATTCTCCCCATTCTGTGCCCCTCTGACCTGTTAGACCACCTGACCTGTGGTCCCCGCTACTCAGGGACCAGATCATTGGTTTTGCACTCTGGAAACAACCCTGACTTTGGAGTGATGGGGTTGCAGTGGCAAACAGGCTGTTTTGCTTTAATTATAAGCCTAACACTACTGGGCTAGCTGAAAATCCAATGAGATGATTAGGATAAAAGCCTAAGGAACAGAAGTCTTGTGCTTGCATCCAGCCTTGGGGAAGGTGGTCTGTTCACACATAAACCTTTCCAAACTCTGGGCAGCAGGATTGCACAGCTTGAGCCCAAAGCTGCGATGTCCTTTCATCCTCTGGAGCTCATCCCTCCGCAAGCAAGAAGAAAAATCACTGTTGCTGTCAGCACTCTCAGGAAGAGCAAGGCAATCCCAGCCCCAGAGGTGTTTCTCATTTTAGAGCGCAGTCAGGAGCTCGGTGGTCTCCAACTGCACATAATGCCTGTTAGCAACAAAACACCCTTTAGCCCAGCCCAGGTCTCTCTGACTCAGTTTCTCCTGTAAAATGGGAGCCACATTTCTGTAGGGCAAAGGGTAGCACACTGGACAGCCTGTGTGGCTCTCCTTGGGGTCTTCGGGTGCAGCTGGATGGAAAGCAAACACTACAAAGGCTGACCGCCCCATTTTGGAGGGAACTGTATTCTCCTGCCTAGAGAATGTGATCGAAAACTTTGTTTTCCCTTGAGAGATTTATACCAAAATACAGTAAGCTCCTTCTGGAAGCACCAGTTCTGAGTTATGTAGCTTTTGAGGCAAACTCAAGTTTGAGAGTCCCACCTCGCCTCTCACCTAAACTGCACCAAGGCACGTAACCACCAGGCTATCTGGTGCACCATATGTTTTCTTCCATCAGTTTATTTCCTACTTGAACAGCTAGAAACTTTCCTGCATTTTTTGGTGTTGTTTTCTTTCTTTTCTCATTCTCTGTCTAAGAATGACACCTAGCTCTTCAGGGCACTCAGGCAAAGTACTTCAAAACCTAAGACTTTCTTCCCCTTCACAGTATATTCTGATACTGAACTACCCCAAAACTGTCTCCCTGCAGCGTCCTACCCTCAGAACACAAGAATACTGGTTTCTTACAACTGCTGCTTTTCACTCTCTTGCGATAAAATACTGGAACCATTGCACACTAGCAGCCAACTACTAATGCAAATCTTGATTTTTAATGACATAACTAGAGCCTTAGCAAAGAAAGCAGGTTACCCAGAAAAGCAGTAGCAAAGTAGCTGTTTACAAAATAAAAGCTATTCTGAGACAACTGTTGTACAGGAAATGCAGGCAGCACCATCCCACCCTTTCCATATGTAGCCACAGTATCTGATACCAGGCAGATGGTGGTAGTATCAGGTGTCTACTGTACACGTATCAGATACAATAAATAATACACAACTAATGCAAAATATCAGTTTCATTCTGTTCCTACTTGAGACTACACTGCATGCATTACCTTATCTCTAGCTGAATGCAACACATCTGCCCAAACCCATCACTGAAGACTGAATTAAATTTCCTCAGCAGTAATATTATTATACATGCAGCATGTTTATCTAGTGCTGTCTTTTCTATTTTCTATCTTAAGTGTCTTGAAAATGTAAAAGCAATTCAATTTGCCACCTACTCAAATACTTTCTACCGAACAATGTAATGGGTCAAACCATGTGAAAAATGGTAATGCTGTTTTCTTTTGTCAGTCCCCTGAAAAAAACAGCAAAAAAAGCCACACACACCCCAAAACTAAGACGTTTCTCAAATAGCATGTCACATCAGCAGAAATTTTACTTTGACATCCTTATGAATTCCTTACAGTATAATTATACATACAGCAAAAATATACACACTTCTATTATTTTTGATATAGTATCTTGCACAGGCAGAGCATAATTAAGAGTGCAGCACTTTAAAACAAATGCAACCAGATAGGATTACACTCGCACCACAGTCATGAGGGAAAACTGCTAGACCCCGATCGCTGTGAGAGTCTTTCAAAGCAGGCCTTAAATAGAGAGGAAAGGTGAAACAAGCAGATGAAGTGACCTATACAACTTAATCTACTTGACGTTCAATAAGGCTTCAACAAGGTAATAACTGCTCTCTGAGGCATGAGGCAGCTCACGTAAAAGTGGTACACAGTGGGAACAGCGGACCTTCCCACTGTGTGAAAAGGACCACGCTGCCAGCAGGCCCTGGTGTTAGTCATGGGGGGTCCAACTCTCCCAGTCCCTGGCTGGCTGGGAGGAGGGTTTCATGCCAGACAGTGCTGCAGACCTCTGCTTAACCGGGCCGCAGATACAGATTTCCCGGGACATCAGCCCTGGACAAAAAGCCTGTGCAAGATGGCAGGAATCTCACTGCACCTCTGAACTGTGCACTGGGCAGGCTGGACAACCCACACAAAACCCAGAGGAATGCTCACAAAAGCCCTGGTCTGTGTGCACAGCCAGGATGTCCCCACCTACTGCCCACCACAAGGCTACTGAAGGCTGCCTTAATTTTACAGGAAAGTTTGTATAGTACCATCAAGGCAACCAGGTGTGTCCTTCAAGCCCCTCTACTAATTTGCCAACGCAGTTCCAAAACGCTGACAATGACATCTGTGGGGGCCAGGCAAAACAGTGCTTGAGCAAAGGCTCCAGCTCCCTCCTCCACACAGGAGCCTGAGGAGCAGACAGATGCCTCTGTCTCCTCGCTGAGAGACACCCAGGTCAATCCCTCCTGATGAATGACCTGGGTAGGAAGGGAATATGCACTGCTTGTCCCAATTTCTTCTAAAAAGCTACAGTCTGCTGGAAAAATGACAGTGGAAAAAGAAAGGCTGGCAACTCCCTTGGAACACATCAATGAAGATCACTGTCCAGTGGCTTCAGTTGTAGAAAAAAAGAGCATTTGAAGAAAAGGATGGCTATAATGTAATATTACAAATTTACCCCAGCTATGCCAGTGGGAACAAGAAAACCTGTCTTCCAGCATGGCATAGTGTGGGCAAGTAGTGAAATCCACAGGTGGAGGAAGCCAAGGAGGGACACTGAACAGCTGATGTCTAGATACATTGACTCGGACTTCCTACTTTTTAATTGTGTTAGGACAGTAGTAATGCATCAATACTAATGAAATAAAACACAAAGCAATTTGCTCTGCTCTTGTCTTGTTAAAAAGTATATTCCTTATGCCCAGTGTGAATCTTACAGCCATGCGCAGGGCACCAACATCAGGGTACAGCCACGAGGGAAACAGCTGCAACGAGGGAAACCATCATCTTCCACTGATGGAGCAAAAATGCCTTCTCCAGAAGAAAAATAAATCATTGAGCCCAAAGGGCAAGTCCCGAGATTTTGAAATCCACACACACATGCTGGATTCACACCTCTTTGTTTCATAAAACCCGAAGTGGTTCCAGGTGTTTACTTCCCCCATCTTAATCTTCGCAGTATTATCCCACGTAAATACTTCTGCACCAGTTAAATGGTCTGTAAACTAAGCTAATCAAACACAGCCAAACGGTTTAATCGGTATCTAGGAGGTCAGCAGAGGTGAAGACAGTTTTAGAGATGCCTGACTGGAAAGAGGTCAGTTAGTTTTACAGAGTTTACTACCCAACAGTGAAGTATTGAATGTTAACACACACACACACACACACTTACTTAGATTGCAATGGTTAATAGTGCATATCTTTGCTATATGGCTCTGAGCTGCTATTTCTCCTTGACTCCTGGCTAGACCAAAACACATTTTGACCATCCTTATTAGACTGTTCAAATGCATACGGCAAACATTAAAGCAGATGCAGCGTATTGAAGAGAGCTCAATTAAAGTGTGAAATGTTTCTTGCAAATAAAGGGTCAGGTGAATAACCACCCTCCATATAAATTGCCTCATGTTGTATTCCAGTAATGCACCACTATCTTGTGGAGCTGTTTCAAAACACAACTTATTTGTGATGCTCAGTATAATGTATAATCTTGCAATGCAAAAGAAAATGTAAATCCAAATTTACAATTTTTTTTATTTTTTTCTCTGCCAGACAGTCTTTTCTTTCATACATGTAAATGCATTACTAGAGAAAGTCTGCTGTACATTTCCATACTGAAATTAGTCTCATTATTTTGGAATCAACTATCTACCCAGACAAAAGTGTTAGCTGAATGGGAAACATATTCACAGACAGTTTTGGAAAAAAATACAGGAAAAATGCATGGAACTTAATTATCTACTAAAATTTGCAAGTATTAATTGACTAGTGCTTCTGTTTCTGGGAGGATGATTCACCTGTGTTTTGCTGGATTGTACCATAACATCTAAGATGTTATAGGACTGAGCCCTTAGACTGTTTATGGTAAGACAAAGGAAAAAAAACCTACACACATATTTTTTATATATATATATGTATATATGGTATATAATTTTCTGGCTTTCTTCCCTCACCCCCACAATAAATATCTTCTATCCCTCAAATCAAGACAGATTTGTAAAATCAAAATATCTGACCCAGCTTTCCCCAGCCAAACAATCTTCATCAGTCACCAGTATTTCAATCAAATCACACACCCTGTTCATCAAACACTCAACGCTGTGCCTGATTTTTAGGCTGATGCCAGGCACCAGGTCAGACAAAGTGGGTGGAGCCCTACGTTGCTTGTTCAATTCATAATATTAAGTTCAGTGAAAATACGTCCTTTATGGGGTTCTTAGCTATACCCTGCTATGAAGCGAAGCTGTTCGCAGAAAAAGCTACTAACTGAAAGAGGTTTTGGACACAAGTATTTGCATGGGGTTTTTTGCACATCTAGACTTCGGGGCACAAGTTTGTAACTCAAGAAGAATCTACATTGAAATGTAAACTGAAATCTAGAAGATTTGGAATTACCAACATGCTGGTGGATATTTAATGTTCATTCATTTTTTATAAAGACAGCACTTCTTTTTAACTGGTTTATTTCCACAAAAACTATCTGGGTTTTTTGGAAATGAGAGATGGAGATGTTAAACCTGATTGGTTTAACATTAAGTCATCAACAAACACCAAGTCTGCTAAAATTGCTAGAATTCACACATCTGGCACAGACTATGCCAAGCACTTTACAAAACAGTTTCAACTGTAGTTAACTGGTTGCACAATAAATGTTTGCCTCTTGGGTCTAAAAAATTTGGTGCTGAGCCTGCAAGTAAGAGCTCAGTTTTTAGAATGTCACCCTTGATTTTATAGTTACAGAGAAGGCTAAAAAATGCTTTAAGTAAAAAAGGAAAAAAATAAAAAATAAATAAAACAAAAACCCAGACATGATTTTCCCCCTAACAGAGCTAAACAAAGACAATATGAAATCTAAATTTCAGACAGGAAAGTTAAACATGAAAGAAAAAAGACGCTATAAAAAGCTTTCAGTTACAATAAAATCTGAGTAGGTATTTAACCTCACAGTGTAAAGTGGCACAACCTGGTATGACTATGGACTGCTGTAGGGAGACAATCCATACGATGGAGAATAGAAAATGTTCCACTGAATGAGTACATCAGCATCTCTGTGCAAAGCCGACTCAACAGCAAGGATCAAAATCTCACAGATTAAAAAGTGTCAGCTTCTACATTTTAAGAACAGTTCATTAATTTTTTTCCATCCTGCAATATTTTGCAAATTCTATGCTATGACATTTGGAGTGTTACCAGCTAAAATATGCTGGCTCCTTATGGTGTGTTGCAGTGGATTTTGCGAACTATCACAGGGCGACACGGGTTTTCCCTACAGCTTCAGGAGAACACTTAGCAGAGAACGTAAATACAGACTCTCCCCTCCATACTTAGATGGCAGAGACACCAGAGTACAGAAATAATGGTCTGCAGCGGTTCAAGGAGAGGAGACAAACAGGAAAATTAAGAAAACACTGCAACACCAAGTGCACACTAAAATCTCACCTTTCCCTAGTTTTGGCTGCCATTCTGGAAACACAGTGTGCACAGCCACATGGAAGCCCTGACTTAGCCCAGCTAATATGTAAATACCATGCTAGCATGCTGTCCAAAAAAGGGAGGAGGTTTCTAGCTGTTCGAGAGTTTTCCTGCATCAGGACTACTTCTAGGGAGGTATCGGTACTGTGACAAGGACAAAGCTAAAGATATGCCAATTGAAAAATATTTTCATTTTGCCACAGCATTTTGCTCTTCAGGCCACTGACATCCCTCCATGCACCTGTTCACACACCACAGGTGTCATGCCACTCCGCGTTAGAGGTTGCGCTTTGCAGTCACTTACAACTTCAGATAGGCACCCTTTCTCCCCACCCTATTTACTATTAAAACAATTGAGTTTCTGGTTGTCTGTCTTCAGCATTATAGAGAAACGTCCATTATACTCTTGCTCTAGAGAAAAACTTCTGACAGACAAGGAGTTTGAACATGGAAGAAAAATCACTAAAAATTAGGGCTCCTCCTTAAGCAGATTCAAAGTTCCTCTTTCCCTGCTGGCAGACACTCATTTAACCTCGTTGTAAGGGCCTCCCATGTCAGCATCCTTGCAGGTTACCCCAGAGCTTCGTGAGCCTTTTTCTTGGAAAGCACATTTTGATGCCTAGCCCTCATCTTCTCTCCTACTGAAAATTATTGTTCCCTGTTCTGCCCACCTTGGCCGTGAAGAAAGTTAGTCCCTTCCCCTTTGCAGAGTTTTTGTTCTTTTTTTTTTGCTAAAAAAGTTTTGGCCAAAAAATTGCTACCCAGCTTATAAACTCAGCATTTCCCCAGTCCTACCACAGAGCAGAACCCTGTGTTTTACATCTCACAGCCTGTCACCTCCAGCCCAGATCTCCAATCTATTGAGGTGATTTTGAAATTTGATTCTGTACTCCCACACCTTTACAGTTCCTTCCAGCCTTGTGCTCCACACAGGTGCAATATGGAGGGTGGTGCATTATTCCTTCCACTGTATCATTTGAGAAAACACTGGCTAGGACCAGGAGCAGGACAGATCCCAGCAGAACCACAGCTCCCTCACCTCGTAAGTCAGACACCTTCTCCGCGAGACCTATCTTTTCTTTCTCATCTGACTCCAGAATACAACACTAATATTAGTAAGAATAATAATAAAAACATACATATCATGTTAATATACATTAAATTATAATATATTAAATAATATAAATGAAATTATATCAGAATAACAAAATAAACTATATATAGTACAAATATATAATATCGCATGTATTTATAAATAAGCATAATTTTATATTGGTATATTATTCATACTGATATATGATACATCCTTACATATTTATAAAATATAACAGCGGTTATTTCGGGTCACTGCTGGGCAAACTGTTACATGATTTCCCAAAACAGCTTGTAAACCACAGCCCCTGACTATGTGGAAATTTAATCCCACCAAATAAATGGCTGGGTTCAGCAGAGGCATACTAGAAACTCTGCTTTTTCCTCGGCGGGTGGGGTGGGGTGTGCAGGGGCAGGGGACTGCATTTGACACTGGCAGCCGAAACAGCAGAACCCAAAAACAGCTTTCAACAAGAGCTCTTTTGTTCGTGGGTCAGCACACCTCCACACAGGGGAAAACACCGATTTCAAATGCTGCTGCCTCTAAAACTGAAGACAATCAGTGATCAGGAGCCTAAATACGGTGTTATGTCTGGCTATTAGCCTCTTCACACCTTTCCACTTGGAGCCTTCCCTTTAAATTGGATTTCTAATTTACCGCTGGTTCCAGTTAGTTTTATTGTTTGTCACAACAGGCAGCAATCTTTAAGGCAGGATGGGTTAATACACAGTTAAGTACCACAGGTCATTTAGAGGCTTCTGGCAGGGTAAAGAAAGAATTTCAGTGTAAACTACTAGCTCATCAGTGTTTTTTGCTTTTCTCCAGCCTTAATCCATGACAGGATAGCCACTGAAATTCAAAACTACTAAATTAAGTTGTGCCAGCTTTACACATATTTTGAATAACACTGCTATAGAAAATAAATGTATCACGGATACCTTCCCTGTCTATTTCTTTCATTAAGAGGGTTCACAGGTGAAGGGACTAAGCAATAAAGCTTTCAAACTATAGCGCTAGTGATTGAAGAAAACAAAGCTACTTTTCACCTAGTCCAGTTGCCAAAGCTAAGCAACATGTTTGTTGGGTGTTTGCCCACTTTAAAAAACATTTTGGAGGGCTTTTTTGCCTGATTGTCCACACTGACCAAAGACACTTTACTGGAGATCACAGAGGAAAATAATAGGGCAGACCATACAAAAAAGGGTGGGGAAATTAATGAAATAAACTAAGCTGGAGAGAAAAAGGGAGAGGCATCTCTTCCCTTCCCTTATCTTTTCCAGTTATCTTAGTTACGATTTATAAAAAAAGTGTGTAAAATACTTTAGGTATAGTGGCTGATCTTAGAAAATAATTACCTCGAACTATTGCAGTGGAAATAAAGACTTGCAGAAGGTCACAGTGTTCACTCTGTGAATACCATGAATCTAACACTGTGACAAGAAAACTTCCATTCCTGTAAGTTTTCACAAGCCTAAAACCCTAAGGTGCCTGGGTCCAACAGGACTCATGCGGTGTCTCTGAGCTAACACCAGTCAAGTGAACAGAAGCTTCTGGATCCTGCCTGTTGCTAAACAATAAATAAGAAATGGGAATGGAGCAATATGAAGGAACTCTCCAGCAATACGACGACTGTGATAAAAACTGCCAGACCAGAAAATGTGGGAAACACCTGTAATTGAGAATAGCCCCCAGATGACACAAAATAACTTACTATTTTACACATAGATCAGTCAGCCACAGAAGAGGTACACAAAGCTCAAACTACACCCAAGATCTGGGATACATCCTTTTCACCATACCCTTCCCAGAAGAAAACAAAAATACTCAATAGTTACCCGCTTATATCCCATCCGTGTACGTGCGACTGAGGCTAAATTACAATACATTCTCACTGTGCTGAAGGCATCTATTATTTTATTTCTGTTTCCATTTCGACTGCTCAAGTTTGGACAGTCATGAACAAGACCTTTTACTTACTTAAGGGCCCAGAATTACCAAACCACAAAAACATAATCAGTGGCCAGCCAGGGGTCTCGTTAAGGAATCTGTGCAGTGTACTTGTTACCACGGAGACAGGAGAGGGCTGGCACACTGTAATTTCTGTCTTGCAAGAGAATTCACTAACCCTGCAAGTAAATGAAGTTCATAAATCAACAAATCAGGGCCAAGGTCAAGCAACTGAAGATGAAGCAGTCGTGCTCCACGGGTCTTCTTCATTATTAATTGTACTAAGTTGTAAGACTTTCAAGTTCCTCTGAGCTACTATGCAGGTCCGTCACAGAAAGATGTGACTGAATCTAACGCTCCTCTTTGAATACTTTTCACAGAAAAGGAACCAGAAAAGCTGATAAAAATTTGCACTACTTTAAGTCATTAACCTTCATCTCACCCCATTTGACTTTGCAGAAAGGTGTGTAGCAACAACCCTTGAAAGCAGAGCCTTATGTTCAGCTAGTTACACTTGAATTACCGGGTACAAACCTCGAGAGGACTAATTGCCATATACGTTTCTGTGAAGTGCCTTACAAACAGCAGTTAATTTTCACACCACCTCTGTGAGCTGTGAATGGATGCATGGATGCATTATCACTCCCAGAGCGCAGATGTGGAAAAACAGCGGCACTGTAGAAATGAGTGCCGAGGCTGGAATTACAGGTCTGCCTACACTTCAGACCTTCAGACCTCTTCTGTCTGCATTTTATAATTATCAGGGAAGAAAGGCAGAGAGGCATAAGGTCGTGAGACTGAATACAGTGAAAGGTGACACTGCTGAAACTCCCAGAGTGTCTGTTGACCTGGAGTGTGTGAACACACAACAGCCCAGTCAAACTGGCACCAAGGCAAGGTTCGGTGGCCACTTAATGAAGCAGCACCTGGCAACTGCGGGTTGAACTGCTAACAAAGCAAACTGCTACTGCTTTGGAAACTCAGTGACTATAAACTCGTTATCATTGTGTGAATGAAACAGAATTATACTGTCCTTCTGAAACTTTCAGTAAGTTCAGTTGTAGGAAACTTCCTGGTGTAGTACAGAGACTACCAGCACACAGATGTATCAGCACAGGAACAACATCAATATATATTTGCTTAAAAACCAAACCAAACAAACCACCAGCTGGCTAACAATGGCTAGAGAAGTACTTGAGCTGTTACAGTTTCTCCACAAGTGTTAAGTTACCTCGTGAAAACCTAGCTATTTTAGTGGCATACAAAGAAGACCTATGTTACATTCTTGAGACGAGTTACTGGCAACACCAGAAAGAGTAACTCCACCGTCTCTCACAAGCAGCTTTGTGCCGCATTGTCCATCTGTTATCCCCTGAACACTTTCTGTTAATACTTCGTTCAGACTGTATCTTTTTGCCAATTCTTATCTCTGTTGGGTGCAAGAGTTTTTAAACTATCGGGTCAGTTTGTTACTTTAGCTAGAAAGGATTTCAAAGAGCTAACGAACTGGAGCACATGGCTGAAGAGCAGCTTTCTGCTGAAAGCCGCAGGTGGATGAGCAAGAGGGACAGTGGTTATCGCTCAGCCAGGTCGCATGCCAGGCTCAGCACAGAGCAGCAAGTGACAGCATAAACCCTGTGACTTACGACTTGTTACTTCTGTATGGCCTTAGAAGTGGACAAAAAATAGGCTCTGCCAAGCTTGAAGTCACGTTGGAAAAGTCATCCTGAGACAACTGGCAGACCTGACACCCCAAGGCCATTCTACCCGGCTCCCGGTGAGCCCTGTCAGCTGGAAGGGTCCCAGCGCCGTGGGGCAGGCTGCAGCCGCGGCACCGTGCTGGCGGGGGTAATTAGGTTAATTGCGGTACCACGTGGGTACAGCCCTCTCGGTGTGAGCTCCGAGTTACGGGGAGGTGAACCGGAGCAGCCGCGGGAGAACAGGAACTGGTCACTCTTGACCTGAAAAGACCTTTTGGGGTTACTCTGTTTAAAGAAGTATTCATTTATCTGCAAATCAACAGAAGAAAAAAAAAAAAAAAAAAAAGGAAAAAACATTGCTGTTCCCGGCAGTTCACGGTCAAGCTTTAGCATCTATCGCAGATTTAGCTTTGCAGCACTACTTGCAGAGGCTGTATTTCCGAAAAGGATAGTGGGGGAATGGTGGAGAAGGCAGGGAAAAGCAAACTTCATGGATTAACAATTCAAACGTTGAAAGCCAGGGGACCTCAATTTTTACCCAGTGTATTGTTTTGTTTCTGTGACAGATCTTCATTCACTCAAATGGAAACAGCCTTACTCTAACCTAGTACTACTGAATAACCAGCTGCGTTCAGGGGATATTTATAACCGTTAATACTGTAGATGGAAGGTGAGTTTTAACGTATGTGTCACAGTTACCCCTTTGGTTGCAGAGTGGCTCTGTTTCTGACGGCCAGAATTAAATTGTGGAAGGCTCAGTGTTATCTCCCCACCGTTCTCACTCTTTTCCTTTGCACTTCACCATCTTTTCCATGCTTGTTCCACAGTTTTCTGGGTTCCCTTACCGCTCCTGCCTTGTCTGGTTGACAAGCCAAGTTTGCGAGGGGCTGCCTTCCCCAGTGCGCACCCCACTGCCTGCTCGGGCTGAGGGTGAGGGAGACCCCCACCTCGGCGCCCCCTGCCCTCCTGCGGGAGGGGGCGGAGGGGGCGGGGGGAGGGGAGCAAACCATAGTGCCAGGCGCTGCTCTTCTGCCTCCCGCTCGGTGCGGCCACCAGACCGCGGGGTCCCCAAACGCTAGCCCCCCCAGCTGCCCCCTCCCACCTCTCTTTCAGCCCGGAGAGCGGGCAGGAAGGCTCGCTTTTCTTTTTGCAAGAGGGTGCAACGGGGGGTGGAGGGGTCACCCCCTTCCCTATACCCTGCCAAACCCCGAACCCTCCTGCCACTCCTGCCCCTGCCGCCCCCCCCCCCCCCCCCCTCGCCCCTTGTACGAGCACCTCCCGTGTAGCGGGCGAGGGGGGCACCTACCCCTGCCACACTGCACGCTGCCCCGGGCGGGGGGCTGTGTCTGCCCGGGGAAGCTTCCCGGAGAGCCCCGCGCTGCGCACAAAGGGAGACACGGGCACACCGGCCGCCCCCGCGGGGGCAGCGCTGGATGCGCACCCGCACCCGCACCCGCGGCGCAGCCCGGCGCGTCACCTACCTGCAGGTGCCTGTCTGCGGGAGCGCGGGCGGGGGGGCAGTGCGATATCGCCTGTATTGCATGGGAGGGTTACTGTGGTATTGCTCGGGGGCTGGGGAGGGGGGGCTGCTTGGGTCCCTCCGCCCTCTTCCTCCTCCTCCTCCTCCTCCCCCTCCTCCTCCGCCCCCCCCCCCCCCCCCCCGCGCGCTTGTGCGCGTGTGTGCGCTGCCCTGCGCGGTGGTACTCCGCGCCGGAGGAGGCAGCGGCGGGCTCCGGCTCCTGTCAGCTACCGGAAACCGGCGCTGGTCACACACACCGCAGGAAGTGTGCAATGGCACGCCCGCGCCCGCCGCCCCGCACACCGGCCCCGGCCCGGGGCAGCCCGCCCGCTGCCGTGTCGCCGCAGGGGCGGGCGCGCTGCGAGCCGGGCGCTGGCGGCTCCGCGCCGCACGGCGTGGCGCAGGGCGGGGGGCGGCCCTGGGCGGCGGTGGTCGCCGTGCGGGAGAGCGGCTCTGACTGCACCGCCATGGGTGGGAGCGTTACCTTTAAAAACAAGGAGAGAAACGCGTGCGCACAAGCGGGGCTGCCTCGCTAATACCGAGGACCGGGTTCTCAACTGACATTGAAACACTAATTCCGGTTGTTCTGGATGAGGGTCTGTTGGCTTAACACCGGCTGAGTTAGAGCAGCCGTGTCCAAATGACTGCTGCTCAGTTGTTTTGTGCAGATGCAGAGACACAATTTACTGTCACTTCACTTTTTTGCATGAGATCATAGGTATAGTGTCGTGCCATGTGTGTACATCAGTCTACGCGGGGTACATATATATGTACATGTATATGTGCACCCCCCCTACAACTGCATGTAGGGCAATAAAAATCACCATTTATCTGTTGTGAGAACTGCAATTTCCTTGATTTGTCTGCCACTACAGAGCTCAACAGCACCATTACTCATACTGGGATTTTTTTGCAATTAATCATGGGAGACCTCATCATGCGCTTGCAGCATTTTCTCTGGGTGTTGGTTCTCCCACAATAAGCGAGGCGCATGCCAAAGCAAACTCCACTCACCTCGTCGGTTGGGCTTTTTTCCCTGCCTTGTTGCATCACTCCAGAAGGACACGGGCCTGGCTGCTGCTGGGAGAGTATCAGCCTTCCAAGCCGGCTGCTCCATGCCCCAGAGGTTTCCTTTCCTTATCTTCCCTATGCCAACATTTGCAAAACTTGAAAGGGCTAACACATGCTGCTAGCTACAATGGCAACAATGCTTACACAAGAGTATAATGGAGGCAATCTGGAACTGTATTTGTGCCAAAATTAATGCTCTTTCTGGGTTTGCCTGTGATGCAGCAGGGGAATTTGGTAGCAGTGTTAACCTCGCCGGGGGAAGATTGCCATCCCTTCTGCTCTTGTTATTTTCAGTAAGATGTTATTGTCATGTCATTGCATCTCAGCAGAGTTTAAGGGTTCGGTGCTTAGACTCCTAAAGATGGAGAACGCTAAATGGAAGAAGGAATTACTCCGGGGAGTAAAGGGAGAGTCTGCCTCCATGTGTAATGATCAAACACGCAACACCCTGCTCCCACATCTTGCTTTTAGTGCAGGGACATGGAGCCAAAGCACTGACAATACTGAGGACAAGACTAGCACCTTCCCGAACTCTGCTGTGTCCCCAGGCTCCTGCCAGGGGCTAGTCTGGGCTGCTCTTCAGGGGTATGACCCCACAGCACCCCTCAGGCCATCAAATACACCTGGGAAGAAGCTGCATGGGTCATATGGTTCAAACCAGTGCTCCAAGCTGGGGCTGCTGAGCTCTTTTCAAGATCAAATAGTTAAATTTTCACAAATAATGGCAATAAGGAATTCCTCCAGAGGAGAACTGCCTTCTAAACAAACATTCTGCATCTTTGGGGGCCTTAAAACCAGGTACTTCATGTGCAGTCAGGCTGTTCACCTCCCTTCTGCAGCAGAGGAGCTGACATTGCTGGCCATAGCTTCTGTGTAGACTGCTGAATTGCACATGAATTTATTTTTTGCAGTTGACTTTGCAGAGCACTTGGAAGCAGTCCACAAGTCACAGTTTGAAAGCCATTACCTGTCATATGGCTTTTTCATCCTCATTTCTGGTACCTCCTTCCTTTCTCCCCACTCCTTTGCATTTTTTCTTTGCTTTTTTCCTCTCATATCTGTGGCAACAGGACAAAGTGGACTCCAAACATGCCCTCCTCCCACCTTCTCCTCCCGCCTCTTTCTACCCCTTTGTCACTTCTTTATTGTTAGGAGCAGCCCCAGGTCAATGCTGTGTCTGCAGTCACTAATTAAAAAGAGGGTTTGAAAATGCTTCTTCAACCTACGACATGGTTGCTTGGCTGTTGTGCCCTATTATCATCACAGTGTTGTACACAGGCTTGTAATTGCATCAGAGGTTTCTGGTTCATATCGTATGCACTACCAAAGAGCTCAGCTAGCCCAATAATGTCACCAGCACTTCAATGCAGAACTGCAGTTTTAGATTAATTCCTTTTAGGTCACTGCCTGTATTAGTAACTGCACTGGAAGGGCAGTGAGCAGTGTGCACCAATGTTCCTGGCAAAGCAATGTTTTCTCTGGGAGGGAGAGCTGCTGGTGTTGGCTTGACAGGACTGTGCTGGCCACTGTGGGGTGGGCAGGCAGACTGCCCTGCCTCTGCGCAGCCACGGGACTGCCACAGTGAGGTGGCGTTATAGCTGGTTATTTCTCCTCTTGCTCCTTACTTGGCATAAAACACATCGAGGCAGAGCTCTGACTGTTGGCATGGACACCTGCCAGAGGTGCTAAGCATCTCTTCGTAGATGGTCCACACACTCAGATGGGGCAGCAGGGTTCTGTCATTAATGCAGTGGGCTGAGGAAGAAGGTGTACTACATCCTTATCCCAGACCTAACATAAACTTGGCTTCTGTGACCTCAGGCAACTCACTAACCTCTGTTTACCCATCTGTGCTATGACCATTTATCAGCCCTGTCAGGCTGTATGACAAGGGAGGATTTGCTCACTCCAGGCCCCAGTGTTAAGAAAACTGCTCCTGGTGCTCAGTGGGAGCTCATGCTCTCCCTTCTTGAACTGATGGACAGTTTGCTGGATTACCTGCTATCCCAGCAACACCAGTGCCACCAGCAGGCCAAAACAAGTGCGCAATGGCTAAAGTGTCCCAGATACAAGAACTGAGTCTTCCACCAGGAAAGACCAGCTGGGCCAGCAGGCTGTAAAATAGGATGTGTAAGTTGCCAAACAGAAGGGAAAGGAATTGCTGCCCTCCTCTTTGGAAACACCTGACTATGCTTGAAGAGAGGTCCCATGGTCATGGAGAGTTACAGCTACATCAGTGCCACCACCTCATAGAAAACTCACAGACACCCAGTGACTGCATGGCTTCATTGTGAACCTCCTCAGCTTCCTCAGCATCCCTCCAGCACCGCGTTGTTCAAGCAGTAACAGAGCAGAGCTTGGCTTTTCCCAGGGAAGTTCGCAGTGAGAAAAGATGGGTACCAACTCATATCAGTGGCACAGGCAAGGGCCTGTTCCCCATTTGTGCAGGACTGGCAAGTGAGCTGGGATTCATGCTGAGAGGTTTGTTTCTCCTGCCCAGCTCTGCCCTGCATTTGACCCAGGCTGCAAGGAAGCAATGAATGAGTCACATCCCTACAGTTTGTGCCCCAGCTGTGCTTGTTTGCTCCTGCCCAGCTGTGCAGGGTCTGCCAGCACATACATATGCTCTCCGCCAGCCCTCACCAGTGGTTGTGAACCTGACCCCATGCTAAAAGCTTTGCCAGCTGTAACACAAAGGGAAAGCAGCACCCCTGTGAAATTCCCCCAGCACTCCCAGCAGAAGGGAAACTGCTCTGGGAGGTGCTGAACGAGCTGGGAGGGAGAAAAGGGTGATCAGAAAATACTTCTGTTTTAAGCAAAAGGCTGGCCATATGCTAAAGACCTAGCACAAGAGCAGCTGGGATGAGAGTGAAAGGCCAAGAATGATGCTCTTGACCACACATAGGTTTTGATCAAGACTGGCTGCACCACAGGAACGGAGGCAGTATCAGGCCACTGCCACAGCAGGCTTTTTCATCACTTCACCACAAGTTCCCATGGGCATGTCTCATCCAAGGTCTGCTGATCATGGCTGGAGCCAGCCAAATGCAGATCACAAACCAGTGTCTCATCACAGTAGGAATACTCTGCTGTGTTTTTCAAAGGTAAGTTCCTCAGAGGAGCGTGTGCCTGACCAAACTAGCTGCTGCAAGAAGTTAAGCTAGAACAACTTTTGAGTCAGGAAAAATTCCTTGCACAGTCAGTAGCTTGTTGAAAAAGGCAGCCCCTCGAGACAGCAGCGTAAGTTAAAAAAAAAAATAAATTCATTTTTAGACTTCACGTGCTGTGACCCAAGCAAGATTTGACCCCATCAGCTGGAGCATGGACAGAGTAATATCTGGGAGGCCCCAGAAGGTCCCAGAAGAGCTGCAGTGCTTGGCAGAGCCTTGTGGTGTCCCACACTGCCTCCTTTGTACCACTTGGAAGGACCCTGTTTTAGTCAGCCACCCAGTATGCAGGCAGACAGCTGGATCTTCACTGGGAATCCCTCCAGATGCATCAAAGATACAAGCACAGAAAAGATACAAGCTGGGGAGCCAGCTTCCCAGCCCAAACATCAGTGTCTCATTCTGGAGCTGTCCTGCGGTCCCCTCTCAGAGGACTAAACATGAAGTAGACCCACTCAGCCTTTGATTACACACCTCTTTGGGTGAAAGGGCTTGGTGAGAGACAGGCATTTGCAAGTCGGTATTAGTGGGCTGGACAAGGGGTGTGGGTTCCCTGGTGGGACATCAATGCTTTGGAAGGGCAGAGTGAGAGGTGGGTCTGTGGGACAGGTACACCTTCCAGACACCCAGCCATGAAGACTGGAAGTCAAGGACAGCAATGTGGGTGGCAGTTTCCTCCCTAATAGCAGAAAGACAAGTGGTCTGACTTGCAGACAACTGGTATGACAAGTGGAGATGGGGTATTACAACACTTCTGCAATGCTGGGGGTTAGTGAATAAGAAGGCAGAGTCCTTCTTTATGGCCTGTGGGGAGGGCTTTGTATCCCTGCATTTTCAGTAACAGGGTAGAAGAGCTACACTGGTGTAGGCAGGACCAGAATAAAAACTATCAAGTGGGCTGAGAGCACCTCTGTGGACACCAGCTGTCTGGCACTGTCAGGGAGTAAAGCACAGGACAGGACAGGGATGCTGCTATCAGGAAGTTCCTTGGAAAATTGATTATAAAGAGAACCGAATATAGCAGCGACTAACATGTTTGTGGAATTTCTTTCAGGTTTCCTGTATAAAACATTGGAAATTTAATGTTTGAAAGGTCAGTTCATTTACCAAGGCATGGCAAAGCAGCATCACAACATGATCCATTTGTGCGAGTGATCCTTAAAGAGAAAGAGCAACCAGGCAACTTCTCCCCCACACCTTCTTTTTATGTAAGGAAGGTTTTTAAAAGCAGAGCCTGTGAAGCATCATATCCATATTCCTGGAACATCTGTAATTAAATACACACAATATTTCAAAGCAAAGCACTGCCAGTTCATTTATACTACACTTCCCTGCCAGTCCAAAAAGTACCCGGGGGGGGGCCTGCATGTTTCTCTAAGATCTTTTTTACTTCTGGAGATGATTTCAGAACAAATTCATCTTTGGTAAACCATGGTCCTTCTGCTCTGACAGCCCTTCACCACAGCATCTGGTTGCACCTTGCTTGACAGTACTTCACTTGTAATCCTGCTTGTAATGCTGACCCTACATCCCTGCTCCACAGGTCAGAAACCACAGCATAGAGAGATAAAGGGATCCACAAGAGTGGAAGACATGCTCCCTTCTCTGTCAATAGCAAGGCACACAAGCCCACAAGGGGCCTGATTCGAACAGGGAGGCTTGAGGAGAGTGGTCTTTTGCTCCAGCCGCCTGCAGTAGATTGCTATAGTTAGGTGTTGCAAATACTGCTCTGCCTGACTGGCGCAGGGCAGACTTATGCAAGTGCTCAAGCGGACGTCTTTCTGGTCCTGTGGGAAACACCAGGCTGAATTAGAAGGGGTGGGCAGGCAAGAAGTGTTCTGAGCTTTTTTCCTAAGTAGAAAAGCACCCGACTCACAGTGACTGGGTTTGTTAGCATTGCAGTCAGCCATCAACTTTAAAAAAAAAAAAAAAAAAAAAAAAGGCAAAATGCCTAGTTTCAAGTCAGAGTTACAATCTGAGTGAATAAGAATGTGTACTGATGAAATGCAAAAGAGATACCAGCTTACAACTCCTACAGAAAGATGGTATTACCCAGGAAGAGCTCTCAATTTTCTTCTTGCCCCATCTGGAGCCACTAACAACCTGACAGAGGTACCTGTTAGTTTTCTCCTGACCAAGACCTCAAGCTGTCATGTTCGGCAGCCACTTTTCCCTCACATGTGCATGATGCTGCAGAAAACACTGCAGACAAATCCTGTCACTATGGGTGTCACAAAGCTATTTCACATCCACACCTGAGCATATCAGAGCAGAAATCACTTCCTGCTGGCCCTTCCCTTGAGAGATTTGTTACTAGACTGCAACCAACAGTTAGCAGTCACACAGGAAAAGGCATATGAAGATCAGCCCCCAAGGTGCTTTTGAAAGTCCTATGCTACTTCACCAGAGGCCTGAAATAACCTTGAGAATCCAGTCTATGCATTTTCAGAGTTGTCACCACACAACTCTGCTTTGTATGAAATTCCTGTGGATTTTAATTTAATTTGCTTTCCAGATTCCTCTTGTCTGATACAGCTCCAGGGAGTCCGAGAAGTCTCATTTTCAGCACTCATTACACCTTACTACACAAATGAAGCAGTTCCAGTCTCTTTTTCTCATGGAAGGACAAATGAGGTTGACAGTGCTCTCTGTGTGTAGATCAGACAGAATATGAACTACAATACAGAAAAGCTTCTGATTTCTTCCATGTTTGCTTGCGAGACAGAGCTCTTACAAAAATGTTTTGAAAATGTAAAGAATGAGCTTCTTTCCATATTGAACATTACTTCTGCTTTAGTTGAATAATGTGAATGTCTTACAGGCAAAAAAAGACTAACCTGGAAAATAAAAAACATAGAGCAGCCATCAGCAAGAAGGCATTGAGACAGAAAACGATGGGACTAGAGTTCTCCATTGCCTCTGACTTGATAGAAGCTCCCTGATTGTTTTGGGAAGACTCATAATGATAGTAGAGAAACCTGGGGTTTTGGTGGAACAGGACATACCTGTGGCAACAGCAGGTGAGTGTCAGCTGTTGTGTGACAAAAATACACAGGTAAACCACAGCAATTTAAACAAAAGCCTTAATAATGAGTATGGTAAAAATGTATAATAACAGCTTAACAAGAAACCCACTTGAAAGAAAGCAGGGGACTTGGCAGTATAAGTATGCACTAATTATAGGATGGAGATTTGACTGACATTAGTAAGCACGTACAGTGTGTAATTTCTGTACATAGGATAAGGACAATGGGCTGTTTCTATGTCTAAGAAATTGCAATGCTTTGGTCTCTAGCCCATGACCTCAAGTTATTCCCTAATGTGCTTTACAACACAGAGAGTGGCTTTCAAATGCAACTGGGTCATGCTTTTCACCCACTTACACTACTAGCTGTGCGTTCCTGGGTTCAGAAAAGGGGTTGCTTTCTACAAGCGACATATGAAGGCTGTAGCAGACCCACAGCACGTTCTTTTTTTTTCCCTCTCTCAATGACGATCTGTGAGGGCAGACCTGCTTTTTTACAGGATGCCTTACAGAGCTCACAGTGCAACCACAAAAAGGTGGAGGGTGGGGAAGGGCTTTGCAGTGACGGAGCTGGACTGATGCGGGGGCTGATTTTCAGTTCCACCACAGAAATCCTGGGGCCATTTCCAGCCTTTGGTGCAGTTGCCCATCTGTAACAGGTTGACAACAGTCTTCTTGTTTGAGGGCTCTCCTTTCCTTCAAAGAAAAGAAAATAACATCAGCCAAGGTGGTAAACATGAAGATGGGTCATTGTTTACTTATGATATGTACAACTGTCACCATCACAGGAGCTTTGCCAGGACTATGGCAAAGAAAATAACCAAGTGAGCCAGCTGGGTTTGTTTCCTCCCAGCTTTGGGTGAGGCACCCACATTACTCTTGTCTTTCTTCAGGTTTTTGCCTGAGGTAAACTTAGAAGTTCGAGAGACCTGATTTTCAGTGAATAGATGTGACCTTGGGCACGCTGCTTTTACAGTAAAGTCTGGATGACAAAATTCCCTTTTATAATTGTTTAGCAGAAACGGTAAACTCTTAGCTTATAAAGAAAAAGCTAACAACATCTTTCTGGACAATTTTTTTTCTAATGGAGTATAAATTATATTTCTAGGAAAAAAAACCTGAATTCTGTGCACTGGCTTTATGCTATTTAGTCTCCCAATACCATATCTCACACATACTCAACGTACAATAGTTGTAATCAGCAAGATTACAACTGAGGTAATGCTATGGTAGTTATCGTCCACGCTGCTAAAACTGACCATTATGGGAAGGTATGTTCTGAGAGTGATGCTCATGCTATGTGGTTCCCGTCAACAGGAGAAAGTAAGAAGAGGGAAACATGCTTAAAATTACAGCTCATATTGAAGAAAATTAACACAACTCTTTTTTTTTTTTTTTTTGTCTTGCGTAGAGACTGAGCTTAACCATAGACCTTGAGCTTAACCATGCCATGCATAAACAACAATGAGCACTTTCCTGCCTATTTGGTTTTGAAGTTCTCATGTATGGAAGTCTGAGTCCAATCTTGTCATCACAATCTAATTGTGTGAACCCTCTTTTAGCACTGTACAGCAAATACCAGACATGGCAACTGCTGCACATACACGTGCACAAGTGCCTTCACCTTTGCAATGCCAAGGCCCTTCTGTGCACACTTCTGTGGCCAGCCTTTCACTTGCAGCTTTGCAGCCTTCCACCCGAACTGCTGTTTCAGTCTTTCTCCCTTCTCCTTCCTATGCTGTTGCCTTTGTGCTGTTATTCTCATGGCATTCCACCTGCAGATCTCAGTGTTCTAATAGGTTCGCATGGAAAGCAATTGATAACAGACTGAGAGTCCCTGCTTTCTTGCCCCTGTGTTTCCTGCCTGTTTTGTAACTTTACATTAGGGGAAAAACAATACTTGGCAAATAGAAAAGTAGATAATAGTAATGTAAATATCCCATAGGCATTACCAGCCATAAACATGTGCAAAGTGGAGTGACTGCATGTACCACCTGCAACTGATTAAATGTGATCCTGACAGCAACATACGCAGGAACAACCAAGAGGGAGTTTGTCTGGGTCCTAACGCCAAGCACAGAGTTAACAGAGGAAAAAGCCTGACAAGAATAGTTATAGTCACCTCCCTCCTCCTCACTGCTTGCTGACACTGGAAAGGACACTTTTCTAGGGTCCCCACTGCTTTGCTTCTTGGCTGGCTGCTGAGCAGTTTCCCCCTTCCTTCTCTTTCCATTCTTTTTCCCCGATGGTAACTTCAAGTTGGTGCGTGGTCCCTACTGATAAAACACTGTAAACCAGGTAGACAGGTAAACCTGTCTCAAAAAGTGTGATCATACTGTCCCCATACAGTTGGCAAGGTGCCCTCCTCTTCCTTTGGCATCAGCCTGCGGTGGGAATGGTGGGAAGCAGAGCTACAGAGGAACAGCTACACCCCAGTAAAAAATACTGACTCTATGTATTATTGCTTGGGTTAGTTATATTTAGATATTGTTTAACTTCACTATGTAAAGCAACATCTTATTCTAGGATAGAACAGGAGAAGAACTAAGATTAAGCAACACTCCATTGTAAGGGCTGAGATGCAGTGGTTTTACTTTCTGTCAGTGTTAAGCATTCAGGCTCATGTTCTTCCAAACCAAGACCCTTCCTGACAACAAAGCATTACGTCTCCCTGATCACTTTGGTGGAGCAAGCATAACAAGTCCTGGTGCTTTGTCACCGAGGGGTACACCCTCCCTCCTACCCTGGTGCAGGGACTTCGTACCAGATGCGAGGGAAGGCACGGATACAGATTTTGCTATTGCCACAAAGCTGCTTATCCCATCCTACCCCGCTGATGAACCCTGTTAAGAGTAGGAGAAGATGCTGATGCACGTTACCAAGCCGTACCCTCCAGCAAGCGGGCTGCGCGCCTGGCAGCACAGCACCGCACCGCGCCGCGCCGCACAGCACGGCACAACACGGCACGGCACGGCACGGCACGGCACGGCACGGCACGGCACGGCACGGCACCGCACGGCACGGCACGGCACGGCACGACGCGGCACCGCACGGCACGGCACCGCACGGCAACACCCGGCGGTGCCCGGCCGCGCTCCCTCTGCTGGCGCCCGGCAGCTGC
The DNA here is from genome assembly GCF_023638135.1 of Falco biarmicus. Taxonomy (NCBI): domain Eukaryota; kingdom Metazoa; phylum Chordata; class Aves; order Falconiformes; family Falconidae; genus Falco; species Falco biarmicus. Next base: position 11,736,747 of record NC_079311.1, read on the forward strand.
GTCCTTGCCAGCCCCCGCAAAACGGGGGAACACACCAGCAGAAGAGCTGAGACTGCACTGAAGAGGTGGGAGAGAAGACCTGGAACCTGGAACCAGAGCCCTTGGGCACACGAAGCACAGGCTTACATTTCCTTCGCGGCACGGTGAGCCATCGGTCCGGCTCACTACTGCCAGCAGCATGCCGATGGTGTCTGTGTTCTACATAGGTCTTGGAGCAGTTTTTTCTATTATCAGTTGGAGGTGTCACCCAAAGAACCTGCAGCCTTCTCTCCAGTTACTCATAGTAGCAGAATAGTCACAATTTGTTTAGTTTAGTCCATTTTCATGGGCCTCAAAAGCTGTGAACTAAGCAACAGATTAAAATGCAACACATTTCTGCCCTCATATAAAAATCCTCTGCATAATGCACATTCTGCCATTACAGCACCCCTTTACAGGTCTCATCCTAACAGTGCACAGCAAACTGGCATGTTTTTCAGCCATGTCTGCTTACGGCAGAAACTCCAGCAATGGCATAATATGAACGTTCGTAATGCAAGGATCAAATATCCCAAACACTCAGCGCCACCAGGTGCCACAGTACCCATCCCGTGCCACAGGCACAGCAGTGAGATGCTGCCACGAACGAGTGGTTTAGGTTAAGTTGCTTAAAGAATCACCATCAAAGGCATGAATGAAATAGATGATCTCCAGAGGTCCCTTCCCACCCTGACCATTCTATGATTCTCTGTGAATATCAGCCCAGGCCCTGCCATCAGCTTTTGGCAATGGACTTTCCTTAGGATCGCAGACTTGGGAGCTTGAGAACTCTGAGAAGTGTCCCTGTCCTGCAGTCCAGGAGAGCTCAAAGTGCCTCACTTAGGACTGCTGTTTATTTGTTTGGAGACTTCAGTCATCAGTAATCTTCCATCCTGGCCACATTCTGAGTCAGTAATAAATTACATTTTTAAAAAAAATTCCATTGACAGTGGTATTTTACTACTTGGAACCATAATAAAGAATGTCCCCGGGCTTGTTAAAGGATGATCAAGGCCATCAGGCAGTAGTGCTGTTCAGGTAAGAAATGTTTCTGGTACAGCCAGTGCCATTCCGCACCTCATCCATGCAAGAGATGCCAGTATGATCGAGGGACACTTGAGTGCTAACTCATTACAGAGGGGCTGAGGCCTAAACAGGGATTCCTGAGATAGCAGAGCAGCCCCCGGGAGGGGTGAGATGCATCACCATAGATACCCACCCATGCCACCTTATCTGAGGGGAAGGCAGCGGGATACTTAGCCACATGCTCATGATGCTGCCAGTGGGATGCACATTTATCCTGGGTCAAGTAGCATAGTGTAAATACATTTAACTGAAAAACAAGAGGTCCAAGTTTTCTGGTTTTCCTTCTTCTTGTTAATGAATTGCTTGTCCTGTTGGGTGTGAATCCATTACCGCTTATACCAGTCGAAGTGTGGGATGTGGTAGCCTGCCCTTCTCTCCCTGGCATAAGCAATTTTCATACAACTGCATCAGGGGTCAGGCACTGCCCTGATCTGGCTGCCAGCAGCAGCCAGCATCCCCCAGAGCAGCATGGTGAGCTCTCACTCTTCTAGCATGCAAGCAACACCACTGATGTACCAGACAGAGAAGAAACACAGTGGCAAGTTGGAGACAGGTTGTGCTGCTCTGGATCCATCTCCACAAAAGCACTTTCCTTCTAAAGATTATACCTTTCTCTAGGATTACACAGGCATCACAGTCCATCACCAAATGACATTCACAACTACCAACCATTCTGCGCAAGAGCAGTATGACTGATTACACAAGAAACACACAGCATTAACTATAGACACAGGCAAAGAAGCAAGTATGCAGACTCTTCCTCCAGGTGCCAGGACATAGTTAATATTGAATTGGATGCTGCACACCTTTCCCCTCCACCCTCACAGTCCTGAAAAACTTTTCAGTAAAAGAGTTGCACAGAACGGAAAACTGCAAAGGCACGGGGTTGATGATGAAATACATAAGAAATTAAACCTTTCTCCTTATACCCAAGTTCTTCGTTTCAGTTCTTGTAGTGTTACAAGACAGTGTTTGGAAATGTACTTTGAATATGTGTGTTCAATTGAAAAACATTTTCTAGTATCTGTAGGTTTCAGAAGATTATTTTAAGGTGGATCCCTAAAGAAACAAAATTTATGTGACTATTTTGCACACAAGCACATACATTGTGTTTTCCAATAGCTTGAGATTATTAGACTTTTTTAATAGTATCTGATAGAGATGGTCAGTTCCTACAAGCTTTGTGAAACACTACAGGAGAGAAAAATGCTGTTTGTCTCCCAGTCAGAGGAAAAGTTAGTGCTGAGTTCAGCTTTTACAGAAACATGTTGTGCATTCCCCAATCCTGGGATCAGAACTTGCATCTCATTAGACATCAGGTAATTCAAAGGTAAGACAACATTATAAGAAGCAAATTTCTATTAGGTCTACATCTCACAGTAACAGAGGACAGTTTGCAATTAGAGGAAGACATGAAAATGAAAAAAACTATCATTGAAACATCAGAATTTTGGGACATAATTTTTCTTTTAATCATTACAACAAGTTATTAAGAAAAATGTCTTTGGTGGTGGGCATCACAATCAGACTGAATTGTGCCTTCTTTAACAATTATGGATTTTATTGATAGTTATACTGCATCAAAGTAAAATCAGGACTGGCATTTTAAAACAGTATTGTAGTTACAGACGAAAGGCCAGTGTTCTACTAATGTTCGAAAATGAAAAGCGGCAGCATCTTTTCCAGACTCACTGCTAGTACTATGTCACCTTTAACACCTGATTTTCCTGAGATAAGAGCCATGATTGGCTTTAGCTTACCTATGAAGAAGAAACAGAATCATCAGAAAAAGAGAAGGAACTGGCTGTGCACAGGAAACAGAAATATTGCTAGAGTAAGATGTTCCAGTTCTTTAGAAATCCATGTTTGGTATATATTTTGTATTATTCGTGTGCTAAAAATGCTGAACCAGACTCTGCAATTAAGTCTCATACCCTTAAAATATCTCAGTCTAACAATGTATTTCCATATATCTGTATCTACCTATCTACATCTCACAATATTGAAGCACTTTGCTGAAAAGGAGGGGGCTGATTAATTGAAATCCACTTTTAAAGGTATTTTTTGAGGACTTGATTATAATTATTAACTTAATAGATAATTCTGCTTTCATGATTAATCTACTATCTTCTGACTTAATTTTAAAGTTTTGCTAAAGAAGGTTCAGAACTGTTTAGAACAGTGAGAAATGTGGAAATCACACTTACAAACCAGTGCAGCAATATAACGTTATGAAAGTTGTGACATTAACTCTTGTCCAACTAATATTTCACCAATAAAAGCCTTTTCTAGAGTCAGACCAAACTCAGTTAAGAGGGGCAATTGCATCAGATGTTCTATGCTGTGTCTTAATTAAATTATTAGATTATGGTTGATTTTAACTGAGAGAAGACCATATACATCAGGGGAAAAGAAACAAACCAGGTTATTTTTCTACCACGTTCTGCTGCAAAGCAGTGCACATTTAGGAAGCACAGGTCAGAGATGTGCAGAAGTCCAACAGTTTGACTGGATCCTTTCTGAAGCTACACGCGCTGCTAAAATTCCAGCACCTGGTTAGTAAAAGCAGCAGAAGCTTTTATGACTCTTGGCAGCACTTTTTGTGAGTTGCTGTGCTGTTGTGAGACTTTTTCTCCTGTGCCTCTCCAGGACCCAGTTTTGCAGAGGAAAATCTGTTTGAAACGGCAGCTGTAGAGCTCCATTGACATCCCTGCGGATGCCTCACCCTGCCACTGCAGGGGAAGATCCCTCCCCCTCCCTGCCCCATCCCAGTTTTCTGCCTTCTGAAAGCAAACGCTGCCCCTCCTAGGCAGTGTTTTAGAGAGGGATGCTCTCGGATTGGAGGGACAAAGCCGACCTGGAGAAAGAGGAGTAAGTCAAGTCTGGCCCAGAGTGAAAGGAGAACTACTGCAGGCTCGGAGGCCGGTGTGTAACATTTGTGATGCGAGTGGAAAGCAAAGTTGCTGTGGCACGTGGTTTACATGCATTCTCTAACTGGGGCTGGAAACTTGAACCTCTTGGCTTTTTCCATGGAGTTACGGAAAGCAGCACAAGCTTTATGCAGAGCGCTGAATCGCACGTCCCTTCAGACGGAAAACCTGTGGTCCGAGAGGCTTTATTGTCAAGTATGCTTCAAACTGGAGTTGATCTTTTGCTTTTCAAAAATGCGGTGATGCTTTGTGTAAGCCAGACATCTTTCAGGCGCTCTTAAAACTTGTTAAGTTTCTCAGGAGGTTTGGATTGGGCCCATTGAGGGGGGCTGGGGAGGGGGCATTGGATTAAATGTGGCTGCTGGGAAACTGTTGACTTTAACGTAAAGCCTTTAAGGGAAGTAATTGCCGTTTTGGAAAATCAAGGGTTTGGCACTTGCGCGCGGCTCCCTGCATTGGCATTGTGGCTCTGGACTTGAACTTCGCGCCGCGTTGAGACAGCCGCTTTTTGTGTTGAGAGGACCGTGACCAGTAAGGTACAGAGAGCTGCGTAGGTGCGCTGTCTCATTAGAAACCAGCATTTGTTTTTACAAGGTAGCAGCTCTGTTGCAAACACTGTGTTGGATCATTTTACAAACAGGGAGAAGTGTAACTGGGTGACCTGCGCAACCTTCTTGCTCGATAGCGTTTGCAAACTCAGGGAGTGGTCTTGCCTTCCCTGGAACCGTATTGTGCTGTGGCTGTAGCCGTTCCTTTTGTGTTTAGGGGGCCTTCTTGGTAAATCGATGGAGGGGTTTGCCTGGCTGGAAGACTGTGCTCATTACTTTTGCCCTTAAAGAGTGTTAGAAGTCAATGATGTACAGGTTTTGCTTTCTTCCTCATCTTTACCCTCCGCTTCCCCCTTTGCCTTTAGGAAATTAGCAGGATGCACTCTCTTCATCACAGGCGCAAGCCGGGGCATTGGCAAGGCCATTGCTTTGAAAGCTGCCAAGGACGGTGCCAACATTGTGATAGCTGCCAAGACAGCTGAGCCCCATCCTACTCTTCCAGGGACTATCTACACTGCTGCAGCAGAGAGTAAGTTGTAACAAATGAGGACAGGGTTCAGGTACTGGGCTGGGTGTGTGCCCTAGTTTAATTGCTGTACCTGAGTGGAAACCTGTGTAGACTCCCTCAGCTCCAACTTACCTTCAATACAGTCAGTTTTGTGCTTCTCTTGCCTCCCAGGACTGCTGGGAGGTATCAAAATATTACTGTAATGAAGATGCCCGTGCATATAGATGTGAAAATGCTACGTTAATTGAGATGTATGTGTGTCCCATACACATTCTCAGCGTTGAGATTTGCTTTGGGCTTCCCTGTTCTTTTTGCAGTGTGTGAAAAGGTTTCAACTTGAGCGTGTGATTTTCAGTGTCTTCTTGAAGCATGTCATCAAATGAGAGATTCTCAGTAGGCTCACGCTGTTTGCTCCACCCGAGAGCAAATTTTAACATGTTTAATTTTTTAATTGTGCAGTTGAAGCGGCTGGAGGAAAGGCTTTGCCATGTGTCGTTAATGTGAGGGAAGAACAGCAAATTATTAATGCCGTGGAGAAGGCTGTGAAGACTTTTGGAGGTACGCTGAGGTGTGGGGGAGACATTAACAGGCAGAGTGTTCAAACAAAAAAGGAAAGAACAGCCTGCCTTACTTGTGCTTTTTGTCTTTAGTGTGAAGTGCCTTATTTTAAAACCAGGCATTGATATTTTGGGGACACAGAATAAAGAGTTTGCTGCATCTGGCTTTACAGATGCTGTCACACAAAGGTGCAGACCATGTGCACTTGTACACTTGCTGAGTGGGCCATGTGTGCTTTTACTATTCAGCTTCAGTCTTTACCAGCCAAACGGAAGGAAGGGGAGGTAGCTGGCTGCAATGATGTAGGTTAATCCTTGTACTGCTACATGAAGGTTGTGGAAGGCAGCACCTTGTCTGTTGCAGCTGAGGGCAGGGCAGTGTCCATGTGTGTGTGTACTTTTACAAAAGGAAAAGTTGTGTATCACTCAGTATGTCTGTGCAGCCTACCTCAATGCAATACAGAGGTATGAATACTAGTGTAGGTAATAAACTCAGGAAAGAAAAAAAAAAAAAAAATAAATCAATGTGATGTTAATTTACCAGGTAATTAGGGCCCTGCTAAACAGACGACGTTTCCACTTGTAAGGCAGGTCCAGAATATCTGCATGACACTGCTATCACAGAAACAAAATCTGCAGGGTGACTATTGCTCAACCCACCTTTTTTATGGGACATGTGTGCAAGCAACCGTGTGGGGAAAAAATTCACTTCAGGCATCCTGCCTGGACTCACAGGAGCAGAAGTAAAGAAAACATCTGCAACCTAATATGCATATTCTTGAGAAAGAATTCATTTAGTGACAAACCACTTATTGTCTTAATCAGTTATATCTTCTCTAAAAATGTCACATTTTATCCATATTTATTAATATTGCATCAAAGAAAAATGAGGACTACCATTTTAAAACGGCATTGCATTATATATCAAAGGCCACTGTTCTGCTAGTACGTTTGACCCTCACAGTTTAGAGTTAAGCTGGGTCAACATCTTCTCAAGCTTTATTGCTAGCGCCATGTTACCTTTAATCCTTAATTTTCCTGACATGAAGGCCAGGGTTGGCTTTAGTTTACCTAAAAAGAAAGAACAGAACCATCAGAAAATGAAAAGGAACTGGAGACAACCTGTGCACAGGAAAACATAATGGCCACTACAGCAAGACCTAGCAACTACACCGCTACCAAGTTCTGCAGCAAACAGTGCAGATTTAGGAAGCATGGGCCAGAGATGTGCAGAACCGAAGTCCAGCAGTTTGACTGGATTCTTTCTGAAGCTACACTTGTTGCTAGAATTTCAGCACCTGGTTAATAAAAGCAGCGTAAGTTTTTGTGCTCTTCCTGTTCATAGAACGGAAGAGGTCAGAAAAATCTGAAGAGTTATATCGTACACTTTCACTTGAGCAACAAAAAGTGAAAAGCTCCTCCATCCCAGGATCACAAGTGAGCAGGCTATCTTTATATGCCCATCAGCAGATTTTCTGGGCCTCAGTACCTGTGCCTGCCATGGCAAACGCCTTTGTCACTCACCTGTGAACATCTTCACAAAGTCAGCACTCGACATGCTCATAACCACATCAGCCGTCACAGGTGGCTTTCCAAAACCAGCACTCCCACCGGCAGTTTTCAGGTCAATATACCACGTGCCTCCTTCATCACCTGCACACACAGTGAAAAGAAGTGACAAGGCAGCAAAGAGCACTGTGCCCTCCCTGTTCCTCCCTGTCACATGGCCACTACTGTGTCTGTTTGGAGCAGTTATGTGATTGTATATATACTGGTGGTGCTCTGCAACAAATTATTACTTGCCCCATGTTCTGCAAGCAGGCAAAGCCATCCTTTGGCAGATGCCCCACAGCACCATGTATTGGGGACATTGGCAGAAGAGCCCAAAGGCAGCACTTGGCTGACAAGAGTTGGTGGCAGCCAGTGCTTTTAACATGCCAGCACCCCTGTCTTACCATCACACTAACTTGGTGCAGTAGGGCCAGCACAGTGAGAAAGCCTGCCTGCATATGCCAGGAGTGGCAGCAGCTTCCTGCATGTGCTGAAATTGGTCAAAATAATAGAATACCGCATGTTGGAAGGCACCCACCATAAGCATCATTGAGTCCAGAGGAGCTCCACGCTGAACAGAACAAAAGGTGGTCTGTTTCAGAGTCAGCTAGAAAAGGTGAGTGCTTCTGTTTGAAAACACCAAGTGCCTTTTGCTAGGGGTGCGTGCATGTGAAGGTTTTACAAGTGATGATCTTACCAGATAATTCAAACTGAAAGACACCCTGAGTAGTTTTCACATACTCCTCACTCATTGCTCCCTGAATAACTCTGAATGTTTCTGCAACAGGACTCAATGGCTTGGCTGAAGCAGATTCTGTGTTAACCTTAGCTCCATCTGATCCTTCATGCTGGGATCCGCTTGACTTCTTCTCTTTGAATGCTTGGGAAGCACCTACAAGAAAGAAATTATTTTTCTCTTTCAAATGCAAAACACTTTAAAACTGCATGCAGAAATATGCGTAGAGAACTCAGTTTGAAAAGATTTAAGCTTCACAGTAGGGCAAATCAGTATCTTCCACTTCAGTATTAATACTAATAAAGGATGTTCTTTGCACCTGGGAATCTGAACAGGTGTAGAGCACTAAAGGTAACTCTGCAATGTATTTCACTTCTTAATACGTCAGAAGAAAACTGAAAATAAAACCACAGCAAAATTCTGACTGTACACAGTTCATTACAAATGCTTGCACAGCACATTGTTTTCTAACACAATCCATAGACTCCCAACTGCAGTCACAAAAAATAAATCAATGTCTTCATTAGGTATCACTTTCACCTCAAAATACTTCTCTTGTCTATCTTGCTAAGAACATGGATATTTTCATTAATTCTTCTGCAAAGGCTTCTAAGCTAGAAATCAATTCGCTCCTTTAATCAGCATGTTACTATACCACAGTGAACATTTACATTTAAGAATACAGGACAGCATTTGCAGCTTAGAAGGCTGATGAAGTTGAACAGCCTCTAAACACGTTGCAGAAAGTCTCTTAGGCCTCTTCAGCATCAAAAAACACACTAGGACTATTCTGCAAGTCCCTACTAAACCTGCATTGTGAGGTCCAGGGAACTAACATCATCCATCCCTGGCAGAACAGTCCTAGTGTGATTGATCAAACAGTATTTTCAAGGGAAAGGGACTGTCCAAACTTTGTGTCCTCTGCCCTTCTCTTATTCCTATTTTGGCACTCCTGTCAAACCTGTTAAGCATTCTTACTTGCCCTCCTACTTGACACACAACAATTCTGAAAAAGGAAAACTGATGCTTTTCTAAAAAAGACTTCTCCATGTCAACTAAAGAGATATTGAAATTGTGTAAACTGTGCAAGTTTCATCTAAGTAGCAATGGAAGCTCTACATTGTGTTCTTCTGTATGAACTTAGCAAGGCAAATGAGACACTCCTACAAAATGTGCTGTTTGCTCTTTAATTCCTTTTTCCAGCAATGTTTACCTGTGACCTTCATACTATTGCAATTCAGATGGTTAAAAAGCAGTCTTCAAAATAAGGTACTGATTTACCATGGAAGTCCTGCAGAAGGTAACATTTTCCCCCTAGCTTTAAGTAGAGTAACTTCCATAAACCTTACACTCCAAATGAGAAAACGGTTTTTGCCTAATAGCTTGAGTGGAATCCAAGTTCTTGGGAGAAAAGAATTAAAAACCCACTTGAAATACAGAGGGCATTCATTATCGTCAGAAAAAAAATGACTTTTACACACAGTGCTTTCCCTACCATATCCTTCTGGTTTCATAGCTGTCATGTCACCTTCAACATCCAAGAAGAAGTCAGGCATCAGGGGGTGACCTAAAAGGGAGGAAAATTGTAATAGTAAGTCCAGGTAAAGTTGGACAGCACAAACAGGAATCCATTTTGTACGAAACTACAGCCAAGTCTTAAGTGCAAAGTACAATCTGAAAGGAAGGCATAGAATAAAATAACACGTTTAGTCTGGTTCATTGAAAATATGACCTAGAAACCCCTTAAAAGTTGCAATGAAAAACTTTTGAAGGAAAAAAAAAAATGTATCCCACTAGCTGGTAAATAGTAATACATACATCTACAGTGCAGGTACACTTTCTTTTCACTGAAGATTTTTTTTTAATTTAATAGGCACTTGACTAGACTCTCAATGGACTCATACGTGCCTTCCATGAAGACATGTTCTGAAAGCTAAGGCAAAGCAACTTTTAATTTAAGAGCCCCTAGCAAAAAACCTACGTTAATATTCTCCCCACCATCATTCCGCCTTCCTGAATTTACTCCTCACCTTAAAGATCTGTTTTACCTGGTGCAATTGCATAGACATCAAAATCCTTAACTCCTTCTTCTCTCAGCAGAACTTCATCAATAATGAAGTTTCCAGTGAAACTTTTTGGTTTTGTTAAAATGCAGTATGCAGCATCTGCAAGGATGTCTGTTTTCCTGCACTGTTTTTCTATTCCAGATCCTCCCAGCATATCCATAGCAGATGTATGTATGGCTAGAAAGTTTGGAGAGTAAAAAACCAGCACTTTAACACTGATGACACAAAATTCCCATTTCTCTGGTAATTACACAAACTTTGTTTTCCTTTCATGCAAAAAGAAATTGTAGGAAGACAAAGCTATGAAACACTACCAACCAACAAACAATTCTCTACAAGCACAAGTAAAAATCAGAAATCTATTAAAGGAACCAAAATGTGAAATAATGGGCAAGACTTTTTATGACATTCACATCCCTCTATCCCTTTATCAGTGCCCCTCCGTCATGGATTTCCTCCAGGTAATTCAGTACATGAAAAACTAACAGGACAACTCTTTTTCTCAGTGAATGTATGATACATCAGCCACTAAAAGGGATTTCCTTTGGTGATTATCACACTGAAAATCTTCATGCTTAGTTTTAGTCTTGTAACAACTCCCATGAGATACCAAAGTGCCTCTCCTAAGTTAATGAGACATCAAATACCAAAAATTCAAATAATTTGTTCAGTATTTCACAGAAAGGCTGTGTTAGACCAAAGAATAAAATTCACACCTCCTAAGGTTCTGGTTGTTTTATTAACCAATTCTACGAAGTTTTGCACGATTCCATTAGTCTTCTTTATGCTTCCCCCAAGGGAGCTACTAACATTGTGGCATGTTTCAGCCTAAGTCTGTAATTTGCTCTTCCAGGCCAAGGTATCCATTCTGCTTTTCTTTCATCTTGTTCCACAGAGGCCATTTGGCTGTAGCTTTTGACATCTGCCATGTTACTGTTTTCCCCCCTTATAGTTCTGCCTCATGACTTTTTCTACTCAACGCTCTGCCCCCAAGTTTTGGGACAGATTCACAATTCCTCTCCTATACCTGGTGCTAGCAGATCCTGGAAGTGGAAGGACAAACCTAATTGTACATCACTTCTGTCCTCCTTTCGGTGCTTCAGTTCCACACAAAGTAACAGCAGCTTTGATGCAGAAGTGATCCCAACATCCCTTAAAGCAAAGAACAGGCACTGTACACATCTATCTGAGCTGGATCATTCACCTTCCAAAGTAGGAACTGGGAAGAAAGATGGCAGTCTTCAGTGCTGGCCAGGGAGACCCTGTCAAAGTGTTTTCGAGGAAAGTGCACGAGTGGGTAGATCTCCCTGATGACTCGCTTATTTTACTCTTCTGTGGTGAGGATTAGTCCCTAGGTTTCACTTACCTTTGACCAACCTCAGCTTCTTTTTTTCAAATCAATTGAACTGCTATAAATATAACAGTTTTATAATATAATATAAACATATTTATATTTATAAAATTTATAAAACATATTTATAAAATAATATAAACCAAAACTGGCAAATAGATGTACTGTACATACACCTAGGCCTCCCTAGGTCTTTTTCCCATTTTTAAGGATAGAAAATAAATTTGCATCAATTTGGTCTTCCGAAATGCAATCTGTCCTGCAAAGTTTTTAATTTTTAAAAAAATAATTACCAACAGTTCAGACAACATTCCTTTCGAATACTCTGATGAAATTTACCAGGTTCTGTTGACCTGAATATATTCCACTATTCTGAGGATTCATTAACCTGTTCACTTTTCCTGGCCCATGCTTCTGCCACTTTTCTGTTAATATCAACTGTTCTTCTGAGCACAGTAAGCCTATGTTCACAGATTGAAAAACTTTTATTAGAAGTTTTAAACAGGTACTGCCTCAGAGCCTGGCTGCACATTGTTCTACCTATTTCATGTAAAGTGCTGCTTGTTTTCCTTTAATGCACATGAAGAGTCTTCCAGTTCTGTCCCAGAATACCTCTAATATTTATATGTACTTAGTGATGGGCTCACCCCTCTTTCACTTCTAGATAAATGGAGAGCTCCTGGCATCTTAGTATCAGCATACTTTCACACGTTCAAAAAGCTGGATTTACCAACAGATACTAGCATCCTTACTACCACAAAGGCTAATCACATTTGTATGAGATTACAGTGGATTCTTTAATTAAGAACAACTTTCTCACTTTTGGAAGACAAACCTTTAGAAAGAACATTTTTTTATACTGGAGAATTTGCACATTATTAACCTCTTTTATACTTGAGGGCACATCAGTTTTCATGGGGGCATCACTGATATATACAAACTTTGAGAGCTCATCTAGTGTTTCTAACAGTCTTAAACTGAACGAGCAAGAATGGATTCAGCAAATACAAAGCTCTGTCTGCATACTTTTGATTTTATAGAAAGCATAATTATTTTTTAATTACTTTGCAGCATGCCACCAAGAGAAATCTTTATAAAGAAAGCATTTATTAGAATATGGTGTTGTCATTTGTAAACTGAATCTTCTTGCACTTCCAAGCCTCATGTTCTGCAGGTTCCTGAGGGGAACAGGTATTAGCTGCACTCTAGAAGAAGTGTGAGCTTCTGCAGTGTTGTCCTCTTACTTATTTCAGCAGGTACAAGTTAGTTACCAAGGACACAGTAGCACTCTAACGTACAGAGAAAGATACTACTTTCTTTGGTTTGGGTCCCCCACTGCACCCCTGGTAAGAATGTCAGATTCTGTAGACGTTTAATTAATACCATCACAGACATCTTTTATTACTAGACCATATCTGCGACACTGGTACTATAGCATAATACAAACAGTGGAAAGAAATAATGTATTCAACTGTGCAACGTAAGATTTAATGTAACTTCTACCTACAAAGTGAGCCAACCTTCTGAAAAATCTTCCATTGTGCGTCGGTGGACAAATCCTACTAGGTTGTGCTTTCCCTTGCCAAGAAAAACAGGAGGCCAAATTGTTCAGATGGGTGGGGAAAAACACCTACATTGCAAAATAAAGACCTAGTATAACCAGCTGGTCCCTGCAGGAAGAATTCTTTAGCTTTCAACAGTTACTTGGGACCCGTAAAACCACCAGTTTGTTTACACGACAGCAGTGGATGCTTTCTCCAGCATATCCAGTATCACAGACTGAAGGTGTTGAAAAATCAGAAAGCTCTGGAGAGCACACATAATGTGTCAATGCAGCATGTAAATATGTGCACTTACAAGACACATGTAATCTTCTAACAGCTTTTGTGTGAGAAAATAAGTCAAATCAGCAATGTTGTCTGCAGCCTGATACACATCTATCTGTCTCAGTTAGATACTTCCTTCATTGTTCTTAACGCTCATATATGTTACAGTGTGTAATCAGTCAGTGACCAAAAAACATAAAATTGTAGGTAAAGATCACCTCTGCTAATGGAAAATCAAATTACTCCTACATATAGGATTCTGAGGAGATATAAAACACATTTAGCACTGGCATTTTAGGGACAAGCCAGACAGGAAGGGCATGAATCTAGGAAAGTCTTTAAGAACCAAGTTTCACGGCTCTATTCCAGATGACAAAGACAGATCCTGGGAAATCTCCATTGAAACATTTCTGAGGTTCTCCTCAAGCAAGTTGGAAACAAGTGCATATTTAACTCCTTCAGAAGTGAAAAAAACAACAACCAGATATCCCAAACCTAACAGATGAGCTTTCACTCCACTGCCAAGAAGGCAATGCAGACCCTGAAGTTGTACTGAAGGCAACTGGACGTATGTCAAAGGTGAAGAGTTTATCCTTTTAGACAGTACAGGTTTTGTGATGATGTAATTATCATGAATGATGTTATTATTATTCAAAACAGTCAATCCATTACCAAAACATTTCTATGGGTAAAACTCACAGTGTGAACAGAATTATGAGGCACCCATTCACTGGGATAGTTTAAGATGCAAGCATCCAGACCAAGGTCTGTCAGACATACTAATTCAAGTGCTCAGCAGAGTATCAGCTAGGGTATTTAAGCAGAGAAACTCAGCTGATTTTGACTGAAATAATAAAGTTTTGCCCATTTTCTTCCTTACCTTACAGAAGCAAATCACAGAGTTCTAGTTCATACCAGAAGTTAAAACAGGCCTGCAGTGCCTAACAGGAAAACAATGAAAAGTGTCTGGGCACAAACACTTCTTACACTGGAGCACAAACTCCAGAAGAGGATCTTGGTTTATGTTTTTATTTCCTCTTCCTTCTTCGCTCCCTCCACTAATTAAAAAAATACACTCTGCTCTTGTAATGTTACATAACACAGTGACTGGACTCACACCATTAAAGGGCAGGATTACCCTCTGTCTTTATGGATTTTAATATCAGTATCATTTCTGCACATAGGTGTTATTTGGGGTGAAGAGACTGGCCTCTTTGGCAAACAGCTGACCAGACTTTCAAACAGCAGCCCTGATCAACACTGACAACAAACTGAAGTTAATACAACATGGGAGGATTAAGTTGTTTTTCTTCCATAGCACACACGATTTTCCTGTGACTTGCAAGCAGATGGTTCTATGAACAACTCTTTGGTGGCCTGCTATGCCAGATCTTGTAGGAACAGGGTTTTTTTGTAATTATTTCTGCACTTACAGAGGTATCTATTTTGTAGTTCCACCTACACTCTGGCAATTTAACTATTGAGGAATTCTAAATAGTACTATATACACAGACATTTAATACCTACTAATGAAAGCATGCTAATACTTTTGTGATTCTGTCCAAACCAAAACTCTGGGTGCACGAGAAAGAGCACAGACAAGTCAAATACTATACAGAACCTTCAGCCAACTGAAAGGGTTGAATGGGTTGCAAACTGGCTGCAGATGAGTTTGGATGAAAGTGGCAATGGTCTAGTGAGAGCTAGGAATGAAAACCAGCACATATGCAGGATGAACAAAGAATATACAAAATAACTGTCTGGTCTCCTGAATCAATTCCTGGAGAAGTTCGAAGTACATTCAAAATTAAATAAAACAAGCTGTAGAAGACAAAGTCATTATTTTAGTACCATTAGAAATAAAAAAAATATAAAACCACCTGTTTTAGGCCATAAAGCATTGACAGCAACTTCTCCTCTAAATTCTTCTGCCATTCCCAAGACACACATGGACATTCCATATTTAGAAATGGTGTAAGCTAAGAGAAGAAATATAAAAAAGATAAAAATTTTCACTATCAACAGAACTTTAATTATGATGGAAAGAAAACCCAAATTATTTGTTTATAAGGAAAATGAAGCTTTTGAGGACAAAAAGTATCTCCCTTAAGCCAAAATCTCTCCCTTCTCCCCACCACCCCCAGCAGATAAAAACTGGGGTTGGGAAAGTCTGCCATCTTTTCACTACAAATAAAATGAGAGCTACACATGTTTTGACAAAAGCAATCACTGAAGCCTAGCTGTATGGCGTTGTCGTTGTGCTTTTTATATACAGCACGCTAGCAAGAGTGCTCAATTTTTTTCAACAGGCCCAAGGCATACTAGCTGCTAACAACCAAAAGTGTATCCTACAGAAAGCAAAAATGTAAGGGAGAAGAAAAAAAAATAAAAAAAGGAAGTTCTAAATCGTTGCCATTAGATATTTTGAGAAGGGAAGCTTCTGGGGAGAAAAAACTGGGACTTGCTGGAGGAGTTTAACATGACAAGTGTCCAGAATTGAAAGTTTTTTACAGTTTTAAAATGAGCATCATGAACTTCATGACAAAATGGGGTCCCCCTCCCACATCTAATTTCCATTTTAAAAGACAACATTGAACTTTATCTCTATTAAATCAAACGTGAAGCTTAATCAGTAGAAAATAGATTTTTGGGTTTCATTCTCTATTTGGAATAAAAAATATTTTGTATTCTAAAAGAATTTCAATGAAAAAGCACAGACTCTTACCTTGAAAACATTCTTGAAAAGATAAGGGACATAGTGGGCCATGAAACCTGCACTACGTTTTCCCACAAAACAATTTACTTTAGGTTAGGTACAAAACACTGTGGGGGACTGTTAGTGTCAATCTGTGTATAGTGCTAAAGATACAAGATCTGGCATACTGGGCTGGCACTCCTGCACACTTCACCAGGTATTTATGTGGTTCTCAAAAATTAACAAAGGCTCTGAACGCTACTCACCACAATGGTTTTTGAACCACATGGGATTCAGATTCATAGGTGGGCTGAGGTTCAGGATATGGGGGTTCCTACTCTTCCTCAAGTGGGGAAGGCATGTTTTAGACCTGAAAGATAGATTCATACAAATCAGTCAGCTCTTATTTCATGGAACACCTGTAATTACACTAAAAACCACAGCAGCAGACCAGTATTTTCATTGAAGTCCACTAAGCTGAGATCCTGCCCCTGTACCAATTATTTGATATAAAGAACAACAACAAAAGCTATCCTAGCTTACTTATCTCAGGCCTAGTATTCATTCCTGCTAACTGGACCACATTCTCCCACTGGTGCAGCAGCATCTACTAAAGCTGATTTTCCAGAGGTTTAGAAGCCACAATCTCCTTGTAATAGTTCTGGTAGGCGCAACAAAACACTGTAAGGCAACAAGCAAAAATAACAGCGCAGAGCTGTATATTTAGTCATAAATACATTCTCTTTTGATCCAATACCTATTCCCTCTTTAAAATCACGTTAAAGAAATACTATATAGTGATAGGCTATTACAAATACTCCAAGTAAAACTGAAAGCCTATTCTCTGGGAGAAACAGTGACTGGGAGAGTCACTATTTCATTCGACTTAGAATTCACACATTACTGTAAATCATATCTTTTACTTTATAGAAACAGAATTCACTTTTAGGACTGTGGTACACTTTCGCATTTGATGTCTACTGGAAAATTTTTGACCAAGCTTCACAGAGAGAACAGCACCACAGCAGACTACACTACTGACACATTTCAGCAGGACCCATGCATACTGTCAGCCACAGAAGGGACACCTTCAACTGCAAAATCATTATAGTAGTAAAGTAAATAATTTACCACCTGCTTAAATGTCCTGGGGTCTCAACATTTTTCAGTGGCAGTGTGTGAGGTTCACTAACAGATGCCAGGTGCCTGTGTCTTTAAATGCATAGGAACTATGTCAACAGGTATATTCTATAAAATGGTACATCTTCCCTAATTACTCCACACAGACAAAAAATCCACATTTTTTTTAGCTATTGTAACTTTCCTACACAGACAAAAAATCCACATACTTTTTTTTTTTAACTATTGTAACTTTCTGAATACTAAATTGGAAACAACTCTACAAATACGAACACAATGTACAAAGCCAGAGGAAGAAAAGGCCAAAATGTTTGACTGGGTCTTCCCAATTTACAGTTATAAAAGCAATGACAAAGACCATTTGTAACTTCCCTTGAGAGGAATTAATCTTTCATATACTGTTCTATTCACAGCAACCTGGAACGTGCTTTTTCATCTTTTTAAGACAGAGCAGCACCTAAAGGAAAGATGACTTAAAAGAATTCTCCATTAATCTGAGATAGCTGGATGTACCAATCACAAAGCGATTATTACTGTTGGATGGCAAGGGGGAAACAAAGCTTGACACTGGCAATATAGTGGAACCCATTCAGAGACTTAGCAAGAGATATCCACAAAGCATTTTCTGGAATGTCAACCTCCAAAAACAATTTTCCTTTCCAAGTACAGAACCACTTACACCTATAGCTTATCAAAAGTAGACCCCACAGGCTGGAAGCACAGAAATCTCACTCTGTGAGCAGTCTTTCTTTCTTCCACCTTCCCTCTCCCTCCACGCTATCCACATGCTGTGCACTGCCTCTCTAATTCAGAAAACTATGTGTGTTTTTACACTATTCCAATGGCAAATCCCCTCACTGATTCTTAGCAAACAAACATTAAGGAATATAACTGTAGTTATCGGAATCTGCACAAAGGACGACAGACACTACTCTAGATAAAACACTGATACAAAAGCTCCTGATCACACCAAGCAACAACTCAATTTAGAGAATGGGCATCATTCTAAGGGCTTTTTTCTTTTCCTTCAAACACAACCCCATCAAAATAAAAGTTTTAATTCTAAACCAGAGCAACTTCAAATGACATCATGTAAATCTAAAATGATCCCACCTCCTGAATCCATTTCCAAAAAATAAGCAAAACAAGGACCACAGGAACACTGAAGTCAAATATTGGTATGTTAATTTAAATAAATGGTAGAACTGGTAAGCTGAAAGCAGATGGAGAACACTTGAGATTGTTAAGTTACATCTTTAACATTTCTCTTTTACCTATGCTGTTATATGATGTCTCTAAATATAAGAAAGAAACTTACGAGAACAAAGCTGAGAAACAAGATGTTACACTTGAAGTATGCAAAGACTTAGTAATTTTGCTTGAAACAAAAGAGCAGATAGCATTCAGCAAAGCCAAGCGGGAGCTCTGTTTGAAATAAACTAGTTTCTGATTCTTACCTGCATGGAGGGGCTTTTGAAGACTTAATGACTACAGTAATAAGGTTCCCATGTACTCCAACTTACAACTAATTCTTGCTGATACGAATTTCAAATCAGCTGGCCAATAACAGGGCAATTTCCTGTGAGCACATGTGGAATACTTGCACCCCAACTCTCAGGCAGCAAGACAGGTAAACAATTTCTCAGAAAAACTGAGATAAAGTCATTCATTTTGTTACAGTTACTTTGCTTCCTTCTCTCAGCACTTACGTCAGGTAGGTTCCTCGTACATTGACATCCATCATAAGATTGACCTTCTTCGTTTCTGTTTCCAAAGTGCCAGTCAAAGAGATGGCGCTTGCATTGTTCACCAAAATATCAATGCCTGGTTTTAAAATAAGGCACTTCACATTAGCATTTAAAGACAAAAAGCACAAGTAAGGCAGGCTGTTCTTTCCTTTTTTGTTTGAACACTCTGCCTGTTAATGTCTCCCCCACACCTCAGCGTACCTCCAAAAGTCTTCACAGCCTTCTCCACGGCATTAATAATTTGCTGTTCTTCCCTCACATTAACGACACATGGCAAAGCCTTTCCTCCAGCCGCTTCAACTGCACAATTAAAAAATTAAACATGTTAAAATTTGCTCTCGGGTGGCGCAAACAGCGTGAGCCTACTGAGAATCTCTCATTTGATGACATGCTTCAAGAAGACACTGAAAATCACACGCTCAAGTTGAAACCTTTTCACACACTGCAAAAAGAACAGGGAAGCCCAAAGCAAATCTTAACGCTGAGAATGTGTATGGGACACACATACATCTCAATTAACGTAGCATTTTCACATCTATATGCACGGGCATCTTCATTACAGTAATATTTTGATACCTCCCAGCAGTCCTGGGAGGCAAGAGAAGCACAAAACTGACTGTATTGAAGGTAAGTTGGAGCTGAGGGAGTCTACACAGGTTTCCACTCAGGTACAGCAATTAAACTAGGGCACACACCCAGCCCAGTACCTGAACCCTGTCCTCATTAGTTACAACTTACTCTCTGCTGCAGCAGTGTAGATAGTCCCTGGAAGAGTAGGATGGGGCTCAGCTGTCTTGGCAGCTATCACAATGTTGGCACCGTCCTTGGCAGCTTTCAAAGCAATGGCCTTGCCAATGCCCCGGCTTGCGCCTGTGATGAAGAGAGTGCATCCTGCTAATTTCCTAAAGGCAAAGGGGGAAGCGGAGGGTAAAGATGAGGAAGAAAGCAAAACCTGTACATCATTGACTTCTAACACTCTTTAAGGGCAAAAGTAATGAGCACAGTCTTCCAGCCAGGCAAACCCCTCCATCGATTTACCAAGAAGGCCCCCTAAACACAAAAGGAACGGCTACAGCCACAGCACAATACGGTTCCAGGGAAGGCAAGACCACTCCCTGAGTTTGCAAACGCTATCGAGCAAGAAGGTTGCGCAGGTCACCCAGTTACACTTCTCCCTGTTTGTAAAATGATCCAACACAGTGTTTGCAACAGAGCTGCTACCTTGTAAAAACAAATGCTGGTTTCTAATGAGACAGCGCACCTACGCAGCTCTCTGTACCTTACTGGTCACGGTCCTCTCAACACAAAAAGCGGCTGTCTCAACGCGGCGCGAAGTTCAAGTCCAGAGCCACAATGCCAATGCAGGGAGCCGCGCGCAAGTGCCAAACCCTTGATTTTCCAAAACGGCAATTACTTCCCTTAAAGGCTTTACGTTAAAGTCAACAGTTTCCCAGCAGCCACATTTAATCCAATGCCCCCTCCCCAGCCCCCCTCAATGGGCCCAATCCAAACCTCCTGAGAAACTTAACAAGTTTTAAGAGCGCCTGAAAGATGTCTGGCTTACACAAAGCATCACCGCATTTTTGAAAAGCAAAAGATCAACTCCAGTTTGAAGCATACTTGACAATAAAGCCTCTCGGACCACAGGTTTTCCGTCTGAAGGGACGTGCGATTCAGCGCTCTGCATAAAGCTTGTGCTGCTTTCCGTAACTCCATGGGAAAAGCCAAGAGGTTCAAGTTTCCAGCCCCAGTTAGAGAATGCATGTAAACCACGTGCCACAGCAACTTTGCTTTCCACTCGCATCACAAATGTTACACACCGGCCTCCGAGCCTGCAGTAGTTCTCCTTTCACTCTGGGCCAGACTTGACTTACTCCTCTTTCTCCAGGTCGGCTTTGTCCCTCCAATCCGAGAGCATCCCTCTCTAAAACACTGCCTAGGAGGGGCAGCGTTTGCTTTCAGAAGGCAGAAAACTGGGATGGGGCAGGGAGGGGGAGGGGTCTTCCCCTGCAGTGGCAGGGTGAGGCATCCGCAGGGATGTCAATGGAGCTCTACAGCTGCCGTTTCAAACAGATTTTCCTCTGCAAAACTGGGTCCTGGAGAGGCACAGGAGAAAAAGTCTCACAACAGCACAGCAACTCACAAAAAGTGCTGCCAAGAGTCAAGTCACACACACAGTTATGGAAGTTCATCTCTGGATTACATCGAGTGTAAAATTTAGTCAATTAAGGCCAGAATCTGGCTTCTATCTTCAACCAACTAATAGGTCAGCACACTCTATCTTAGTCAGGGAAGATGTAAATGAGGTTCAGTGAGAGGCAGCTCTGAAGGAGAAGGAAGGTGAGGAAAGCTGGCAGAGCCCCTCCAGGGCCAAGAGTGGTCTATTCAGGAAGACAAGTAGATGTACCAGCAGACCCGCACGGCTGCACATGGAACCCATGACTCAGCTCCCATGTACAAAGGTGTCATACTGGGAGCAGCAGCAGCAAGGACAGGCCGCAAAGGAGGAATCAGAAATATCACCCAGGCATGTTGGAACAGTGTCAGGAAAACCAAAGTTCACCTGCAGCTCAAGCTTGTGGAGGACGTCAAGGGCACCGGGGTTGGTGCTGCTACACCTCTTGAAATATTTCTTGTGTCCCCAATAGCACTGCCCAGAATTTAGAGCATTTTACTCTGCTAAGCAAGCTGCAAAGCTTGCAAGACTTATGATTTATTTCTTAATTCACTTGGCAGCCCAATAATTTGCAAGGTTTTAAAGCACGTGCTTGTCCAAAATCACTTATGACCTGTACTGTGAAGGCTGCATCTTTATTGCTTTCATTGCAGTTGAATTCTGGCAGTAAGGCAGAAAATGTCAAAATCACCTCTGTACCCTGCAGCCTTGGGGATCTTGGAAACAAAACATAGGTTCCTTTTTCACCAGGCATGACTGCTAATACAGAAACCTGCAGGGCATGTCAGCGATAGTTTTTAGAGCTTGCTTACATACCATTTAATGAATAAACCTATTTATAACACAGGAACGAATGACACTAACTTATCTTCCCAGCTGTCAGCAGTGGCAGCTCTGAAAAAAAGGCAAAAAAGCCTCTGAATTAAGATCCTAGACTGGAAGGAAATTTGCCAGGTAAGAAAGAAGGTACCGGCTTGGAATGAGAGAGTGCGAGAAAAACAGTTTAATACCCATTAAAATCACAGATACACTACCTAGTTTAAACTCCGCCAATAACTATTTCCATTGCCAAACGCTCCACTCAACGACACTCACTAACGGTCCCGACGAATATTTCCAGCACCTCTGCGAGTTCCCACCCGCCCCCTCACCCCCCGGACTTGCTCAGGCCTCCCGCCAGGCCCGGGCTCCGCCGCCGCCGCCGCCCCGCACAGCGCCCGCAGCCGGCCCGGCCGGCGGGGCGCGGGGTGCCAGCAGCGCCCCCTCGAACCCGCTGGGGACAGCAGGGCCGCGGGGGCCAGGGCGGCACCACCCCCCGCTGGAAACGCCCCCCACCGCAGGGGCATTCCTGCCCGCCGGTACAGCGATTCACTTCCAGGCGCTTACAAGCGCCGTGCCGCGCCGCGCCACCCGCTTGGAGGGAAGCCCACAGCAGCGCCGAGGGGAGCGTCCAGCGAACCGCCACAGCGGCCCCCGGCCGACGCCCCCCCCCGCCCCAAGAGGCCTTCGGCGGCTGAAGAGCCACGGCTTTTACCTCAGCCTCGCCGCCTGGCGCCGCCTCTGCCGCCGCCTGAGGAGCGGGAAGCGGCGGCCTGGGGCGGGTTGGGGGGGGCTCGGGGGGCGTGGAAGGAGAGGGGAGAGCGGCGGCACCTTACCCTGTGTTGGGCAGCATGGCGGCGCGCGAACAGGCCGCCCCCGGGCAGGGCCAGGGGCAGGGGCAGGGGCAGGGGCAGGGGCAGGGGCAGGGGCAGGGGCAGGGACCGCCCCCCCTGGCGCAGCCGCCGCGGCGGCGCGGGGCGGAGCCGTCGGGCGGAGGTGAAGGGCCGAGGGGCCGGGCCGTGGAGCTCGGGGCGCGGCCTCCGGGGCGGTGCGGGGGGGACGGTACAGCCCGGCTGCGTGAGGAGGCCTGCGGGGCTGGGACGACCCGGTCGGGGCGTAAGCCAGCCGGACGGTGGGTAGGGGCCCGCACGGAATGAAGGGAGGGTGTCACTGCAGGCCTTCCTCAGGCTGCCTGCTGGGAAACAACTAATGGCAGCGAATGTGAATGTTTTTCCCCTTAAGGATCGCTCAGGAGCGTTGAGGTGTTGAGCAGACCCTTTTCCCAAACACTAAGCCTTTTTATCTTGAAAAACGAGGTACTAAAGTAACTGTCGGGAGCAACGCTCACCTGCAACACAATGTGGGGTTTGTTTTACATGATGTGGTTCAAGCCTGGTGGCCTTTGAATGTGTCTGGACACCCATTTGGCATCTTCTGTGGACTTGAGGGGTGTCCAGCACCCTCTCATTCTGTGCTGGATGTGTGAGGTACCACTTTGAACTGAACTCTGCTGCCAGTCCTGGAAACACGAGCTTTGCCTCCTGTCTCACCT
This sequence comes from Falco biarmicus, assembly GCF_023638135.1. Lineage (NCBI taxonomy): Eukaryota > Metazoa > Chordata > Aves > Falconiformes > Falconidae > Falco > Falco biarmicus. Next base: position 11,760,054 of record NC_079311.1, read on the forward strand.
TCTGCCTCCCCAGTTCATCAGAATGCCTGTGGCAGGATGGTGTGGCCTGTGCTTGCCCAGCTGTGCCTGTCCCCTCCTTCACCTCGCCCCCCCCCCCCCCCCCCCCCCCGCCAGTCCATCTCTTTATTTCACAGTAACTGCGAGTTGGCCCCCTCCTCCAAATCCTGCACCAGCACATCTGCACATAACTCTTCCCACATAATCTCTTCTTCCCTCTCTTGCCTGGTGGAGGCTCTGACCATCTCCTGCCCTTGCCACACTGCTCACGTGTTGCTGCAGTTGGCAGATCTTCCACCAGCTTCAACCTTTGGCTTGTCTTTCCCCACTTCAGCTTTCACGCAGAGATCCAGCACAATACCCTGAGAGGGACTGGGTTTCACAGTGAGCTGATGCCAGAAGGGGTAATCACCTGGTTGGTCTGAACCTACTGTAAGAATTGAAATGGATAGTTCTACTGACCTAAACAGAAATCAGCTTAGGCTGTAAGCAGATGTGCTAGTCCTTGTGTGTTGACATAATGACAGTTGTTCTGCTGCCACTGCAGTTTCCATCGTCACAGAGCTGCAGACTCCTGCAGGAGCAGCACGTGACCAAGCTGAAGGGGCCAAATGCTGGCTGAACACCTTGCAACTGGAACATCTTTCATGCCACTTGCTTTCCTGGGTTGGCATGCTGCACAGATGGAAGCAAAGCTGCTTTGCTGAGAAGATCTTCAGGCACGACTCCTTCAGCCTCTCTCCAGCCTCTCAGTCCCAGTAAGGAGGAATGCAGAGCTTGACTGTGACAGCTCCATGCCAGGATCATAAACATCAGGCCTGCAGTGAGCTCTGTGTAAGTGTAAGACACGTTGTGTCTGTGCAGAGAGCTGCTGGTTTCAGCCATGCACAGGCATACCTGCAGGAGAAGCCCCTAGGTATCACATTCAGCCTTCTTCCGCTCAAGTTTTTTTTTTTTCTTTCCAGTATTTAACAGGGGAAAAGGAGTAATGAGGCTTTTTTCTGCACCAGGAGGGTCAGTTTACCTCGTGGGAATTTTTTTAGCATGAGAAGCAGAGAGCATTTGAAAACATGACACAGAAGCTGGGAGGCTTGTGCGTTGGCTTTCAGCAGTTTTGCCTCTGCCTGCGCATTAGCCCCACAACTCAGCCCACTCTCTCCAGGTGATGAGCAGCAGAGGAGCACTGGTTTACCACAGGCTGAGTACCCCTGTGTCTGCGCCCATGGTCCTGCACCTCTGATGGTGCAGCATTCACCCTGAAGTGGAGCTAGCCCCTGACGCCACAGCTACTCACAGGAGAATGTGGTATGCCCTTCTCTTTTGAAAACTTATTCTTTAGCTCTGCGGGGTCAGTGATTTGGACAACCAGCCTTTTAATTTCTGCAACCACTGCCGTGGCATTGCAGCAACACCTTCCTGGCTGCCACTGCTCCCCCTGCCATTGTGGATGGCCGTCTCTGCTAATGCTCGGCTCTGTGAACTGTTTCTCATTCGCTAGCCTTCACCTGTGGCTGACCTGGGTTCGCTTGCAGAAGGTGGTGAGGAAAATGCAGCCATTCAGAAGGAGGTAACAAGAATGGTCCTAGTGAGCAAGGCCCCCTGGGCCCTGAGTGGCCTCAAGGTGGTGGTAAGATCTTCCAAGCCAGTGACTGGCTCTGAAAATACTGTGTCTCCTCCAGCTGACAATAACACCAGGCTTGCTTCAGCCCTTCCAGCCTTCCGTGTATTTGCACAGCATTTGTCCTTTTACCATCACTGAAGTCTTAAGCACTGTTTTCAATGAATATATCTCAAAATTAATATAGAAATAAATAGAAACATCCACTTTTTGCAGTGGAAATTGAGGCAAGCAGTTAAAAGCAACTTGTCCAAGATCACCCAGCATCCCAGGGCCATGGATCACTGACATTCCTGACCCATGGCCTGTATGGTACTGTTTCCTCCATCTGTTCACTGTTAACAAATGTGCATCCTAGGACGGTACTGTTATTTCAACATAATAAGATGAGAATTTTTAGCACAAGAATAATATTTAAAATATTCCCCTTAAACACACTACTGTTTGGTTGGAATATTAAATAATATTTGGATACTTAACAACAAAGGCTAAGGACATTTCTGGTTACACTGCTACTAGAAGTGATCCCTGAGTTTGGCTCAAACTTAAAGAATTTATTAGACATAAAGAGGGTGGAGGAGAGGTGTGCAGAGGGGAGTTGAAGAGGGTTTTTCTAAGTGCTTATGTGGTTTTATTTCTTAATAACAAAATAATTACATATTTGTATTATTTGGTAATAAATTAAATTGATTGAAATTTCCCAACTCAAAACTTGTTTTTTTGTGGCCCAGAACAATGTGTATGTTACTACATCTGAGCTAATGACACTGTTTCTGATCTTCAGATGTTTTTCATTGCAACTTTAAAGGCTTCTAGTTTTGATGGTAGCAGGTGCAGTCAAGATAGAAAGATGTGGTAGGGAAAGCGCTGTCTATACAAGTTTTCTTTTTCTCATGGTGTAAACTTTTATAGACTCATTTAATTGGAAATATTTCTACTCTGTTTAAGCGACATTACACCAACCACAGTGAGTGTACAGCATAGGCCTCCAGCTACTCTGAAGGATATGGAAGTGTATTCAATCCCTTCAGCACTACAACAGAGACTCCAGAGGTGTTACACATGCTTTTTAGTGAGCCCCACCAACCCCTCCACCGTGATTCTGGCAGAGACAGCGACAGGCAATGAAGAGATCAAGTGATTGGCACAACTTTTGTTAGTTCAGTCTCAGGATTTTAACTGAATTATAGAATATTACATGGGTTTTTAGAACTGGAATTTGCCAAAGGCAATAAATTTATTTCATCAGTGTCTTAAATAGCCAAGGAGCTACGCCTGGGGCATCATCTATGGAACCACTGTTTCCATAGCCAGGATTATTTCCTACCATCACCTTAAACACGGGCTCTTTAACACAGCAGGGTTGCATTTTCAGCTCGTAATGACTAAAATGTTAAAGACTTGTACTGCGTGTTGTAAAGGTTTATGTCTGTTACCAAAAGGGGAAAAAACAAGGTGAGTTTCATGAGTAACTTGCAATAAGTTATCTACTAGCACATTTGATTTATTAACAAAGAGTTTATCGGGATTTATTCTAACATTTCTCTTGGGCAGTGACATAAATACAGGCAGGAGACTAGTTACCATATCAAGCATTTGCATCTTTTCCAACTGTTTTACCTTAGAGAAACTCCTAAGGTAAATGAAGGTCCTATTTAATCACAATTGCATTTATTTAAAAAAGAATGTTTGAAATCTTGCTTTACTGATGACTAAGATAACTGATCTCTATTCCCTTGTTTGTGGCCTTATATTTTTTTCACATCTTGCACCCATATTGGTCAACTGTGTATGTGCTAAATTATCCTTTCTCTCTCTTTTGCTATTCATCATAGCCCAACATTTCCTGGGAAAGCCCAGGGTATTTGAATACCCTCAACTGATCCAAATATTCTTTCAGAATAGAGGAGGAAAGCAAGCTGTCAGCTTAAATTTGTCTTAAGCTCCCTTACATAAAAAACCTCCTTTACACTCAGTGATTAGATTTAATTCAATGTATATTAATATCAGCTCTCCTTTACAGTTGCTGTTCTTCTGGAAACATTAATTGTGAGTTAGGAATACTTCATGAAGTTGGATTTGCTGGAAAATCTAATGACTTTCAGTTTCTTTGGAGCAGAGGGAAGAGCACTGTATTATGCATTTTTATGCCTAAGACAACAAAGCACTCTTACCATACAGACAATAAATAACGTAGACCAGATCCATGGGAAGACAGCTGAAATATACATTTCCACAAACACTTCATGTTAACCTAGTTTACTGAAGTTGAATTTTATGAGGTGTCTCAAATAAGATCATCCACCCTTCCTCAATGAAAAATCTGGATTAGTTGTTTCTTCATTTAATGCAACTTCAATTTTGGCTTTTCAAAATAAATGTTTCTGTGTGGAAGGGAACCTTTGAATATTTTGCATAGAGCTACAATGTCTCTCCAGCCCCTAAATTAACTTAGGTCTGGTTAAGCATGCCAAAGCAGAACCTAGTCCCAGGTTATATTATTATCAGCTGCTCTTCACTATCTGTGGTCACCATCGCTCTGTGTGCACATCCACAACAGTTTAATACTCTCACAAAAGGGAGTAACCTATTTCACACACAGACAAATACAGCCTTTGTCAGCCCTTAGTTGCACATCACATTGGGTAGAAGTGAAAATAGGAGGAGCCTTAGAGAAGGAGACGGGAAGTGCCGCTGTGATAACATAACTTGTGGTGTTACTCCGGGCATTATGAAGACCTTTCCATCAGAGAAAGTATTTATGGGCTCAGAGAGACCTGTGGTGTTCTGAAGGTCCTCCAGGAGAACATGATCTGGGATGCTCTGATCTACACAAAAGAAATGAAACAAAAGGTTTAGAGATAGGGTCAATGCTCCCATGTGACAGGACTGCACTCCTTGATTTTGTTAGCTAAGGTCCCCCTTCCTCCATGTTTAAGGTGAACAGGCAAATTACAAACAGGAAAAAACCTCCATTGCCAGCGGAAGCAGTTCCAGCCCCCTCCCAGATTTTCTTCTCTGTCCTGCAGTGTGCCAGTGGCTCAGCTGTGCTGGTATAAAATTGTGATGCTTGTATGAACGAGAGTGGGAAATACAACCAGTGAAATTATCTCCTTTCTCTTTAAAGTTAAGTCATATGAGTGCTGCAACTTTGTTCACAGTGAAAAACCCACACACAACAAAACCTAAAGAAACAAAACCAAAACAGTAGGGAAACACAGTTAATTATTTTTTTTCTGTAACAGCAGGAAATAAATGGTGGAGGATAGTTGTATAAAGCTGGTCATACATGGATCCTTGTGCAGAACAGAAAGCATACTGTAAATTCGCACCCCCTTAACACTAACACTGCTATGTAATTCTAAGTTATTCTTTCAATTTGTGGTTCTGATTTGTTTGAAGTCAGCAAAGAAGTCCTTACTTTTTCCTAGTCATGTAAGATTTTACTCCAGTGGACAAATGAAAGTATTTGGGTAAAATGCTTCACCTCACAGGATCTGCAGTGTCCTTCTAGAACATTTTTACCAGCTACTGCCCTTGAGTGTCTCCCTCTGATACATACATTTCAGACAAGTATGTTTGACCTGAAGACCTCTAACCTACAGCACTGGCCATGATGCCTCACTTAACTATGCAGCTGACTCAGATTACTCTGCTACACCGGGATGATTAGTATCAAGGTCAGTTATTTCCCCCTTAGAAACAGTTGGCTTAATTGCAGGTGTCCTTGGATTATTACTGTGCAAAGAAATATGTGGAACAGCAAATGTCCTGAGTTAGAGTAAGTACAGCTAAAATACAGAATCTGTCAGAATTCGTTACTTCATTAGGGACCACATGTCCCACTGCAAGATACTTCACTCCTAATTGTGAACAATTTTTAAATCCTTCAAAAAGGAGCGCAATAATTTTGTTGTAATGGAATAATTTTTCTTCACATTCCATACTCTGAAGTCTGAGTCTGTCAAAAGAAATTGATGGCTGAGAGAAATGAAGTTTCACAGTGATCTATGAAAGCTTCAGTAACTAACAGAACACTGAAGAGCTGTAAAATGGTAACTGCAGCCAACATCATTACAGCTTTTGCTATCGTTCCAGCATTTTTCTCCTTAATGGTGTACACAAAGACTGTGGTGTGGTCTGGCATGGTGTGGTATGTAAAGACCATCATGCTCACAAGTAAAATCCACAAGCCTGACCTAACACGAAATAGTTGTCCTCACCAAATGAGGCTGTGTGTTAGTAATGCGCCTTTGCAAATAATTTTCTCTCTTCTCTAGGGATTTTGAAACCAGTGTCTCTTTAAGGCCTGTTGCTCCAATTTTCCTGTTTAAAGCGTGACTGCAGTGTTTACAGGCAAGACCCTTTTTCTAATATTCTTCTATCTAATTCAGTCATGCTGTGGAAGTCAAGATAGGATTTATAAAATCTTTGAATCTCACCGCTAGCCTGGAGAAATGAGGCGTGTGTACTGAGAGATTCTCACTACTTAAATACTTTTTTTTCTTTGTCAAAGATCTCTTCATGTTTCAGAGGATGCCACGATGGGACAGCAAAACGCTTCTGTTCTCCGTGATTTACTCTAGAAAAGCAGGAGGAGGGAAGGATACAATTTGCCCACACGGGGGTGCGTGTGACTAGTAAAGATAAAGTGGTCGCCGAAGTCTCTCGGGAAGCGAGGCAGTCGCAGATAAATTCCACCGTAGTCTGTGCAGGTTTTCCCCCTCACCTCACCTCGCGTTCGGTGCAAATAAACACGATATGGTATTTCTTTATATGTAACAGCACGGTCATAATAATTTCAAGTTCAAAAAGTAGTCACTTAATGCACTATGTCAGACCAAAAAGATTTTTCTCTATGACAGGAAGGTGAAAGATAATAAAAATATATTTTTTTAAAAAGGAGGACAGTGCAAAAGGAACAGCATGTACAGCCTGATTTCATTAGGAGCTAGCTTAGGGGTGCTATTGCATGATACACTGAAAGATACCCCAAAGACCTTTACTTTCACATGCATACTGCTGCAAAAAGGAGTTCCTTTAGTGGCTGATATAATGAGAACAACGCAGATGCAGGGAATCAATCTGCAGAAGATATCCTCCTTCATTTCTTAGGGAAAACAGAAAGTGGATCTTGCAAACATCTCTCCAGGCATGAAAATTTAAAAACTCTGTAACAGATAGAGAAAACCACTCTGGGGCAATAACATCCTGCAAAAATGTTAGTTGTGAAAACTGATTAAACAAGGAAGTGGAAGATGTTTGAAACAGCTTGAAAATTAAGTAAGATCTAACAGTTTTAAAGCTGCTGGAGGCTGTTGGTGCTGTTTTCTTCTAGGCCTGCACACGTTGCTTACATTAAGAAGAAATAATTTTTTTATGCAGGAGAACACAAGGTTGTCTTGAGCTATCTCACAGACAGAGCATATCTCTGACCTCTTGATGTTTTTAACTGATCTTGGAGGTAAGAGAAGAATCTCAAAAGGAGCTAGCAGTAGAGAACTGTTTTCCAGTTATAAGAAAATTTTAATCCTTCTTGACTTGAAACCTTGCAAATCAGGCCAGGACACTTAAGCTAAAATACTACAACGATTCCAAGGGGAAGACAAAAAAGTCTTCCTTGTTTCTTACCAATCAGTAGATAAAGGAAAGCCTTCCATCATTTTGAAGTTAGTGGGAAAGTTAATTATTACTAACTTGAAGCCAGGACATGAGTATTACATTCAAGAGCTACATGGTATGACTTTGATACTGAAGCAGTGGTGAATATGTAAGGTGTATTCTTTTTGGTTACATCTTGTTATATACATTCATGTATTAGAGATTGGTTTGAAGCCAAGAGAAAGTATTAAGCAAGGTATACTGATAAGTGCTTTGATTTTGCCTCTTATTTTATTAGACTAAGCCCATGAAACCTGTAGGGAAGAAATCATACAAATTATTTCAGATTAAAAGATTAAAATTATTATTTTCTATTCTGACAGAGTAAATAAGGAAAGTCCAAGTTGTACAGATTGCTGAGACTACATCCATGGTGTCTAATCCTGCAAGCATTTAAATACATCTTTGCTTACAATGTTTTCAAACATCTCACACACAGTGGAAGGATTCATGAAGTTAAGTGTTTAACTTTTGAATAATATGGGTAAAGAAACACTTTACAAATATGACAAAACTGTTCGGTTCTTAAGGATTGTACTGGGATAAACTGCCATCAGACAAAACTTAGAAATGTGACAATTATATCTCCTACAGGTTTTATGAATTCATACGTATGATATTCTTGAGTTATATTTTGAAAAAATTTGCCATTTCCTATGCAACTCCGTCAGGCAATTTCATAATAGTATTGCATTTCCACCAGGCATGGATTGTAAAAATGTGCTGCATAGCAGAATGGTCTTGATTAAATATAAGGCAAGAAATTTCTGTGAAATAAGAACTACATTAACAAAGCTGGCACTTGGCCACAATTGACTTTTTTTTCTGGTTGCTGCAACCTGTATCACCTAGGCCGTTTATGTACAAAAACAGGTGGAGTACAACTTGTCCCACTGCTGTCCCCAGGAACCTCTAGTCCAGGTACAGAATATACAGCCCAATCTCAGGTTCATGCTGCCAATCTTTTCTGTCATTTATACATGTTATAAAAGGGTGAATCTTACAAGTGTAGTGCTGCAGCAAATGCTCTGATACTTGGACACAGACTTCCAGTTACCTATTTTACTCCTCTGTTCCTTGGCTTTCAAAGCCATAGCTGTCAGCTCAGATGGAGAGAACATCCAAGGGAAGGAGTGAAAGGGTGAGGAAAGGCTACTTTCTCTCCTCAAAACATTCTACTAAGATTTTAAAGTTAGAATCTATTTTAAAAAAACTCTTCTGTTGACATCTTTGAATTAACTATCAAGGTTGCTGTGCCTTTGGCCTTCAGGAAGGTATGCAGAGAGAAGAGTGTTATGCTTTCCTCCCTCATTCCTTGGCAAAAAGATTAAGACTATCTGAACTCTGTGAGAATTTAAGAGACGCAAGTTAAAATGGACTCTTACTATGCATCCTAATCACAGACAGCAAATAAGTATTTGATTCATTAAAGGTTCTGTGTGTAGTTTTCTCTTTGATATCTCCAAAATCAAAGCTGCTCATTTCTTAGGAACTGACAACAACAGGAATTCAACAGTGTACATTTCACAACAGTAGAGAAGATAAATATCAGAGTGCAGAATTCATTACCCATTATACAGGGCTAATATAGCCCAAGTATGGGTAAGAACCACAATTAGAACACATATTATGAAGCACAAGGGTTTTAAAAGGAAGATACAATTTATTTACTTAATAAAGTCAAGTTAAAAGCTGGAATCAAAGACAAACTTTGCATGTTAGCCACTGTTTCTTTTGCTAGCAGGTGGTTTATTTCTGTAGCGATGCTATGACAAGTTACGAACTATTAAGCAGAGCTACTGAAAGCAAAATCCTGTCTCTGCATGACTTCCAGCATCAAAACTAGAGACACCTACCTAATGCTGCCTTAAAGCTTTAGCTCTTCTCTTTCGAAAAACTTAACTCAGATTTTACAGTTATCAGAGAGTTTTAGTTATGGGCTACGAAAAGAGCAGTGTAAATAATCCATAAAATGTTATGTACAAGGAATATTGCTGGATTTACCAGTTGCTTTTAAAACTACCTAACTTCCAAAAATGTGACTATCCATGGCATTTTCTGACTGTATTCAATATTCTCTCACTAATATCATATGTTACGTTGTCTTTGAAACTTGAGAATTACATTCTTGTTTCACTCACTCTAGGCCTGAAATGAAACTATAGGAAACATTATATGAAGAGTCAGAAATTAAGCTAATGCTTCACCTAAGAGCTGAGCTACAGCACAGAAACTTGTAGGTCAGACCCAGCTAGCTCTCCTGTTAGCAGACATCTTTGGCCCCAACGGAGAAGATGAAAATGTAGTATCTTTGCCATCCATGACAGAATGCACCGTTTCTTCTTAATTTTGGACTTCTACATCTATAGGGTTTATTCAACCTTGATAAGCACGGTAATGGAAACGTGTAGATTAATTAAATCTATCTGCACTTGCTAAAGGGTGAGAAAAGGTCGTTCAGAGGTTCATGGGTTTTCAGTGTGGGAAAGGGTTAACAAATGCTGAGTGGTTTGCGGAGAGGGAAGGACTTTGAAAGACAATGCAGCGAAGACACTTTGCAGGCTGGCAAAGCATCTTCTGGCTGTTAGTACCATAAAGTGTGTTCCTGAAATCCAAAGGAAAGACTATTTAAAAACGGGTAACTAACAAACAGAAAAATGTGCCGTGCTGTTGTCTGCCATGACACTGCTTTTCTGGGGAAAAAAATACTGATGGTGCTAGGAGAGGTCTATTGCCACACAGACCATGTACTGAATCAAAGCATTAGTCTGTCACACTTCTTTTAAAACCACACAGATAATCTCATTGCTGTGTTTCAGAAAAGGAGAGAACCCCTAAAGAGGCCCTTTTAAGAGGCCTCTGGACAGGAGAGCTGCTTTTCCAGTCTCTCCGGGTATGCATGCTGTTGGGGTCACCATCCACGACTAACTGGGTGTCTCCTCTGTAGCAGATTTGTTACTGCAGGTGTTTTCAAAAGACAACAACGGGGTTCAGGGGTCTCTCATAATCAGGCCATTTCGTCTGATTTGAAACCACAGGCCTCCCAAACTCAGACAGGTTCCCTCTTATCAACCTTGCTTTTAATGTAGGAAGAACTCTCTCCCTTTGTTGCCACATTGGCATGGTTTGTGCCTGGAGACAGGGCCACCTCTGTTCAGATGGCAGCAAAGTCTAGGATCTCTGCCATGAACACCCTAACTGAGCAAGCAAGAAAGGCAAAGAACTGCCTTACAGGGCAAGAGAGAGCTAAGAATAGGCACTACGACCAGAGGTGTACAAAGGGGTTGTTCCCACTGAAATACCAAAAAAGGTTATGAGATTTATGTAAAGGGAAACTACACACAATCTGCTGAGGGTAAAGGCCTCTCAAGTCATCTCAAGGAGGATGCTTCCAAAAGCTGTGCTCAGTGACCTGCATTCGAACACTGATGATTTATTTTAGAAATCTTCCTTGTGTTCACTTCTCTCTGACAGAAAATAACTTAAATGATCTCGGCTTTCAAACATATTCAAATATTTGCTATCAACCTGTAAGTTCTGCTTCCTAAGCCTGGATGGTTGAGTGTTCCCACTGCACATTACCGGCTCCACCCTTTCTGCAAAGGGGTCAGGGACTTCCATTTGGCTGCTTGCACAGCAGCTGCTGAACCCACAGAGTTTACCCTCAATCTGCTGAGCTCCGTACTGCAGTGATTGCACATTACCTGACACAACTTCCTTCCAACACAGGTGCGAATGACTGCATGCAGTGTTCCAGCTGAACCACAGCTCTCTTATTTGCAAGATGCTCACAGCCGATGTTCCATTTCAGTTTCAGAATGTCACTGGGACTTTTGGCAATTACACTGCTGGGAATGTAAATTAAAGTCATAACGAGTCTTTTGCTCTAGCAGGTGACCTGCAGGCCAAACTGCTCTATCACTTCTCCATGTTTCCTAAATGACAGACACAGCCCTTCAAAAACAGTCTCTACAGTTAACTGGGAAAATACTATACATGAATCATCTCAGTGTACAGCATCTCTGTGAACCATGAAATATGGTCCCATATATTGAAGCAATACACTGAGATAAATACAGCACCATTCAGCAGCTTTGCAATCTGTCTACTCCTGGCTGTCTCTGTGTGCCAGCTACTTGAACTAATACTCGGTGAAAACGGACACAGAAAAATTATGCTTCAGTCTGTGCCTGGACAAGTTGCCAGAGGCATCAAGCAGGCTGGAAGTTTCCCATGTAGCTCTTAAGTCCTTGAGCAGCAGAGGAAAGACCAATCCTTTACAATTTACCACTAAATACTAAGTCACTCTCTAAACACAAATGATTATAGTAACTCAGAGCAACTCTTAGCTGTCCATGAATAGAACACTTGTTGCTAGAGGCTTAGCTTCCACGCTAACCCAGTCTGTCATTTTGGCCTTTCTTTTGTCTCTTTGCACTTCCACAAATTTACACTGATAATACCAGGCTCACTGTACAAATAGCAAAATGCAGGTTCTTTCTTCCATTTCCTGCAGGGTGCTGTGCAAAGGCTTTCATTCTGCATATCTTGGTTCAGCTGATGTATTTTTCAAAGCCTTATCACTCTAGCATACAACAGCAGGGATCAGGTAACCATTACATTAATGGAGTTTTGCCATTGCTTATACTGCTTCAAACAGAACATTGCAAAAGGAGATCTCCTGTTTGCTAACTATGAAAACATTCAGCCCTGTTTAGTTCCCATCCTGTAAGCTACTGAGTATCCCTCACTGAAACTGAAACCCAAAATTTTGCAGGACAAAGTCCAGCACAAACTTCAACAACCTATCCAACTCAGTGAGGAAAGAAGTAAACTTTGGCTCAGGGCTGTGCATGCTCTCTCTCTATATATATTTGTGTTGACCTTACTCTTCCAAATGATGAGAATGAGAATAAAAAGAAATGCACAAGCAAAGGCTGCAGGATCAGTAAACTAGTTAATCTTTAACTTCCTCCACCCCTCCACCCCCCCCCTGCCCCTGAATGGTAGCACTCCATAGCACTGCTGCAGATTCTGAGTATCAGACCTTTCTTATTTTGATGCATCAACAAGTGTTTTGTTCCTACACACTATAAAAATTTGGGGCAATACTCCATGCTGCAAAGGCATCCGAAGTAATCCTATTGTTGTGTAAATTAACCAGTGACTCAATTAGTAACTGCATTTGACAAAGTACTGGTCAGTATAGGATTTATATTGACAACTGCCACTGAAATAGCTTTCCTAACTTCACTCTGAGCATGCAAACCTGAAGCAAATAGAAGTAATCATCTTAGCATAGTAAGGTATCTGGCAGAGAAGTGGAAGCAGTGGCTATACCAGTTCCATTTTTTCCTAGAAGTGAGAGAGAACAAGTAACTGCAAAGGAAAATACACTCCTCCACGCACACAGAGAGACACAATGCTCTGTGTGAAGTGCCCACAGCCATTAAAGGACCATGCAGGACCATAAAGGACCCCACGAATGGGGGTTTCCAAACCAAGAGAAGCACCTTATTAATAACAGACAAACTTCTCCAACGTGATAGACAAAACACTGCTTGTCAGCAAAATGTTTCCTGCTGCTTCACGTCCTTCACATAGCTTATCACCTCTTCCTACCACAACTCCAGAGAAAACACTACATGATACCAACTTCAGCCTTGGAAAGGCACATTTTATTTACAAGGTATTGCCTGAGAGGACAGCTTACAGAACAGTTATTTTGTAGATCAAAGGAAAAAGAAGGGAAATGTGCCAGCACTCTGAATTACTGTCTTCTGAGTTATGTGGTGTTCTAATAAACAGGTCAAAGACAAATTGTGAGAATAGGTCCTAAACCAACTGCAATACTTGTCTGAAAACTATTTAAAAAAACCACAAAACCATAACAGACAAAAAATCCCAAAATAAAGCTCTCCAAAACAAGAGTATAAACCAAGCAAGTTAAAAGAAGAACTGATTAGAAACTCAGGAGAAGAGAAATCCAAAGGAAAGTAAGAAACCTTGTTTGTTAAAATAAACTTAAGGGCAGCCCTAGCACAATGAAAATATATCAAGTACTAGTAGGATGGTGTCAAATATAAAACAAAATAATGTATTTTTGGAAAAGTCGGTTAATAGTAAGTTACAATGAAACATGGAAAAAGAAGAAAGCTGTAATGCTAATGCTTGGGCCTATGACTTAAGTCTCTGAATTTTCTTATGGAGAAATATTTTTTGGAGCATGAGAAATAAACTAAGACAAGCACTGTCAGATGCATAGGATCAGAACTGAGCAGGACAATGTTGCACAAATATTAGTACTTACTCTCATTACAATAAAACCAAAACCTTATACATAAGTATGTTACAAATCTGGTGCTTGGAAATTCTAGCAGAGTTTCTGCACATGCTTGAGTTGAAAAAAAATCAGTCTGCAAACAGAAATTATGAGTGTTAAAAATAATGTAAAACAAGGGGAAAAAGATACAGCAAACCCCTAAACCCAGGAGAAGCTGGTAAAAGAGTTTACCTACCTGACACTACAGGATTATAAAATATTACTCCTCATTAAACCAAAGGAAGCTTGTATCCACTGGCTTCAGTGGCTATTATTATAATAAAAAGCTGCCTCAGGCTATGCAATGATTTCAATCAGACACTGTGCAGGCACAAAACTCTGTCCACAGGGATCTACCTGTGAGCTGGGACTTCACAAATACAGCCCGCTGTAGCACCTTGCAGCAACCCCAATTAGCCATTCATCACTGTGCTGGTAAGGCACTACACTCCTGAACTCTCAGCCAGTATATCCTTCCAGGCTTTTATCTGGGACGTCTTGGACTTCAGGTTTCTTCATGTCCTCCCTAGGCTATCCTTTGGTTTTTAACAATATCTTCTCTTGATAATTGTATTCTGAAGTTTGACTGTCTGTCCAGAGAGTTTGGGTCCATCCAAGCTCCTCCAGTTCCCACTGCTAGTGGAAAAAAGCTGTTTCCAAGAACCCCAGAAAGCGCAAACCCTCAGGTTCACAACTAAGCCCTTCAGAACACCTTGGGCCCACATGGGCAAACAAGCTGATGATCATTTTGCTTAGTGTTTCTGGACACATCTTTACTTTCACTTCAAGAAGGAAAGACAAAATTATTAGAATAACCCCAAACTTCTTTTCAGTGCACCATCCTTCCTTCCAGCTCACTGGAAACTGAATTATTTTCTTCTAAGCAGAATTCCCTTCTCTCAACCCAGCCAGAGATGCTAAAAATTGCCTAAGAAAGCAGGAAGTTTGGCTCCTTTCTTTTTATAACCCTGCATTTCCCTTCTCCTCTGGTGGCTGATACAGAGTGCTTACAGACCTTTTCCAGAATTTTCTGCAAGCAAACAAGTTTTCTTCAGAAAAAGTTAATCTGTGGGGTTTTCTTCCAGCTCATATTATGTGATAGAGAAGTCAGCAGGTCTTCTGGTGGAGACCTGTTACAAGCAGCATTCCTCAGGGGCCGGTATGGGGACCAGCACTGTTTAACATCGTTGTTGGCAAAATGGACAGGGGGATTGAGTGCACCCTCAGCAAGTCTGCTGATGACACCAAGCTGTGTGGTGCAGTCAACACACTGGAGGGAAAGGGATGTCATCCAGAGGGACCTTGAGAGGCCTGAAAGGTGGGCCCATGTGAATCTCATGAAGATCAACAAGGCCAAGCACGAGGTCCTGCACTGGGACGCGGCAACCCCTGGTATTAGTAAAGGCTGGATGAAGAATGGATTGAAAGCAGCCCTGAGGAGAAGGACTTGGGGTACTGGTGGATGAAAAGCTCAACATGGCCCGACAATGTGCGCTTGCACCCCAGAAAGCCAACTGTCTCCTGGCTGCATCAAAAGAAGTGCGACTAGCAGATCGAGGGAGGTGATTCTCCTCTACTCCGCTGTCATGAGGCCCCACCTGGAGTACTGTGTTCAGCTCTGGGGACTCCAGCATAAGAAGGACACGGACCTGTTGGAGCAAGTTCAGAGGAGGGCCACAGAGATAGTCAGAGGGCTGGAGCACCTCTTCTGTGAAGACAGGCTGAGAGAGTTGGGAATGTTCAGCCTGGAGAAGGGACCAGCGAAACCTTATAGCAGCCTTCTAGTACCTAAAGAGGGCCTACAGGAAAGCTGGAAAGGGATTTTTTACAAGGACTTGTAGTGATAGGACAAGAGGAATGTTTTAAATGGAAAGAGGGTAGATTTAAATCAGACATAAGGAAGAAATTCTGTACTGTGAGGGTGGTGAGGCACTGGAGCAGGTTTTCCAGGGAAGTTGTGGATGCCCCATCCCTGGAAGTGTTCAAGGCCAGGCTGGATGGGGCTGGGAGCAACCTGGTCTAGTGGAAGGTGTCCCTGCCCATGGCAGGGGGGTTGGAACAAGATGATCTTTAAGGTCTGTTCCAACCCAAACCATTCTATGAAAGGTCTTTACCACTAGTCTTACACAAAGAACTCCATGGAGTTTTACTGTAAAATCACAGTGAGAAGGCAAAGCAGTTGAAATGGGTCCAGCTATCTGACAGCTACCTCTGGAGTCCTCCATCAGAGTCAGAAACCACTGAGTTTGCAGACAGACTCCCAGATCTGCCTTAGGCCTTCTCCTGAAATACTAACCTGTGGCTGGACAGGGAGCTGCCCTTAAACAAATACACAAACTGTGAACCTGTACCCCATCCTCTGATTTATTACTTCTACAAATGCAGCTAAAAAATGACTGGTACTTTATAAAGTATGCTGTCATTCTCTTTGTAAAAGCAATGCAGGCCTCTACTGATGCAGCTAAAAACAAGCCTCCTCTCCTGCTTGCAAGCAAGTCATGTCAATGATAATCTGTCTCAGTTATCTAGTTTTGTATACTGGCAAAGGGATTTATTTTTTTGCTGGTATAGCTACATTTCACTGAGCTATATTCAGGTATAGGGGTAAGAAATCTTTCCAGGCTCCTTCTTAATCTACATCATTCATGTCAGCAAAACTTTTTCAATGTTGATCACACGCAAATAACAGACAGCCTCATTATGGAGCTATTTCTATTTCAACTACATGTCCATGTTGAAGCAATGGTGAGGACTGCATGTCATATTCAGTTTGTAGATTCTGCATACTTTAGCATAGATAAGTATCATACAGAAAACCAAGGAGAAAAGGTAAAAGTAGTAGCTAGCCTGTAGTCTTCATAGTACCATATCTCAAAATAAGTTGATAAATGGAGAACACTGATTGTAACACCACACGTAAATGCAGAGGGCTAGAAAAATGTGTGACTAAGCCAAGTGTCGCACTGTAATTTCTTATTTCTGTTTGCTATCTCACTGAAGCAGATCTTACAGTTTTCAAGAAAGCCAACAAAGCCTCCATGCCAAAATAAAAAACTGTAATGAAGCCATTACCTTCTTTTCACACTTTTTTCACATTACCAAAGTGAAGCTTTTTCGTAAGTCTATAGTAAATTACCAGTGAGTACAACTACCATAAAAGCTAAGCTGGCAAAAAAAGCAAAATCTCTTTACATAACTAATTAACTAAGGTGCAACCATCCCTTTTACATTCACATACGCAGGCATACAAAGAACTGAAGAGCCAACATAAACATAAAGATTAATTAAAAAAGACTCCTTCTGCTACATTCCTCCTTCACTGATATGTTGAGGCTAATGCCAGACAGGGGCAGATCACCTGTGCCAAGCATAAAACTTGCTGCTTCCATTTTCCAATGCCTTTAAAAATGCAGTACTCTTCTGCCAAAAATTGTTCTTTACAGCTTTGGATCATGCAGGCTCTTAATTACTGTAACTTATTTTAATGCAGTCTGAACCATGACATTACAGGTGGCTGTTTATGCAAAAGAAATGATGCATTCTCTAAACACTTTGTGATGAATCCTAGTGTGGGTCTTGTAATTTTCTTCAGAAAGCTCCATTTAGCTGGTGGTGTTGTAAGTATGGACATTGACAAGGATGGGCAAAGAATGAAATAGAAGAAGCATTCAAATAGGGTGAAAAACAGCACAGAAAAAGGGGCCAGATTTCAGCACTTGCCATGCTGTCAGCAGTGGGAAGAAGTAGGGTCGTGATATAATCATGCATTTCTTGATTAAGCATATATCAGAAAAGCCATTTCAAAGCAGGTACAAAGGGTAAATTCATTTCAGTGAGACTAACCAAAGTTGGCATGCAAGACTGCCTATGAGGTTGAGAGGACACTGTCAGGTTTCAGTTTAAATTCCAGCTCAGCTGTGTGACCTTGTGCGATTATTTTGATGCACATTTCTCTATTTTATTTACCTATCTATATTGTGAATTCTTCAGGATGGACCTCTTTCCTCACTGGTTTTAGGAAAGGCATCTGTGAAAATGGGCCATATTTCTAGCAAAGGGTAGAAAGATTCTAAAGCAATGGTCATCTATGACACCAGCTTTAATATGTCCAGGAGAAGGACCCAAATCCTGGAACAGTTTGAACATTTAGTGTTAGTTGAGAAATAGTGTCTTTTTGGAAAAAGGAAGTTTAAGCAAAAAGCATCAAGGTACTATATTATAAACCCAAGTTTTCCAGAGCTTTAAAAGAAGGCTTGCAGCTTCAAATAGCATATACAGCCAAGGAAACATGCTTAATAGTAACAGCCAACAGGGCTGCCACTGTTGTCTTGTGCCTGCTGCTCCATACAACCGATTACAGAAATAAGCAGTGCATGCATTAGGCAGTTATGGGTGCCCACAGCCAGTGCCCTGTTAGGGAGCATGGCAGAGGTTAAATATGTCTCCAACCACCTGAGAAGTCCTTCCAGAACCTAAAAGTGTGCACCATCCTATGTTTTGCTGTAACCAGGATAAGGCTCTTCCATTTCACAACTTTCTGTAACTTTCATCTTGTAATTCTGACATCTAGGAAGGAGGAAGTATCATGCAGCATAGTTGTCCATGGTTTACTGTTTTTCAGGGCTTTAAAGATGGAGTACCTTCTATTTGACTAGGGAAAATACACTACAGAGCCTTAAAAAATTAGTATTTTGCATGCTCATGTTGTATTTAAACATGTCAAGGTTTAGTAAGGTTCTTCCCTCAGCTGCAGTGATACCCTCAATGACTTAAGCCCCCAAATGTTACCATGTTTAAAACTTGTGCTGAGCCCAGCTTAGGCTTTGAACTTAAGAGGGGTCTGCCATCCAATTTTCTCTAGTCTCATTATCTCTTTTGTCTATGAGATATAGACGTTCAGCTTTGTATTGAAAGGAAAGGAAGAGAGATGGCTGGAGCAGTTGAGAAGCAGAAGTTTCCTCCCTTCCATACTTCAACCAATGTGACTTTTACAGGGATAAGAATGTCTGGCCATACCTTCAACATCATGCTGTAGGACTGATGCAGAGCACCACTGTCAAAAGCAGCAGCATACTTGTACATCCCATCACTTTTCACCCAGATAACTGAGCTCCAAAGGTTTTATTCATAGCATTCTTACAAACTCTGTAAAAGAACTCTGAAACTGTACCAGCATTGGAAACACCCTGCCTGGACAATTTCTTTGTATGCACTCCTGGCAAAGGCAGGCACTCCTATCTGGGGTACTCTGCCTCAAGGTACTGTTGAGACTGGTTCAATGTCCTGGGAACATGCTAAGTGTTAGACATAACAGTACAAGTAACAATTTGTGATGGTGTGCTCCTTGTTTGCTTGCACTCAAGGTTATATTAGCAGGAATTAACAAAAGTGCTTACTGCAGGTGATAAGTCTGACTGCTCAGAAGTCTTCTGGGGGGACGTGAAGCACAGACTATTGTGACACTCCAGTCTTCTTGAAATGAGTCAGTTCCATAGGTAAAGAAACAGACCAGCTGCATGTTCAGTCCTGTTCTTGTAACAAGTGCTGGAGGTCTCACCAAGTTCAGTAATCCTGTCTGAATATCTGGAAAATTGGATTTGACCCTAAGAGTGTGTGGCTTGAAAATATTAACTTTTTAAAACCGACTTTTCTGTGAGCATGTGTGCACATCACTTTTCTGAGGTTTTAAATAAATGGGTGGATAGCAAGAAATAACTGACTTTGGATGAACAGTGAATCTGCTCTAGGTTTGTAGGATTTGCCCTGACTCTATCTATGACTATTCTTTCATGCACAAAGCTCCTGCTTCTGAGTATGTGGATTTACTGGATTTAAACTGTAGAATATTCACAAATATAAGCTCAGTGAATGACAGCAGTAAGGATCTTCTCACAAAAAACTGAATTAGTATTTAGTAATGTTCAAAATAGTGTTGCTGTTAGAAAAGCTTTCAATAATTTCTCTCATTTATGAGCTCTGGCTAGAGTTTTCCAAGAGGCATTTTCTCTTATGTTATTCCCTTGAAAAATGGCATTTCTGTGTAGTTGTAGATTTATTAGAACAGTCACTAATTGGCTTTTTTTTTCCCCCAGTGTGGCTAGATTTAGACAAATATTATTAACCTGTGCAACAACTGGAATGGTGAAATTTGAAGATACATTTCCATGCAATTTGTGAAGGTACTTCTGCAGAGTGTGCTTGAGGGAACTTCCACAGTGGATAAAATGGACAAAATGCTTTAAAAAAATATTATTAGTAGCATCCATAGCTTAATTCCTTTCCATTTATGTTTTCAACACATACTTTTCCTTTCCATTTAACAGCAATAAGCATGCCTAATAAATCACAGAGGCACTGTTCTTCTCAACAGCAAAGAACCAGACACAAGTAACCAGCTGAAGTAATATTGTATGGCTGCCTGGTGTTCCCTCCTGAACACGAGATATTAAGGTAGACCATTTGTACCTGTCTCTCTAAGTTTACAACTATAGGATAACTTTGCTTTAGCCCCCACCTCCCCTCACAGCCATGCCAAGTATTTCTTGCCCACTTTTACAACAATAATACAAGGAAAACTTATGGTTAATGAACTTGGTTCTGATACAATGCCCCTTAAAGCCTTCTCAAAACCAGGGAAATCCATCACTGCTACAAGTGACCATATCTTACATTAGACAACTTCTGAAAACAGCTTGAAACCAGAAGTAGGTTCATAAACACATTGAGGATGTCCCCACCTCAGAAATGAACTCACTGTAACTTTGACCCAGTATTTCACAGAGCGTGAATTAAAGTCTCTGTGCAAAACCCTTGCAGAATTGAGCTCTGGTGCTTAAAACACTACCCTTACAAGAAGTCAGACTAAAATGACTGCCATCTAGTGCATTATATAAATTCAAGTTCTATCTATAGCAAAACACAGTAAGCCATTGTTTTATACTACGTATTTTCTACCTTCAGACTCTAAAGGGCTCTTGGTATTCTACCATGTATTATAACCAAAAGGAGGTACAGATCATTGATCTAACTGAAGCCTTCGTACCATGGTCAAATGATACCTATACTTGAAAACAATGGGGAATACATACTCACCAGAAATTCCTGCTCTGAGCTGTCAGACGAAAGAACAACAAGAAATGCTACAAGAAACGTATAAAGAAGAGACTTAATTTTGTTAATTGCTTAATGCAATTTCTCAGTCTTCATGAAGTTCTCTGGAATGTAAGACTTCAAGGAGAATGGCAGATTGTTTCACTAGCCTATCTTGTGAGTAGTTGGTATCCAGTGATAGGATGCATGGGAATGGTTCAAAGCTGTGCCAGGAAAGGATTAGACTGGACATTAGGAAACATTTCTTAACTGAATGTTTACTGAGTGGTCAAACACTGAAACAGGCTTTCTAGGGAGGTGGTTGATGCTTCATGCCTGTCAGTGTTCAAGAGGCACTTAGACAATGCCCTTAGTAACATGCTCTAACTTTTGGTCAGCCCTGATGGGGTCAGGCAGTTGGACTAGATGATCGTTGTGGGTTCCTTCCAACTGAAATAGTCTATTCTACTCCTATTCTATCCTGTTTGCTCTTGCTGCTTACCTGTAATACACTAAAGGCTGAGTGTCCCTGTGCCAGTTGCTGAGCAAGCACTATGTCACTAGCCCTGCCCTGAAGAATGGGCATCCCAAAGAGAATGCAAGCAAGAGGATGGGTACATGGAAAGGCAGAGCAGCAATGCAGTCATTAACAACAGAGCTGCTAAATGGTAACTGTTTTAAAGATTGATTTTGACAAACGGTGATTGCTTTTCGATAACATTCTCAGAGATACCTAACTTCCCTCAGTGAACTCCTTCTCCCACCTTTGTTGAAGCACAGCCAGATGCAGAGTTGGTTTGTCATTCCTCACAAGTATTTAGGGAAAAGGAGTCATTAAGGAAGAAAAAAAGAGAGTGGAAAGGCATTCTCCTAAAAGCTGTGCCAAATCTGCTTTGGGCAGTTCCTATTCCCCACACCCACTTCATCCTCTGTCAGATTGTCATTTCTCTTTAGCTCTACTAGGTCAAGTGTTTTTAAGACTGTACTACATCTAAGCTGGCAGAAGCAACCTTCTTAAATAAAACCGGGGGCACCTTTTTCATATTATTTTCTAGTTGGCCCCAGAAGGCAAAAGAACTCCATTTCTTGTGTTCATTTTGCAATTTTCTTGTTCACCTGACAAGTACCAAAAAAAAGTAGAAGAGAGCTATGAATGGAAATACATCTTCATGTAAGCAGATTTAGCCTGGTAATGGATGGTTTGCTGAGCAGAGGGGGCAGGGCTTATGAAAAGGTCTTTCAGGAAAGCCTATGAACAATTTGGTATGTAGGAGAAAACCTAGGTTTAACTCTAGGATAAAAACTGTTACCACCAGCAATTAAACACTTTCAATGGAAGAGGCATAAGACTTAGCACAAAATTACCAGTTGTGGTCTCACTGCTTGAGCACTTTTCTAGGCATTTAGACCATGATCTGATAAAAGACACAAACACCTAGTTGCACTACACAGCAGTGTAACCAGTTTTGGTGTAAATGGCTTAGCCTAGAATCTAAAGACTGTTTAGACCCGCAGAAGTGCAAGTAGAAAGCTGGGTTTTCATGAAAGCCATCTCAGAAGCACTGTATGGCAACTGGGAGCTGTTTGTGGGCATACATGATCAAGATACATGAGTAAATGTCAGTGTGAACTGTGCAACTCTGCAAACTCCTTGGTACCAACATTCAAAAAAGTTGTGGAATAGAGTTGTTTACTGTAGTCAAGCAATACATGTAGATACTGCATTAACAAGCAACACTGTGCAGTTACAAATTATCCTGATTCCAGATGTCCAGAAATCAAACATATAGCAGATGTTTCCCTGGCCAAGACTCCTCACCCAGTAATGTGTATGTTGGTACATTTAGATACTTGCAAAGTTCATGTGAGACAGTGTTTCTGCATCTGTTATGAAACAAATTCTGTGGAGCTGGGAATAGCAATTTGCAAAGTATAATGTGGGACTGACCTCTAAAATCACACTGGAGCGTCCTAAAGGACAACTAACTAACGAAAACCATGTAAACATGATGCTATGCAAGATTGTTTGAAGTTTGTAAAGGGACAACAAGGATATAAAAGAATCTTGTACTAAGAAAAGTGAAATTTGTGGTTACCTACCAAAAATAGATTCTTTGAATATTTGGAAAGAAAAAAGGGAATATAAGTAAGTATGCTAGAGCTGTAAAATAAAAGACGTCTTTCAATTTACTAGAAAGGTGTACTGATGGAAAATTTGGTCCACTAACGAAACTTACTACCACAAATTCATCTATAACACTGGAAGAACGTCAAGGAAATGTTTGATATAGAAGAAAGGTGTGTGATAATGATATCCCATTATAACAGTTACCAGCTAACTGGCCATCTTGGAAGTTCTGCTGTTTCCCTGGTGCTTTCACATAAGCTATAAATAAACAAATAAATAAAAAAAATAAGGTTTACCACTAGAGGGTACTGCTATGGTAACCTGTAACAGAAAGGCACTTGGAGGTGTTAACAAATCTATTATACATGTGTTATGTCAAGCTGCAACAGGAAGGCACCTGGAGGAGGTAAGAAATCTATTATACCCGTGCAGTGCTGTTGTCACATTGAAGAACAAAGGCTTCTCTATGGAGAAGCTGTGATCATTTCCTAATTATTAGGCACAGCAGTGGCCTCAGTTGAAGAAAAACTGAGCAAACTTAGATGTCAAAACTTCGAAAAAAAGAGTATTCAAGTGAGATTGCAGCTTTCTGAACACTGAATGACAAATCTTCATACAATTTTTTTGTAACTTTATTGAACTAAATAGATGCTGCACAAGAAATCCAGGTCACAGAATGTCAAGATATCAGTACAATAAATTAGTTTCTGTCCTGAAAAATGGATGGTTAAAATAGGCAAGACAGAAAAAAACCCCCACCGTGTTTCTCTTTAGTCTACAACCAAATCAACTAAGAAACCCCCAGCCAAATGGTCTCCAATAGTCAGAGTTTCCTTAGCATTACCAGAACTATTACAGCATCAAGGTATTCCTGTTAGTTACATCAGGACAATAAGTACTGTTCAAATACAAAGCAAATTGCAAAGTCAAACTGCTTCCATCTGGGTTAAAAATGGACTACATAAGTCAGAGTGTTTTGGTGCTGCTTAGAGGGCTTGAGGGCATATTCTTTATATTTTATAAAAGATCCTCACGCCACTCTGTATCCCACTAGGGAAAAAAAAAAAAAAAAAAAAAAAAAAGTAGGACTATTTCTTCATCCAAAAGCAAGGTCTGCTTTTCCAACAGAGATTCTGCTCAAAGGGAGCTCTGACCATTAGCTTCCTTCCAAAGAGCCATTCATCACTTCTTCAGCTTTCAGCTGGTTTCTCTTCATCTCAATATCCCATCTTCTTTCTGCCTCTGACCTACGCGTAGTCATTGGGGAAGCCCACACCCTGTAAGTCCTTGTCAGGAACCCAGGAACATAGGTGACAGATGGGCCTTTGCTGCCCTGACAAGCCACTCCCAGAGCTTCCACTGACACCCTCTGACTGGGGTCTCCTTTTAACCTCATGTTTGGGTCTTCTGTCCCTGCCTCAGATACATCTTAGGTACGTTTTCCCATAGCTGTGTAACTCAATAGTAATTTGGAT
The DNA here is from genome assembly GCF_023638135.1 of Falco biarmicus. Taxonomy (NCBI): domain Eukaryota; kingdom Metazoa; phylum Chordata; class Aves; order Falconiformes; family Falconidae; genus Falco; species Falco biarmicus. The sequence goes on from NC_079311.1 coordinate 11,784,344, forward strand.
TCCCCGGATTCACCTTGGACCTGTCATGTTACCTTTTCTTTACCTGATGCTCACTAGACTGTCAACAGGACCTGCTGCAGTCACCACTTTGCTCTGCTCACCTGCCTCTGTGAGTGTGACCTGGTGCTTGAGGTCACCATCCGACCTGCCTTGTGGCTGTTCTTCTCTCACCCTCCTTTGGGAAGCAGCCTCTTCTTGCTGCTACCTGACCGTCCCATGGAAAAATGAGGCTTGACTTCCCAAGAGAGTCCCAGTTGTCCTTACAGCTTGAGCAGTAGCTTCTGCATCTGGAAGACCTCCTTAATAAAAGTCCTTGAATGCTTCTCCCCCCTGCCACACCCAATAGCTTTAAGTAGGTTTGTAAATGGTGGCAGTGAGTAACTCACTTTAGCATAATAAAAATGCAATGAGAAACAACAGATAATAGTCACTGACCATTGCCAGGCATATATTATGAGAACACGCCACAATTTTACGTGCATCCCTAAAACAGCCACCAGATTAATGATGTATTACACACACACAGAGTTTTCCTGACACTTGCATCCTGGGAGAAGGACAAGGAAAAGGACTAAGATATTTGAAGTCAGAGTCACTGGATGGATCCTAGTAATTTTTTTTTTTTCTTGCAGGAGAAAGAGTCTCAGAACAGCCAGCCACAACAGGAATTGTTTGGTACTGCCTTATCAGCAATGAAAAACGGTTATCTGTGGAGGTGAAACAGGAGTCCTGCTCTGTGCCTTTTTGTCTCCTGACCTGCTCTCTAATTCAAATGGCTGTCTCTGAGCTTACACTTGGATTTGGGGTGACTTTCTGAGTTTCCTCTGAAATGGCCACTGCCCAATAGTTACTTCAAAACCAGAATTTATTTACCTCACTGGGGGTGGTATGTTCACAATTTTACATGCTGGCAGTTCTATTTACATGCACAAATACTGATTTTGGACCATAATTTTAATAAGTATCTTTCCATTTCTGTCCCTTCTAAATATCATACATCATTCTTCAACACTCTTTACATCCAAACTCTGCCAAAGTCTTTTACTGTCCAACATCTGATTTTCTACCACCTTCTGTGACCTGGACACCTGCACAGTAGCCATAGATCTTGTCAGCCCTAGACTAAATTAATGCAATGCACTCCACTTAGGGCTACAGTAAACATCTTAGCTACATTGTTTCCATCTTCAACTAGTTCATCAGGGCTCCGAAAGGTAGAGTGGTACAAGAGGGTTGGCTAATATTCAGGCATCTCTTCCTCCAAGCTCAAGATCAGTGCATCCTCATGAGTAGGGAATAGAGCAAAGGAGGCAAGAGGCCTACATGGATAAGCAAGGCAAAACTCAGACAGAAGAAGGAAGTTTACAGGACATGGTAGAAGGGACAGACCACTTGGGTGGAATACAGGAACATTGTCAGAACATGCAAGGAGGCAATGAGGAAGGCTAAGGTCTATTTGGAATTAAAACTGGTGAGGGATGTGAAGGACAACAAGAAGGGATTCTTCACGTACATCAGCAGGAAAAGGATGACAAGGGAAAATGTGGGCCCGCTGCTGAATGAACTGGGTGCCCTGGTGGCAAGGGACACACAGGAGGCAGGGTTACTGAATGCCGCCTTTGCTTCAGTCTTCACTGCCAAAGCTGGCCCTCTGGTTTCCCAGACACTGGAAGCAAGATATAAGGTCTGGAGAAAGGAAAACCTTCCCTTGGTCAAGGAGGATCAGGTTAAAGATCACTTGAGCAAACCTGACACCCACAGATCCATGGGCCCTGATGGGGTGCACCCCCGAGTGCTGGGGGACCTGGCAGATGTTATTGCCGAGCCATTCTCCATCATCTTTGAAAAGTCGTGGAGGGCAGGAGAGGTGCCTGAGGACTGGAGGAAAGCCAATGTCACTCCAGTCTTCAAAAAGAGCAAGAAGGAGAATCCAAGAAACCACAGGCTGGTTAGCCTCACCTCCACCCCTGGAAAGGTGATCGAACAGCTCATCCTGGATGTCATCTTCAAGCATGAGGAGGAGAAGAAGGTTATCAGGAACAGTCAAGATGGATTCGCTGAGGGGAAATCGCAGCTGACCAACCCGATAGTCTTCTATGATGGAATGACTGGCTGCGTACAGGAAGGAAGAGCGGCAGATGTTGCCTACCTTGACCTCAGCAAGGCTTCTAACGCTGTTTCCCATGACATCCTCGTAGGCAAGCCCAGGCAGTGTGGGTTAGGTGAGTGGGCAGAGAGGTGCATTGAGAACTGGCTGAATGGCAGAGCTCACAGGGTTGTGACCAGCAGCGCAGAGTCTGGCTCACCGTGTTCCCCAGGGGTCGGTGCCGGGTCTGGTCTTGTTCAATTTACTCATCAATGACCACAGGCACCCCCAGCAAGTCTGTAGATGATACAAAGCCGGGAGGAGTGGCTGACAGACCAGAAGACTGCGCTGCCATCCAGCGAGACCTGGACAGGCTGGAGAGTTAGGTGGGGAGGAACCTGATGAAGTTCAGCAGAGGCAAGTGGAGGGTCCTGCACCTTGGGAGGAACAACCCGATGCACCAGCACAGGTTAGGAGCTGACCTGCTGGAAGGCAGCTCTGCGGAGGAGGACCTGGGAGTGCAGGTGGACAGCAAGTTGCCCATGAGCCAGCAGTGTGCGATGGTGGCCAAGAAGGCCAGTGGGATCCTGGGGAGCTTTAGGAGGACCATGTCCAGCAGGTCGAGGAAGGTGATCCTTCCCCTCTACCCTGCCCTGGTGAGGCCCCATCTGGAGTGCTGTGTCCAGTGCTGGGCTCCCCAGTTCGAGACAGGGAACTACTGGAGAGGGTCCAGTGCAGGGCTACAAAGATGATGAGGGGATGGGCCCATCTCCCTTAAGAGGACAGGCTGAGAGAGCTGGGCCTGCTCAGCCTGGGGAGGAGAAGGCTGAGAGGGGATCTTGTCCCTGCATACAAATATCTCAAGGGCGGGTGCCAAGAGGATGGGGCCAGGCTCCTTTCAGTGGTGCCCAGTGACAGGACAAGTGGTGATGGGCACAAACTGCAGCACAGGGTGTTCCCTCTGAACCTGAGGAAAAAACTTGTATACTCTGAGGGAACAGAGCACTGGAGTGGCTGCCCAGAGGCTGTGGGGTCTCCTTCTCTGGAGACATTCAAAACCCTACTGAACGCGACTGTGTGCACCCTACTCCAGGTGAACCTGCTTTAGCAGGGTCTTGGGCTAGATGATCTCCAGAGGTCCCTTCCCACCCTGACCATTCTGTGATTCTGTGATATCTTCCATAAGATAGACAAATATTAATCTGTTGGCATTTGTCAACAAACGCTCTTTATGATTCTGCATTGAGACCAGGAGGCAAACCATAATCTTGAATGGTGGCTGAGTCCTAACTACAAGGACAATTTTGCTATTTGTGGATATTTCAGACTATATAGTAAAGCAGATATACCTACATTCCTTAACAGTAACCTAATGTATGAGTATTGCAATAGCACATATATTTTAACTCATTCTCACTTCTACCAGCTTACAAAAATTTGTCAAGTTTATCTCTCAGGAAATAAATAAATAAATAAAGCTGCTCTTGAGTTGTGGCCACACAGTCATTTCAGTCTGAATTAAATTTCACATTTTGATAAACACAGCTTTTAGTAGCTCAGCAAAACAATTTCTCCTTTTTCTTCACTGTCAGTAAAACCCTGCTAGATTCTGCACCCAGTTTCTCAATGCATCAGGGCCATTTACAGAATGGTAAATCACAGCACCTAATTGTTACTTTGAGTGGTTCACCCAAAGGAACTGGTTTGCTCGGAGGAGGCATCTTGTTCAGTTTCCCTCCAGAAGTGACCAGTAGAGCCAAACATGCAACGGGTATTGCTGAGACACAGTGCTGTGAGCAGTCTAGTGGAGAGGCCATTCCCTGCCTGGAGCTGCCAGCTGTATCAGCGCGTGGTAAGTCAGATAAGGGTTGAGCCCATGGAAGTCCATAGCTGCTCTCTCCAGGTGACTGCTCTGCCCCACTGCTGGAAATTGCTGTCCTCGCTTTGGCCAACTGAACTGACCCCCCAGAAAAAGTGGAGGAGGTTACTTTTTTTAATCCAGTTTGTGGAATGACCTTACAAGTAGCTGGGTCAGAACAGCTGAGGAGCTGGCAAGTTGCAGTGAATTGTCAGGTTTAATTAGGACTGTTATTTCTCGAGCTATAGTTGCTAGTAAAGGTCTTGTGTTGTCAAGTAGGCACAAAGCTGAATGTCCTAGTCAACAATTACCCTAGTAAAAAAAACCTCTTGGTTTTCTTTCCAGGAAATTAAACAAGGACATCTCTATTAGAAGTAGTATTGTACTATATTCCCAGGAACATAGCACATCTGACTATATACGTGTAATAGTTTACAAGGAACTGAGAAATTTTAATGGAAGAATTACAAGAAAGACAATATGTATAAAATTGTTCTGAGTAAATAGGAGCTAAATAAAATGAAACCCAGGCTATTTCCCCATTAAATTAAAAACAGTTTAGAAGACCTTTTAGCTCCCAACTACCAATTAATGTAAAAAAAATTTTCTTAAAACCATATGGTAATAGGTTTGTTGCAATAAGTTAGCACTCATACAGCAATTACTTAATATATCTGGATGGCAAAAATAAGAAGCAAATTACTATGATGACCATACAATTTGGAAGATAAAAATGAAAGTTAACAGTTGACTTGATGATCTTAACAGTCTTTCCCAATGTAAATGATTCTGTGACTCTAAGTTAACAATTTGCAGTAATTATGTGTATTGTTTAAAATGACTTAACTGTAGATGTTGGGGAAAAGATGGAAAGTTGTATTTTTTTACTTGTTAAGCTGGCAAGAGAAGAGCAAAGGTGGTGCTAAATTGCTTACTGAAAGACTGAACATATTCTTTCTCAGACTAATTTCCCAGAGCTTTATAGTAAGTACAATTTCTGTCTTATGGATGTGTAAACTAAAACACAGAGCAGTCTGGAACCAAGGGTTCTACATCTCCTGTCTGTACTGGATCAGTGTATACAGAATGTTGCATTATTTGTTATAGCATATGGGAACCATATGACTTGACATATGGATTTTGTGGCAAGTATTAAAAACTGACAGAATCAGAAAAGAGGAAGTGTTTTCAGTGTGGAGAATATAGAAAAAGTCGCCTTCTGCAATAAACAGATTAGCTACATTCCAAAATGGATTTGTGCAATAAGTTTGACAGAACAAAATTACAAAACAGAAAAACAGGCCAGTTTGGTTTTTTTTTTTCCATATTGTTAAGAAGGATCAGTACTATGGGCAATAGGAATATCAATAAGATATACATGAGAAAAATACAATAGGTGTCAATTTCTTTAAATGTGATATGAATAACCTCAAAGACAAGTAATTTTCAATAAAATGCTATGCTGCTGAAAACAGAGAAACATAGTTTGCTTAGAATAGATCAGGCTGATAGATTGTTTCTGTCTAATCATATTTGTAATGCTGAGTAGGCTAATTACTGAGCACTCAGGCCCTGATGCTATAATTGGATCTGTGCACACAGACCTCTGCTAAAACTTGAAGTTCTATTCAATTAAATTACACCATATACCTCTTTAAAGTACACAAGACCATCGTTCAATTTATATGTCCTTATAAAAGAGGCAGTTGAAACACAACTTATCCATTAAACACAATCACTCACACCTAATTTATAGACAGAACAACTCCACCAACTTCCCTAAAGTTGCAAGAAACATGAATTTGACATGGATAAGGAAGAATGCAATTTAAAGAAACTGGAAAAGGAGAAAAAGTAACAGACATAACCAACCAGGGAAGCAAGCAGAAAAGAAAGGAATGAGTAGAGTAAGTGGAAGAATTTAAAAAAAACCCCAACACCAAAAGCATCACAGGGAAAGTAGGAATATAATTCCCAAAGACCAAATTTGCTTCCTACAAGGGTTTTCCCTCACATTATCTTTATCTCTTTCTCTGCCTTTCACTCCTGCTCTCCCCGGAAGGGAATGTACATTTTTATTCCTTTCTGTTGTTCTCTGCATGCGTTAACCACCAGCTTACAGGCCCTATCACAAAATAATACTTTTTTTTCCTACCATAACAATTTATCAAAATTTCTATTGTCTCTGTGAATTGCGGTTGGAAATAAATTTAAAAGCATTCTTCAATGGCAGCACAGTCTAAATTAGTGGTGAAACACACTTATTTCTATTTCAATAGTATACACGCCAGTTACAGGAGAACTCTCATGGTATTTTTAAATTACATTTTGTATTTAACTTGTAAGAAGAAACATGTGCCCAGGGATGAAACTGGAAGGCATTTTTCACAGTCAGACATCTAAAGCAAAGATCTTTCAAAGGATTCAAAATTCCTTAATTTTATATTTATAGGAAAATACATAACTAATTACTAACATAGACAATATATATTCTAATACATTGAAAGTATTGGATATCAGTATGTTCTCATATGTGTGTATGTATACTCTAGTACTAGAATATATGTATTATCCTATATATTAGAATATATATAATATATATTTTTACATATACTTTCTCCTTTCATTTTCTCATCATAACTGATTCAAATATTATCAATGTTGAGTCTGGTGTTATGACTAAAATTCATTTTTTTCAATGAATACTCACCAAAATACTTGTAATGTTACCTCAGCTGTCAATATTTTGGGTGGGGTTTTTTGATAATGGTGATGCATCTTGCTCCTGTATTTCATGGCGTGAACAGAAAAGCAAACTTTTAAACACTCATATTCTTAATAAAATCTATTGTTCTCAAGAACTTACTCTTGGAAATCAATCAACTAAATCAAACAACACACTCATAATCTCATTTCTTTTGCAAGTGATGATAACCAAACCTGGTTTAAGATGGAAACCATACGAAACCACAACTTTCTTACAATTTCCATTTAAGACTGCAACTTTTCCGGAATTCAGTCTGAGTTTAAAGGACTTACGAAGTTCTGATGTCAAACCACAAAAACTTGGAGGTACACAGGGGAAATGAAATTTCCATCTCTCTACATGACAATTTTCTTGCCTTCAACCCTAACAGTAGAAACACAGTGTACAGACACATTTTGTGACTGGGATTAGGGGACCTATCTGGCTAACAAATTACCTAGTTTAAAAAAGAAGTATTTTTTTAAGGTGAGGTTAATTCATACAGGGTATGGGTTAGCCACACTGGCAGCTGAGATAGCAAAGATGGACTGGTAAGCTACCGTGTTTGGGGGGGGTGGGGTAGGGGTGGGAAGGTGAGAGACAGCAATGTCTTGCCACTACGGACTTCATTATCTTCAGCTGAAAAAGTTACATTATATTTTTAGATAACAAGACTCGCAACCTACAGCCTTTGATCAAACCTGGACCCACATTTGGTTGTGTGTGTTTCATGAACTCCCAAGCACTCATTCTCCTAGGCGCTCCATGATGCAGGCAGGGATTGGGCCAAGCACCTAGTGACCTTGCCACCTACCAGCCTCTTCATCAGTCATTCCACTTGTTCTCCCTATAGCAGGACTCAAAATGTGTCCTGTTACATTCAGTGAAAATACACTCTGGCAGGTGATAAGACACAGGTGATAGATATGAACTCTCAGGAAGTGCTTGCAGTTCACTCGCCAAATGTATTCTCATTACCTGAAGGGTGAGGGGCTTGGGAATTGAGGCCTGTGTGCTAGGCGAAGTCTTGCACCAAGTGAACTCCAAAAGATGTAAATATATAAAAAATCCCATTGTTTCCTGTAAAGGATACTGTCACGTACTATGATGGCATTAGGTACTGAACAAATGCAAATGCAAGCCTTTTCCCACTTTGTGTCAAAGGATTCACATTACAGAGGCACCAATGCACAAATGTCTTCTGAAAGCATATGGATCTGCCCCTCTTGTAATATTATCTTGTCTTCACTACCTTTTAGCTTTTATTTTCAGGTAATTTTGTGCATCAGTCAAATAGGCAACTGTCACTACCTGCCACACTTAAAATTAAGATACTTCCTGTAGACATCAGTCTTTTGTGTTCTAGGCAGGGCTTCCGCAGAATGGCCACTGCCTCTATCCAGTGTCCCACTCTAACCCTCACACACACACACTTCCCATTGTCACCACGCTTATAACTTCCACATCATGTGAAGGACTTAATGCCAAGAATTGTCTTGCGACTCTCACCCATTTGAGTTGAAGCTACACATTTCTTTTAACACCATAGCCCAGAAAAGAAGTTATTTCAGGGAAGTCCATGCACAAAGGATGTGAACTAGAGGAGCACATTTCCTTCCAGTCTCATGACATGCCAATGCACCATCTGGTAGCTGCCTGGTGTCTCCCCACCCCTCAGGCTCCCATGTCTAGGAGGCAGGATGCGGCAGCAACTCGTTTCACCTCGCAGGCAGCCGTCTCAGGTACACCTATGTCACCAGACAGGCCCGTGCATTACTCAGCAGTCTCCCATCCTGCTCCTTCGGCCTCACACACACTTTTCTAGGCCTCTGTCCCACCTGTGGCCCTGTCAATGTACAACCCACCTAACCAGCTGCGGCATGAACAAGAGCTGACCACTTGTACTGGACAGGGGCCAGCTCCGCGGCTGGAGGATGCCTGCCACGCCACGGGGCTCGAGCTACCAGCGCCCAGCTTGGGGCCTGCCCACCCCAAACCTCTCTTCCCCGCCGGCAGCCTCTGCCGGCCGCCAGCGAGCGGCCGGCTGCCGCCCAGATGCCCAGCGGGGCCAGGACCACAGGACAGGGACAGCGCACACCGGGGCGTCTGAGCGACGGCGGCGGCCGGGTCCCCGCTGAGCCGCCGACCCACCGGGGCAGGCGGACGGGGCGAGGGGAAACGAACGCCTCGGCGCCATCCCGCGCCACCCGGGCAGGGGGACGAGGACAGCCGGGCCGGGTGCTGCGCCCGCCGCCGCACAGGCACGCTCGCCGGCCCCGTCCGCCGGGCGCCACCGCTCCGCCCGCCTGTGCCGCGGCTCGGGGAGTGGGGCGACGGGGACGGCGGCCCCGCCCGAGGCCGCTCCTTGCCATCGCCGCTCCGCGCCGGCCGGCCAGCTGCCGCCGCCGGTCGCGCTGGGTGGCACACGGGTGGGCTGGTACCTGCCGCCGGTGCCCCGGGCCGGGGCTGCGCCGGGGGGCAGGCGGCGGCATTGCCGGCGGGGCCGCGGTGCTCCGAGCGCTTCGCTTAGCGCGCCTGGGGCGGGGCGGGGCGGGGCAGGGGCGCCTCCGGCCTGGCCCCGCCCTTCTGGGAGCAGCGGGCTGCCGTGCCGGGGGTGGGGAAAGGGGACGAGCCGAGGGAGGCTCCTCCCCTCCCGCCCCCGGGGGAGCAAACGGCGAGAGGGGACAGGTGGATGTCCCGAGGAGGGTCGGGTTTCGGCTGGGCTGGGCCGGGCTTGGGGCGCCTCCCTCAGGTACTTGTGGCAGGAGGAGAGCAGCAGCCGTCTTCGCTCGGGAGCGGCGGGACCGGCTGCCTTCGTAAGGCCAGCTGTGGTATGTGGGGTGTGTGGGTGTCTCTTCTAGTTGCTTTCTCTCTTTCTATCCCCCCCCCCCCCCCCCCCCTTTCCTCCTTCTCCCTCCTTTTTTTCTCTATTTTCACAGCGGGGCTGGGGACGCGGTTTATACCATGCCAGTACTCGCGGCTCACCTGTCTGCGGCAGGCAGCGAGGGGCGTCGTCTGGTGCCCAAGGCGGAGCGGAGTGGGTGGCCGGCCGCTGCCGCTGCCCCTGCCCTGTCCCTCTGCCCTGTCCCTCTGCCCCTGTCGGGACGCACCGGGCGCTGCGCCGCGGCGCTCGGGTTGCCCTCCCGGAACGCTGCGGGGCGGAGGGGGCATTCGCCTTTCGGATACGGGTTTTTGGCGGGGCTTTAATCTCGCTGTCGAGTTACCCCTTTCAGCGTGTTAAAAATCTCTTTGGCGGGCCGCTTTCCTAGTGGTGGGTGAGTGTCCTGGTGAATTCTGGAGACTGTAGTTACACATGGTAACTTACGTACCTCAAGTCTGGTGGGTGGTTGTCTGTGGCAGAAAAAACGGGGGGTGCTGCTGTCTGCCACGTCTCAGGTGCCTGACAGAAGTCCATATGTGGAAATGAACTGATGGATACCTGTTCTGCAAGGTGAATCAGTAATCGAAGTGGTTATTCGCGTAGTCCTAGGTGCGAATTTTATAGACTACACCAAAGACTTCAAGTGCACAGTAAGTTGTTACAGTGATGAGGTTTATACTATATGTGGTCCTCACAAGATATAATTTTCTAGCAAGTTTGAAGTGTTGTGCTCCCTTTGCTGGGGTAAGGTGGTGTATGGCTGACTTCTGTCATATGCCTTAATATCAAGTTTCTTGAAACTAAGTAGTTCCAAGCTCATCATGTGTACTGCGAACTTCCCTCGCTACTTTTTAAGTGCAACATTTGATTGCTGCTATTTTTCCCTTTGCCTATTAGTACTTCAAAAGCAGAGGCCTAGGAAATTTGACCATAGTGGGAAATTAAACTGTCCCAGGAAACTAACTATGCCCAATGTTGGTAATGTACTTTACTGTTTCTTTTATTTTTTCATCATAACAGTATGAGTACATGAAAACGGAAATTATCACTAAAGGCAGTACTTCTAACCTCAGGCAAAAGATGTAAAAAAAAAAAAAAGGGTGGTGGTGTGGCATGCATCACTTGGTGCACTGCCGTAAGATACTAACATTAAAGAGAAGTTAAGGTTGAAATTCATTCTAGTTTCAGTAGAAATAGTATACACAAAATGTATGTAATTCTTCAACAGTACAAATCTAACATCACAAAGTAGAGCCATCCTAATAAACTTCTTTATCAGAGAGTAAAGCAAAGACTAAGGGCACATTAAAGGTGAATCAGTTAGTTGTTTTTTAAGAAATCTGTGTAAGTAGAGCTTTTTAGGTGTTCCAGTAATGATACAGGTGGTTGATGGTAAGTGCAAGTTTGAGTATGCTCTGAGCTGTTGTGACGCTTCAGGAAAGCCTAGGGTTTTTGGGGTGGTTTGGGGTATTTTTTTTTGTTAGAAGGTGCTAAGTACTTTCTGAGATTGTACTTGTTTGGAGGATCTCCAAACTGTTACTTGAAAAAGCAAGCTGTTAAGACCGTGATTGGTTAAAACTGCCCTAGCATGAATAATTTATGATTACTTTGTAATTTAATGTTAAATTAATTGTTAATTCACCTTAAATACTATTTATTTGATTTGCTCTATAGTCAAGAAAATTAATCTGCTTAGGTACCCTGTGGGGGGAGATTAGCAGTTAAGTATACTAGGGCCTGCCGGGGAGTATTTATGAAGTTTTCTGCTGAACTAATCCTGTGCTAGCTGAAGCACATCTGGAGCTATTAAGTGATAAGCAGAAGTGTGTTTAGGTCAACTCTCTTCTAAAGGATATTGTGATCAAACATAATATTGTGTCAAAACATGAAGAGAGTGATGTAATGAAAGTATGCCTGCAGCTGCTGTTTCGAGGTATAGTCCTCAATTCTTTTATTTTGCGCTCATTAACTGTTGCATGGAATTGCACTCTTACTTTCTGTTTTTTCTGCTTTTGGCCACTGTATATAATTTGATATATATATATAAATTTTTAATTTTAATTCCATTTTGTGCTGCATAATCTTTAAGGAAGACTGTATTTGGGAGAACTTCCCCCCTCATTTCAGCATGTGAAAATAGAGCATATCTCTTCAGGTCTGTTGGCGTGACTTTTACATTGGAGTAAGAGGCGGCATTTTTGGCATGTTGTTGTGGATTGGGTAGGTGAAACGGAAAAATAATTTTGACTGTTCCTGTTGATACCACTCTTCCCCGCTCTTCCTGTTTCCCTGTTAGCTAAAGTTGTTCACACTCATGAGTGTTGCCAGAAGTGCAGCACCATCCGTGGCAACACGTTTCTGCATCTCCCTCGTGCTGTAGCAATTGTCATGTGTGAAGTAGATAGTAAACTGTTCTAGTACTATTCTGCGTTGCAGTTAGTCACTGCAGGGGGAACTGTGGAAACACAAGGATGGGGAATGACATGATTGCCTCTGCTTACTGCAGCCTTAGACCAGCTTAAACTGACCGGGAAATCAAACCCTAAATTTCCTGTTAAAGCCAGTGGAATGAACACTCACATGATTCAATAAAATAACCATTATTTTTGCAATGAACTTTCTTAATCACCCTGTACTACAGGTAATTTAACTTGCTGCCATTCTTATTCATTAAAAGACATGGTGGCATTTAAAGTCAAGGACATGGATGGTGGAGTCAGTACTCCCTACTAGGATCTTATACTTAAACAAAACATTACTGTCTCTTGGGAGGTGCGTTGCATTAATCATGGGAATGAGGGTGATCCAAAAGCACTTTGGGTATAGGCAGAAATCAAATCTTACCCTGTCTTCTGGTTTGGGATCAGAACATGTGGAGAAATCAGGAACTGGTAATCCTTTTCTTGTCTTTAGGTGGCAGCCACATGTCCAGTAGCACATGAGAAGGATATGTGTCTTGGTTTCAGTTGGAATAGGGTTAATTTTCTTCTTGGCAGCTGGTACAGTGCTGTGCTTTGGATTTAGTATAAGAATAGTGTTAACAACACACTGATATTTTAGTTGTTGCAAAGTAGTGTTTATGCCAAGTCAAAGACTTGTTAGCTTCCCGTGCCCTGCCAGCAAGAAGGCTGGGGGGGCAGAAGAAGCTGGGAGGGAGCACAGCTAGAACAGCTGACCTGAACTATCCAAAAGGATATTTTATACCACAGGATGTCATGCTCAGTATATAAACTGTGGGGAGTTGGCTGGGGTTTGCTGGTCGCTGCTGGGGGACTGGCTGGGTATCAGTCAGCAGGTGGCGAACAGTTGTGTTGTGTATCACTCTGAGTTTTTTGGTTTTCCCTTTGGGTTTTATTCCTCTCCCTTTCTTTATTAAAGTTGTTATTATTATTCTAAGATATCATTTTATTTCAATTATTAAATTGTTCTTACTTCAACCCGTGAGTTTCATCTTTTTCTCCCCCAGTTCTCCTCCCTATCCTGTGTGTGTGTGTGGGGGGGGGTGGGGTGGGGTGTGTGTGTGTGTGTGTGTGTGCCCGTGAGCGAGCAGCTGCATTGCCAGCCAGCAATGTGAAATAATTTCCATATGTAATATAGAGCAGGCCACTGCAGATCTGTTCTACTGCACCTTGCAGTAATTTGGTCAACTTTTGATTCTTGCATACTATGTAATACCTAGACTGCAATACTTTGGAAAAGATCATAGACATTTTTCAAGGGAGGATTCAAAGCACATTTTTGCGCTTGTCCAGAGTGACAACGTACTTCAAGGGCTGCATTTGCATGTCTAAACTGTGTATCAACTCTTTATAAAGACTATATACAGACTCCCATATCTTAATGGTCTTTTCCAATCTAAATGATTCTATGATTCTATATGTCTTCAGAGTTTTAACCATACTGTTTTCTAGGCTAGAAACACTTCTAAGGGTTTGGCAGTCAGCATGAAATGCATGTTGCCACAGTAACCCCAAAGACCACTGCGAATTAAATGAGTATAGCATCTGAGTATTTTACTGACTTGTGATATTGCCAGGTGACTTAGTTTAATTCATAAATGACACATAATCCCTCTTAGTTTTGTTAGGCCTTCTTTTCCTACCTGGCTTTGCTCAGCTTTATTAGGATTTTCTTTCCAGTTCCATTTCTGTGGGTTTTTTTGGTTGTTCATGTTTTCATTTTACTATAAACTACAATGCATTCGCTTTCTTACATATTTTCTATTATTATTTGTTAGTTCACCTGTTTCTATTTTCTAGTCTCTAATTTGTCTTTATTGTTGTGTGTATACAGACAAGCTATTTGTTCTGATCATCTGTTACCAGCTAAATTACTGTAGCTTCATGTCTCTTCCTTCCCCTTTTTTCAGCTACCTGTCCTTTCAACCCAAAACATACAGTGAGTTTGAAATACATAAGGTCTTTTTGTAAAGTTATTCAGTAAACAGTATGAAGACATTGGATATGATGGAAGCTGTAGCATGAAATGTAGTTTCTGTGCAGGAAACTTCTTGAATGCAAAAGTACATGATGTTCTGTTCATTTTTCATGTGGTTTCTGTCAGTGCTAGCAAGCTTGTTTTCGTGTAGTAAAACCTGGTAGAGGTATAGAAAAGCTTGTTCTTATAAAACTCGTCAGTTTCAGATGAGTACAAATGACAGACATTCACAGTCTCTTGAGCTGTTTGGGTTCTTTTAATTCCTCCCCCACCCTTGATCTTTCTTCTTCAGGCAACAAAGTGTTTATAGGGATGGGGTACCAAAGTGTGAGTGAAGGTGTGGGTAGCAAAACTACATATGTTGTCCAGTCTTGTAGGTCAACTTAATGCATGAGGTAAAGTACTGTTTAAAGGAAAGGTTTATTAGGAAGTAGTGCCTATGCACACTGATAAAATAAACTAGGGTATTTAAAGTTTTAGATTACTTTTTCCAGTTTAAAAGCAGCTATCTGTTGCTTCGGAAATTTAATTGTCATTAGTGTGGAAGTTTTACGTAAGTCTGCCATTGAAGATGACTGTGTTTATATGTAAAACTGGATAAATCAGGATTATACAGAGGAAATTATATACACACAGATAAATGCAAAACATGCAATCCAAAGACTAGATTAAAACTCTCTTCTAGGCTAATTAGCATTTATAACTTGATCTTTAACCAAATCAATCTAATTTAAAACTGTAGACCACCCACAGGTGGTAACTAAATGACTTACCAGTATTTTATGAAACAGAGTATTAACAGATTGCATGTATTTCAATATTAATTAAAAAAACCCTATATGTTTTTACAAATACATTAGAAACAGAAGGGGGGCCAAGGATAATCTTCATCCTTTATTGGATGCGGCAGGGAACATTGCCACAAAGGATGAAGAAAAGGCTGAAGTACTTAATGCTTTCTTTGCCTCAGTCTTTAATAGCAGGACCAGCTTCCCTCTGGGTACTCAGCCCACAGAGCTGGAAGACAGGGATGAGGAGGAGCAGCATGAAGTCCCCACAGATCAGGAGGAAACAGTTAGTGACCTGCTGCTCCCCTGAGACATGCACAGGTCTGTGGGGCCAGGTGGGATCCACCACAGGGCACTGAGGGAGCTGGTGGAGGAGCTTTATCAACAGTCCTGTCTGACTCAGGAGGTCCCAGTTGCTGCAGGTTGGCAAACGTGACACCCATCTGCAAGAAGGGCAGGAAGGAGGATCCAGGGAACCGCAGCCCTGCCAGCCTGGCCTCGCTGCTGGGGAAGGTTATGGAGCAGATCATCCCGAGTGCCATCACACAACACATGCAGGACAACGGGGGGATCAGGCCTACTGAGCATGGGGTTATGAAAGGCAGGTGCTGCCCGACGAACCTGATCTCCTTCTATGACAAGGCGACCCAGCTAGTGGATGAGGGAAAGGCTGTGGATGGTGTCTACCTAGAGTTTAGTCAAGCCTTTGACACAGTCACCCACAGCATTCTCCTGGAGACACTGGCTGCTCGGGGCTGGGATGGGTGTGCTGTATGCTGGATTAGAAGCTGGCTAGGTGGCTGAACCCGCAGGGTGGTGGTGAACAGAGTTACATCATGCTGCTATCTGGTCACAGGTGGTGTTCCCCAGGGCTCGGTAATGGGGCCAGTGCTGTTTAATATCTTTATCAATGATCTGGATGAGGGGATCGAGTGCACCCTCAGTCAGTTTGCAGATGACACCAAGCTGGGGGGAGTGCTGACCTGCCTGAGGGCAGGAGGCTCTGCAGAGGGACCTGGGCAGGCTGGAGCGATGGGCCCAGGCCAGTCGTGTGAGGTTCAGCAGGGCTCAGTGCCGGGTCCTGCCCTTGGGTCACACCAGCCCCACGCAGCGCTACAGGCTGGGGCAGAGCGGCTGGAAAGGGCCTGGTGGGAAAGGGCCTGGGGGTGCTGGGTGACGGCCGGCTGGGCAGGAGCCAGCAGTGTGCCCAGGGGGCCCAGGCGGCCAGCAGCACCCTGGCTGGTGTCCCCAGCAGTGTGGCCAGCAGGACCAGGGCAGTGACCGTCCCCCTGCACTGGGCACTGCTGAGGCCGCCCCTCGAACCCTGTGTTCAGGTTTGGGCCCCTCTCTGCAAGAGGGATGTAGAGGGGCTGCAGCGTGTCCAGAGACGGGCAGCAGGGCTGGGGCACAGGAGCCGCTGAAGGAACTGGGGTTGTTTAGCTTGGAGAAGAGGACCCTCGGGGGGACCTTATTGCTCTCTACAGCTGCCTGACAGGAGGCTGTAGGCAGGTGGGGGTCAGTCTCTTTTCCCAGAGAACAAGTGATATGACAAGAGAAAACGACCTCAAGTTGTGCCAGGGGAGGGTTTAGATTGGATATTAGGAAAAATTTCTTCACAGAAAGGGTTGTCAAGCATTGGAAGCTCAAAGAGGTGGTAGAATCACCATCCCTGGAGGCGTTTAAAAAATGTATAGATGCTGTGCTTAGGAGCATGGTTTAGATGGTGGGCTTGGCAGTCCTGGGTTAACAGTTGGACTTGATGATCTCAGAGGTCTTTTGCAATCTAAATGATTCTAAGAATTAGGATGAAGATTTTTAGTAAAAATTGTGTGGGCTGTCCTACTGATTGCTTGAAAAAGGAGTGTATTTGAAAGGAATATATTGAAGTAATTTTCTCTTGAAACCAAAAAACCTGTGTTAACTCATAAGGAGAACTTAAATTTTGATCTTCACATATTTAAGGGTTAAACTAACTAGGAAGCATAGACATTAATCTTTATTACTAATAAAATTGTATTTACTGTGAGGGTGGTGAGACGCTAGAACAAGTTGCTCGGAGAAGCAGTGGATGCCCCGTCGCTTGGAAGTGTTCAAGGCCAGGCTGCTTCTGGCTTTGAGCAATCTGGTCTAGTGGAACCATGGCAGTGGGGTTGGAACTAGATGGTCTTTAAGGTCCCTTCCAACTCAAACTGTTCTGAGGTTTTATGGTTTAAACTATGGGAAAACAATATTACTGAGAGTCGTAAATTGGTGATGATGCTACAAAGAAAAGCTGCCATGTTTTTTTTGATGCACACTTCCAAAGGAAGCTCTGCTTCTGTGACTTAATGCCTGTTTGGTCTCTGGAGCATTCAAAGTTATATATGGTTTCTTCTCCTTTAGGAAGAGTTTAAAGCCTTCATCCTAAGTGGACATATTTCATATTTCTTGTGTCTGTCCTACCTGGAGTTTTGTGCAAATTTACTGAATTTTATGAAGTCATATTTACTAATAAATTATTCTTAAAATGGAAGTGCTGAAGTGCATGGAGCACACCTGTTATATAAATGTAACCTGTTGGGAAGGGAGAACAACCTGTATTAAAAACTGATCTGCAGATCATTTTGTTACTCCAACATTGTTAATTTTGTGATTTCTTCAGTTTGATTGGTGTTTGGATTGTTTGGTTCCCCATGTGTAGTCTTATATTCCAAATACATTGTCTAAGAGATGTGAAAGAGTCAGTTCCTGAGACTGATGCTGTTCTGTGATGAATGAAGATAATAAATAGCTTCTCTTTGCTTGTCCTTCTGATCAGTAGTAGTGGCAGAACTCTGCTGAATTCTACCTGCTGCGCTAGGAGCAAATTTACCTTACAGAAGAGAAAAAAGGTGAAAATAATTTCTGTGCAATAACCTCCTGTTGTTGTTTTCCAGCTCATACACTTGTACAGTTTTGCAGACCTTAATGGGTAGAGAATTTGTCATAATATAAAACAGAGGTATGTACTATATGATACTTTCAGCTTTAGAACACCTTGAGAGTTGAGATCTCTATTTAAAATGTTAGTCATCTTTGTTCAGGAGCATTAGCGACTATGAAATTCCTTGGTAGTCTGCATAGAGGTCTCTTCATTTGAGCTCACTCTAATGTGCTGAATTGATTTCACTTGATATTTTAACTTACTAGTGTAGCTATGCAGTTCTCTGAAAATAGTTATTTCTTTTAATGTGGATAAATAAGCTTAAAAATTAAATGGTTCAGGGAATATAATTCCTTAGCTTTGTATCAATTACTATAGTTTTCCATGTTACAAAAAATGGAAATGGTGCTTTTCATTGAATATGTTGCTTAACTTTTCACATTAATTCAACTGTCCAATATAAATCTACGTATATATTTGAAGCCCTCATAAGCAAAGGCTGAAGTAGACTCTCAGATGTGAAAAACACTGAGCTTCACTCTTAAATTTGTAAAAACAACTACAGAATAAGTTCCAAGAGAAGGGGAGAAAGGGGATTATTAACTTGGGATAACAAAGTAAATCAAAAAACTTGGGATACCAAACGCACTTTCCAGTCCATTTAAGAACTATCACAGAAGGTGGAAGAGGCGGAATTTGGTTTCTGTACATAGCCTTCCATTCATTGTTTGAGCCCAGCCTGGAGTCCACCAGATTGTCTTGCAAGATATAATCACTAGGAGAGAAGGATATGAAGTGTCTTTCTTGGGAATACATCTCTGGCCTCCCGTTTAACAAACTATAATTTTAATGCATTTAGTAATCTATTTTTTTATTGTAATATTGGGTACTTTAAAAGAGCATTTGCAGATTTAGAATGCTAAACAAAAATTTAACTTCTGGGAATTCTGTTCAAGGGACAGTAGTCATTGATAGTTCATAATCATTGAAAATTGATAGTGCCTTTATATTGAAAGGAATACTTTATTAATGTTTTCTTTCCCATTTGATAGCTTAGTTAAATGTTGAAAATGTGGAAAAAGTATTCTTAGTTGATTTTTTCCTCAAGTAGTCTTAACTCATTGAAATGCCTGTGAGTTTTCATGATGTGTTATTCATTTATATTCACTTGTACTTGCAGTGAAGGAATATTGCAAGACTTTTGTGCAAGAATTGTAAAATGTCTGTACTACTTAGTTTCTCTTGATTGCCAGCTCATAAGCTATAGATAGTGTATGTCTTGGCCTGCTGAGCTGACATCACTTGAGTAATTAAAGTGATGTTGGGTGCTCACAGTTTGACCTCCCTTATGTTGCTATATTAAGGATGAGACTTTTGTTAGACAAAGTGCAATCAGGCAGGTGATAGGAAAAAAGGTGGTGTAATTTAGGTATAATATTTGCCCAGTGACTCACTATTCCAGTCCACAAATAACAGCACAAAGAGGTCCACGAAGCAGTAAAAATCAAAGGATCTGGAAGATGCTTTCCCTTCTTAAATGTCATCCATCTCATCCTGTTCTGTTCTCTGTCTTTAGGGAGGCCTGACCGTGGAGGACCTCCAGTGACATCTAGGGTCAAGCTTCTATGGTTGGAACCAACACACAGCCCCTTAATCCCTCTGACACCCACTGCTCCTTTCAGCAAGGAGGAGGGAAGTAGGCAGAACCATTTTTCTGTAACACTGTAGTGTTACTTACATAATAACTCTTTCGCAGAGGCAAAAAAGAAGCCATATTCCTTCAGATGAATCCAGTTATTGTATGCTAACTAACGGCAGTGTTTAGTCTGTCCTGACCCAAACCATGCCATTAATAAAAAGCTGGTGTCAGGTGCATGGTCTGAAGGAGGCTTTGGATTGTGAAAGGGGATTGTACAGTAGTAGTGCTGTCTGAATGTCCATGATTCTGAGACCACTTTAGAGCTGCTAGGTTAGTTTTCTGGGAGGAGATGAGCCAGGGGTATGGCAGGAAGTGTCCTTAGTACTTCTACATGAGGTGTGCTAATAATGTATATAGTGGATGCTAACTTGTGTATGATAACACTAGTTGCTTTTTAGTATGACATGCCAATACTGAATGTAGATAACACTATCTCCTACCCAACACAGTGTTTTGATAGGTTATATAGATAGCACTAACATCTTGAAGCACATAAAATGGTAGTGAGTTTAACTTTATCCCTTTCCTGTTTTCTGTCATCATCCAGCAACTGCCAGTATACAGCGAGTGCAGCAAATCCTCCTTGCACTGTCTGGGGCATCTGTGGTAGAAGACTGTGCTTCCTGGGGTGAGAAGGGGAGGAGCAGTGTGTGTTCCTTCAGGAACAGTTTGAAGAAATGGGAGTGAAGGCAGTGTAGCTGTACTCTGAGCAGCATATCTTAACTTTTTTTCTCCTGGCGTTCATGTGAAGAGTTTTTTTTCTCACTGCAGATTCTGCTAGACTGGGAGAAGGGTTGAAAGGTGGCAAAAAACATGAATGATGTGAGAAACTGAAACCACATGACCCTTAAATAGTGATCTAAAGCATAATTGTAAATGAAGATAGAGGAAACCCAAGTAACTTGACAATAACAATACTGGGATATGTGTGCCGTAGTGTAGAGCTGTATAACTGGGAGTTACAGTGGCTGGTGTCTATGTCCAATGACAGTCATGAATGATTAAGGAGTTGGCCACCTGTGAATATGAATCCAAGTAGCAAGAAAGACATTCTTAGGCCCCTGAGTGCACTAAAAAGTCTTAATGGCCCTGATGAGCCTCACCTGGGGCTTCCACTCACACCTTCTGGGCACCGGCTCTATTTGAGTCCAGGCCCAGGCCTTAAGACGCTGCCCCGGTTGTGTTCTATACATGCCAGTCTGCAGCTCCATCACAGCCATGCTTGTGGCTGGCTGAGAACCTGTTGATCCAGACCATGATCCACAGACTGGCCTGTAGCTTGAACTGGATTCTGCCTTGTTGCTGTGGGCTTGCACAGCAGTCACTGGGCTGTAGCTGGGGCTGATTATGCTCACTGGACCTGATCTTGACTTGACTTCCCAGCTTGACTGTGGACTTGCTTTGCCCCTATGGACTTGTTGGAGGATCTGGACTCTCAGTTGAACCTGACTGCCATCCGTGCACTTGCCCTGCTTGCCTCACTTGGGTACCATGGGGTAGGGCACTGCTTTTCTGGCGTTTATTGCTGCCCTGGCTCCTCATCCTTTGTGCGGGAGCTGGCCCTTGTAATTTCCTGGCAGACAGCTGCTAAGCCATGACAGGCTGAGGAAGGTCTCACACCATCAGCCCTACCAGTGTAAGATTTATCCTACACCCCTCTCCAAGAAGAACTGGCTTTGGTAAACATTCAGTAGGGGAGGTTTTGCCCGTGGTCAGCTGGGGTTCGTGGTATTACAGGGCATAATGGAATTTAGTGGACTGAGTCTGGTGACCTGGCACACGCTCATCCAGAAAATGTCATGCCTTAGTGGGCACAGGGGTTTAATGCATGCTGTTCCTTTTTACACTGAGTGGAAAGGTGCAAGTCATCATCAAAAGAGTCGCCAGAGGTCAGTGAAAGTTCTGTGTGGTAGAAGACAGACTCAGTCTTACTAAAAGAAACTGGAAGCACCACAAAGTAGGGATGGGATCTGGTGCCTCTTGCATCTTGGGCATTGACATTGTAAGGATGGACATGCTAAGGGCCCATAAGGACATCAAAGGCATTTGGCTTAGCTGCTGTGGATCTGAGTGAAGTCATCACTTTGCTGTCTCAACTGCCTTTCATTGCAGGAGTCATCAGTAGTAGGACTGCTACAGTTGTCACCTCCATCAGTGCCAGCTGCAATGCAGTGCACTGACAAGAATACCACACTAACAGGTATATTGGTCTGTTGCATAAGATACTGAGCTTGTTCTGTGGATTATCTTACTGTGGAAGTAGAATATCAAGGAATAGTTACTTGAACCTGTTTGTCCTTAGCAGCCTTATGTAGCCCGTGCAAAATCCCAGTAGGGACTGGAGATCAGCCATGAACCACAGAGGTCTGAATGAAGCAGCAGCACTCTTGAGTGATGCTGTAATGGTAGGCTAGAACTGCAATATGAACTTGCAGCAAAATAAAAATGCTGCCTGGTAGGTGGCCATTGGCGTAGCTAACATGTTTTTATCAATTCGTGTGGCCCCTGAATGTAAAATGCAGTTTGCCTTTCCTGAAGGGGAGCACAATACACCTGGAACCACCTCCCATGGGGATGGAAGCATAGTTCCGGCATCTGTCGCAGACTTATGTGAATGGTTTGGAGGAGGACAGTGCCCCAGGTCATTCACTGTATGTTAATGGCATCACAGTATAGGGAAACACTGTCCAAGGGGTGGATAACAAGGACAGTTGAAATTGAATTGAATGTAAGACTTCCACTCAAAAAGAAATAAGGTGAAGGGACTTGCAGGACTAGAAATGTGGTTTCTGTGTATCAAATAGCAACATGGCCACCACCATCTTCATACTGACATAATTAATAAGATTGTGTCAATGCTTCTACTAATGAACATAAAAGGAAACAAATGTTATTTGGAATGGTACGATTTTGGTGACTATACATACCCAAATAAAGTCAGCTCATGAACCTACTGTTCCAAGTTATTAGGGAAAAAAAAACCCCACCGCTTGAGTGGGGCCTGAACAACAGTTGGCATTTGACCAGATAAAGCAATAAACAGCACATGCGGTTGTGCTGAGCCCTGTCAGAATGGGTCAAAATGTCTGAAATGTACTATATGCAACCAGTAGGGGACCAGTCAAACCAGTGGAGTTTATGGCAGAAAGCACACAGGAAGAGTGTTTCTTGGATTCTGTAGCCAAGGCTGCTGTTGACTTGAGAAAACTATATCCTAATGGAAAAACCAAAAAACTCTACTTGCCATCTCCACTGTGGAATGCATTATGTATGTTGTGACCTCTCTGTTAAGTCTAAGCAATACAGATAAAACTTCCTCCCCTTTGCATAACTGCTTACTCTGGCCTTCATACTCTGTCGCTGAGGGTATGTTTTCATGAAGGACATCTAGTACTTTTAATGATGCTGAAAAAGTGAAGTCTCATTTGAATCTTTTCTTTGTTACCCTCGCCTCCAGATCCAGCTTATCTGAGGAGACTAGGCTGGTGGGGGTTTTTTGTTTGGTTTTTTTTAAAAACAAAAACTATCTTTTGGAGGAGAGTTTTTCTTTTCTTTGGTTGGCAAATTAAATTTTCTTCCCTTTTAGCAAGACAGAGTGGCACAGAGGGATAGGAAATGCAGCAAACCACTTATTCACCTTTGTGGCAATAAACCATTAATTCAGCTGAAATGTACTGTGAAACCATACCATAGGTATGCAGACACAGCTCTGTGGTTCTGCTGCAGACAAGATCATGGATTATTTTTGCATTAGTTCACAGTGGGAAAGTGGGATGGAAATGCATGGGAAGAAGAGCCTAAGACAGTATTTCTGTTGAAGATTTTGCATCAAAAATTTCATCTTCAGTGTAAATTTTTGTTATTTCTGAATTATAGTCTGAATTAATTTAGGCTTCTGTTCAATTGTCAGATCAAATGTTTTATGAGTTTTATGTATATGGGATAGTTAACAGTAGATATAGATTTTCTTGGTAGATTGAAGTAGTATTTACAACATATTTTAAAGGCTAGATTCTGCATTTAAATGAGTCAAACCACAAGTATGCCTTCTCCTACTCTGTCCTAAAAACTGAAAATGGCAGGTCACCTTCTTAGGAAAATATTTTAACAAGTAGCCAGATTGTGTTCCTTAATATTGGTGAGGACATATACAAACTGTCTCTAGAGAAGATAAAACCCAAACAGTATTATAGTTCTGTCATATATTTTAAAAAATTCTATTTAATTCAAATAATGATTGAGTAGCTCTTATTTTAAGATGTGCTTTTTGTTACTAGGTACTTGTGTATTCTTAGGCAAAGGCTTGGGGTGAGTTAAGCAGACAAAATGGCTCTTGCATTCTTCCTGACCTTGTTGCTTAATGAAAACTCATGGTATTTATACCTGACGTATATTTAGTTGCCTTTCTATTTTAGGGAGAAGGGAAGGATAACATTCTTAGATGTATAGAAAGTGGAGGAAGAATGCCTAGGTCACAACTAGGTCATGATGCTGAGGTCCTTTCAGAAATTATATTTTCAGTTTTTCTGCTATTGTAGTTGGTGAGTACCATTAATAGAAAAATGCTCAGTTCAATATAACCTGAATTCTTTAAATATCAGGTACCTGGGTTTCCAATTTCTGCTGCTATAGTGAAGGGTAAATATGAGTATTAAGCAGGGATAATGAAACTGACAACATACAAAATGTTGAAAGTGCTTAAAATAGACTTCAGAGCTTTTATTGTCAAAGCTACATTTCCCGCCCCCCCACTTTCTATGTATAAAGTTAGAGTACTTGTTTAGTTTGATGCTTCTTAATTGATTTTTAGTCAAAGTCTAATGAAGTTTTATGCCTCGCATATGTAGCATCCCAAAGATAGGGAGCTGGTTTTTCGCTGGAATTGTAGTTCAGAACTTGTATGTAGGGGATGTATTTTGTATTATTAGAGCACCTGTTAAACCGTGGCAAGGCAAGTATTTACAATGGGAAGATCATGACCTCCTTTGCCATGATGCAGAAGTTGCCATTGTGGACACTTGTCATTATGAATGACCTGAAACTGTGTAAGAACACTTGGATTCTTCTTTGCCTCCTTGCACTTTCAGGTTATCTACCTAGTTTCAAATGATTCTAAGTTTGCAGTTTGTCAACAGCTTGTTGTTTCTCAGAGTTTGTGAATAGATGGGAGTATTTATTAAAGCGTGTGGAATACAATTGGTGATTCTTGTATTAATAAGCTGTGACCCTGGACATACATAAACAGAAGAAATGGATGTTTCATGTAATATTCTTTTCCAACAAAAGATAGGTAACACCTTAGAAACAGTGATAGCAGACAGCAGTTGAAGGTAAATCATCTATGTGTATACTATGCAGTAAGCGTATTATGTGTCTATGCTAGCTGGTATGGTGAGAAACAGGGGTTAAGGCACTGTTCAAATCTGGTTTTATGAGCTTTTCACAGCCTCCTTCCCCTCTGTCCTCTACTGTCTCCCCAGTGGAGGATGATCGCTGTAGCTTGATAAAGCTTATCTCCTTTTCCATCTTCCTGCTGCTGACCTGAAAAACAAACATGTATAAACTAGAGATAAGATTTTCACTATCCGCATAGCTTCTGGATGTGATTTGGACAATGTGGTTAGCATTTACATGGTTTTAAAAACATATTTTTTTTGTTTGGATTTTTTCATTTTAAACCTCTGCAGCAGTTTAAAATTAAAATCTTAGAAATGGTAAAAAGAGAAATGGTTGTATAAAATAAGACAATAGGACAAATGTGTGTGTAGTGTCAGTTTTATTATTAACTATTTTTTTCCAGCTGTTTTATAGAGAAATGGTGAAATGATTTTACTGTTCCATTATCTACATTACAAAAGTTAAGATGGGATGACTAGACAGTTTCTGCAACTACTTTGTATACAGTTTTTGAAAAAGCAGGATTTGAAATTCTTACTATATGTGTCATGCACTATATTTGGGGCTATTTTGGAGTCTGTATTTTATTTTCAACTTCAGTATGGCATCTGCCATTAGGAACAGTATCTTGTTACCAGTGTAACAGGTAGCTTCAGTAGTTGATAAACAGAGGTGGTAGAGCCAGCTGTATGGCTGACAGAGCCACTAAGCATTCCAGCAGGCAGAAAAGCAGCCATCTGTGCTAAAACAATGTATTTCTGGGATGACTGATGACCAGCCTGTTGAGCCAATGTGTTGGGGGGTGTGTGTGTGGTGTGTGTCTTTGCAGTGGAGGAAAGGAGGCTTGCTCGTTTGTGAACACTGACTATAATTTCCTTCTTTCTCCACTTTACTGAAATATCAGCGTTTTCTTTGTAAGGTCAGTTTATTTAGCTTTAAAATAAAAATATGGCTTTGAAATGCCACATAGTTCACCTCCACTTTCTTTGAAATTTATTTTATTTTGGCATCAATGGCATTGTACTTAATGTTAAATCCTCATTTTGGAAGAAGGAGTTGCATCTCTGTTGCAAGCATAATTTGTGGACAAAAAAATAAAGGAATATAACAGGTATTAGAGCTTACTGCAAAAGTAGAAGATAATGGAAATCTTCACTCTTCTAATGGCCTTTAGGTTTTTTTTCCTAATTAGAGTCTATAAACATTAATAAGGTATGCATTAGAACAGTTGACTTACTATTAACAATTTTTCACCGGTAGAGCTTGAAATTGTCACCTTTCAAAGTGTGTGGTTTTTGGAACAGTAATTCACTTGTTGCTTGGAAGAATCATGTAGAAAAGCGTACAAAAGTTTAATTCATATGCAGGGAGAAAGGCACACTTTGAAAGAATTATCTTTCCTTAAAATTGAGCCTCCTTTTTCCTTGTTCCGGCAATCTAATAGTAAAAAGCAATGATCATATTCTTCCTGGTGGTTGACTTAGTAAGTCTAGGAAGGTGACTAGCTGTGTTATAGGAAAATAAACACTATGTATTTCAGATTAAATGTAAATTTCTCTGAGACTATCCCATTTGTAATTAATTGAACTGTACTGAAGGATTTGCGACTAGCAAGGAAGAGAGGAGGAAAATACTGCAGTTGAAAGTTAGGGAGAAAAAGGTGGGTTTGTTTACATAAAGCCTTTTTAAAAATTAAAAGTCTGTCTATAGGATTCATTGATGCCAGAAGTAATGTTGAATAGAGATAACTGCCATAGTTCTGACAAATGAACATGTTCTAAAGAAGTTTTTTAGAGCACCAGACTCTACCAGCCTGTTTCCAACTAAATGTGACTCACAGAGACTTTAGAAAGCTAGAGCTGTTGACTTTCCAATGTTTATTATACCTCTCTGTTTTTTGTACTTGAATTGTAGCATCATTAACATATATTATTGTCAGAAATTTGAAAACTGTAGAACAGCTTAAATAATTTCAGGAAAGGCATCTGTTGCTGTAGTCTGAAGTTTTGTAATGTGCCTGGTTTAAGTCAGGGAAATTGACCATGGTAGATACAGAAGAATAATTAGTTTCATTAATCTATTATTGAGTGCTACATTTTGTAGAGGCCCCTTACTGGACTGGTTACTTGGCACTAAAAATAGGTAAAATTTATAAAGAAAGGTCCAAAATCAGATTATGCTTTCTAAGCAACTAGTTTCGAATTCCTACTCAATTAAAGGGAATGAATGAACTTGAACTAGCTGTAAAATGCTGTACTGCTCATACCTCACCTGTCAGCACTTAATAATCCCAAACAAATGCAAAAATGTTGTTGTTAAAGAGAAGTGGGAAGTCTTATGGTTTAAGAAAAAGCAGTCTTAACATGTTAGGAGATCATTGTTTTTGGAATGATGGGATGAGTAAGGGAACAGAGAAGGGTGTTCCAGCTGTTGGCTGGTAGCTGTCCTTGTGTTGAACACAATTACCACTTACCAATATTTCCCACAGTTCTGAAAGAATACTTGTTCACCCTGTAATTGGTACAGCCCTCCTGACACTCAAACAGGACTATGGTTCTGCTTTCTGAGTGTAGCTTTGTTTTGGAAGACATGCTTAACTTTTTAAGGCAGGTTAGGCAGCTGTGCTTACTTGCCCTGCCTGCCTCTTTGTCTTTGGCTGTGCACGCCCACAGCAAACTGGCACAGGCAGGTCACTTAGGTTAAGTGTCTCGTCTTGGACAGTTGTGCTGTGAAAAAGTGAAGCAACGGTGATGGTATAAGGGCAGTGAAAGCTGACATCCCTGCTGAAAGAAGTGCTTGTCAAGTGTCTATAAACTGCAGGCAAGGAAGGATGTCAAGGTAGCTTTGTAGGCAGGATTTGACTGCTCTAGCTGTTTCTGAGCTGGGCTAAACAGTGAATGACTAAGAAGTAGCCAACTTAAAACTTGTATGCAGAGACTAGTGGTATAGTAGGAGCCTCTAGCTTCTGTGGAAAGAGTCAATAAGAATTTTGTAGCACACTGCCTAGACCATGCTAACTTGTATGAACTTTTTCTTATTTGTAGACTAATACCTAGACAGCGTGTACTGATTTGTAAAAATCTTGCCATTACACATTTTCCTAACTTCTGCAAAACTTCTAAGTACATAGCTTGTCAAAATAGTAGATTCTGGTTTCTGCACTAAGATGCTTATTTGCATTCTGAGTTGAATCAGCTAAGACCACTTTTAAAAATGGAACATGTTGGAAAATTATCTTTTTTTTCTGAAAGTCTGTCATGTTTTTTTCTATCACTGCATATAAAATTAAATAGAAAATTGTGAGAATACATGTTAAGCCCTTGAAATTAACTTATCTGTCAAAATAATAATAGATGTATTTGGGACCAGGGTTTATAATGAAACCACAAAATATCTACAAGTTTCTCAAAAAGGCATCTGCTGCCAGAGTCGGACATGCTAAAACACCAAGTTTTTTCACAGCCTTCTTGAAAAATGTAGAGATTTCTTATGCTGAATAAATGCAAAGCAAAAAAAAAACCAAACCAAACCAAAACCAACCAACCAAACAGAAAACAAACCACCAAACTAAAAGGTCTCATAACTGGAGTTACAGCAGTCATGGGTTTTTTCTGCCCTCCTGTAAATAAAAGGAAGTGTTGGCTTAATAAAAGACCATTATTAATCCTTTTTACTACTTATTAGCTACACATATTGCTGCTTTTGCTTAATTAGTAGGATATGCATTTTACAATCAAAATATGCATCTTACAATCAAAATACCCAACATACTCACAGTGCTTCTAATAACTAAGCATTAGTACTGATTTTGGATGTTAATTATGTTCCAGTATCCATCCACATAGAATGCGATATGTATCAGACATCTAGTAACCATTTTGTTGACAAACTTTAGTAAGATTAATTGAATGTGTGACCATCCAAAGAAGTATTAACTGGGGCTGTATTATGTATAGTGTACTCTATTGCTCACCTGAGTAGGCTGTTCTTTACATTAGTCTATATTTTTATTGCAAAAGGATTTAATTGGTGGCAACTGAAAACCATTAGAATTTCTTTAAAATAGATTTTTTATATTTATTTCTTTAAATGTAAAAATTATTTTGCAGAGAGTTTGCCACAATTACGTGTTGCATTTCTACTGTTAAGATGCAGTATGTCATGGTTAACAATAGTAAGCCTGTACTGCTGCCAAAGAGGAATAAGCACAGTCATGTTTTCTTCCATCCAACTCTAACACATGTGCTCCTTCACAAGCAGATAAATTTGACTGAAGAGGTTGTTCAGCATCCTAACCTGGTCACAGCCTTCTGTTGTGAATGATCTTCCCAGCACTGGGGAAGTAGCAGGAACACATGGTTGATTGCAAGGGTGGAAAGAACCAAACTCCTGTAAGCACAGACAGCTTACAAACCAGCCCACTATGAGTGGTACTTACGCAGCCCATACAAGCCAGCATGATGGCTTGCTGCTGCCAAAAGGATGCTTTGTTAGTTCTGTCTCCTTTTCAAGTATCCCTTTCTTTGCACTGCATCCTGGCACTTTTAAACCCCTCTTTTAGCTTATACACCAACTAACCTAACTCAGTATAGAGTGCTGGCAGGTTGGAGGGTTGAATCATGTTGTGGAAAATCTCTTGCACACCAGAGCTGGTTCAAAGTAAACAGCCTGTGACTGTAAGCAGGTGGGAATACTGGGGCAAGGGCAGTGGGAACCTCTCCTTTCACCAAAGTGGTGAGGAGCTGTTTGGATCAGCTTAATCTGTTTTGTAGAACCATTCCCTTAGTCTCAACTTTTTCATGCAAATGCATTTATGGAAGAGTGTGGTGAGTTTCAGGAACCTTAGCTGACTTTCAGAGGTGTTATGGTACCTTGTTTCATATCAGCATTTTGAAGCTCATGCCTGGCTGGTATACTAGAGCAGTCTTAATGAGTAAACAGACTTAACTGGCAGCTAGGCACTGATATTTGAGTGAAGAACCTATGGTGCTCAGATTCTTCTCTGTTAGTAGTTACGAGTCTCAAATGTCAGCATTCTTAAACCATACACTTTGCATTTTTTCCAAATATGTATGATCTACCATCAAATTCTTAGGACAAGGGTTAGGTTTAAAAAAAAAAAAGTGCCTTAGATATATTTAAATAAGTCTTGAATTAGTTTTGCTGACCTTATCTGTGTGGCTGTGTGTTTACTCGTATCTAGAAGCACTGTTGTATTGCAGACCCAGAGCCTGCAGCCAGCTTATTTATTTTCATAAACATTTGTTATTCTTGATTTTTTTAAAATATAAACTGTAGTTGGATGAATAATAAGAGAAGTAAGAAGTATAACACACCTGAACTTGCTAACAACAAGACCGAAGAAGTATGGTTGGCAATTTTTGCATGAAAGATTCACAACAATAGTGAATAATATGTATAGAAAGGGATTGTTAGTGGGAAGAATAAATTACAGGAGTTGTTGCACTTTTATAGCAAGCTCTTTCTCTGTAACAGCTTTTACTAGTAATCTTGTCTTTTATTTTTTAGCGTGGACGTGGCAAGCTTGGTTCTTCTGAAGTCAGTAATAAGCCTTTTACCATGGAGAATTTTACTCCAGTTACAGGTATATATAAAAAAGATTTTTATCACGTCCTTCAACAGCGTCTGTTTTCTCTGTAAAAGTTTTTTTGGTGATTTATTTCTTTATTTTATTTTTTATTGTCACCCTAAGCAGCCTCACAAAGCCTGAGCTGTAATCAGACTCCCAAGAGTACAGCCACCAGAGTCTATCCAATTCAATGACAGATTTGGGGAGCTCTAATACTGATCAGTTGAAAATGGGCATAAAAATCACTATTTTCTATAACATCAGATCAGATGTTTTCTTCATGTGGTTCACTACATATCTGCAGAGGGTTTTTTTCAGCAGAATGGTTTTTTTGGGGGATATGGTGGGAACTTGGATAGGCAGATGCAGGGTAAGGAGACTGGATCTGTTTAAGCCATGTGATGGCTCAGTGTGAAAACATAGCCACATGTTTCTTCAGGCATGTTAAACTAATACTACCATCCAAAGAAACTTAGGCTCTACCCCACTCCATGTGTTGAGAAAGATGCAGTAGATGTATTCGGTTATCTGTAGTTTTAGATCAGACAAAAAGTTGAATGTGAGAGAAAACTGGGACTGCCGCCTTTAGAGGTACTTTCAGCTTATGTGGGCTTGAAGTATCAATGGCCCATGGCTGCATAAGTTAACTTCCAGTAAACTAAATTAACTAACTCATGACATAGACAGTTGCCTGTCAGCAGTGGTTTCCAAATAGTTGATGTTGTAATGGGGCAAGAGACAGAGCAGATAGTCTCAGATGCTTATCAAGAGGTTTACTTGCTATATTTCCAACAGGGAATAAGGGGAAGGAAGAGTCCGAGTAGCTAACCTTAAGATATTTATTTTTTATTTCTTTGACATGCACATGTCAGATTGTTCATATTTCTGCTGATCAGATCAGTGTGATGTCCAGAGGCTTCTGCTTGGCTTGAAACAGCATTAGCTTATAACTCAGTAATTCAATAGCTGAAATATATTTCAGGCCTGCGTAGATGGTATTTTTTAGCTGGTAAGGAATATAAATTTGTATTGAGTTCACGTGGCTTTTAGTAATTACCAGTGCAACCTCTGATCCTTCATAGTGACGTCCAGGGTGTCTAAACTTTAAAATAAGATAGACATGTTTGTGTCCTGATAAATCCAAAACCTCTCTAATTCTCATTGATTATACTTCATTTTGGGTTTATATAAACCTAAATCTCTTTACCTAATACAACTGCTTCACCTGCAGTGTTTTTTTCATCTGGTGGGTCACATATCTAAAATATGTTTGGATTTCTTGATCTGAGGCTACACACCTGGGAAATAAATTTGTACTGGCATGAATCATGATTGTAATGAACTTCCCTTTGTGGCACCAGGCCATAAATTTCACTTTGTTCATAAGGCTTCTCTTGTCTTTGTCTGAAGCCATTTTTTGCTTTCACTCAGTTGAGTGTAAAATGCAGAAGAGATGATAGCCGTGCATGTGCTTTAAATAGTTGTTGAATCAATTTTAAAATTAAATGCCAGAAGTAACACATGATTATCACTTTGCATCAAAATTAGTATCAATAGCTGGAGAACAGATTAAAAAATGCTGAGGTCTTTATACTTAGGATGGAATAAATGATAGCTTTTATTGCTGATTTGATGACTTAGCTGAAGTTCCACACAACTTAGAACAATTACAATAGGAAAAGCAGCACTTTAAGAGCATTTTTAAGTCAGATATGATTCGCTGTTCGGAAGCTGAACCAACTAGAACTAACATATGCTTGCTAATTGGTAGACAGTGAAATAGAGGATGCACACTGTGTGTACACAGGCTGAAACTGTTCTGGTAAGCACTGTCCTTTTTGGCTGAATGCCTGACCTGAAAACTCCTGTAATGCTCAGTGAAGATGTAGAGAGAAAAAGCTGTGTTTGCCACTTAACTCCATCTTGTCACCTTTGATAATGAGTCAGAAACCAGAAAGTATTGCTTCTGCGAGAGTCTCTCATCTTAAATTAAAGGCAAAATTAAACCTGTTAGGTTTAATTTCCTGCCTTCTTTACTAAAGTTGAGAATATCTTGTCCATTTTGAACCTGAAAAGTACATGTAAAAAAGGATGGGTTGTTAGACTTTAATAGTAATATACCCCGTTGTGGCTTGGTATTGATATGCATTTAATATGTTTGTTTGTCTTAAAGTCTCATCCCCAACAAGTGTGCCACATATCTGCATTTTTCAGAATGCACACAGAGCACATGATGTCATTTAAAATTTCTTGATGGGAAAATCAATGCATAACAGACTTGTCTGTTTTGCAGGTGGGGGAATTAGTTATCTTGGCTTATGAGTGTGCAATGGTTGGCACTTAGATCATCTGACTTGTAGTTTTACAGACTTCCACTAGTAAAAATCCTCTGTAAAGATCCTTACACAGCATGACTTGAGGGAATCTTGCTTCTTGGCCTTAGACTGTATCCAAAACCTACAGCAAAACCTGAAATTACACAGTAAGCATATAGAGATATTTTTTCTAACCTTTTGTGATCCTACTTGGAAGGCTAAATGCAACACAAGGCTATCTCTCTTGCTGGAGTGAAGCTGGTTTTGGTGTGTAAGTGGAAAAAAACCTGTTGTTTCTTCCTTTAACTTAAGTGTTATGCAGTTAAACTTCAATACAATTTCCATCAAAATATGCTGTCTTTCCTCTCAGTTTAGGGTATTTTTTTCATCAAGTCTCATAAGCTTCTGTAGCTTGCTTTAGTAGGATCTCCTACTGGGACCTGCAGTTTGGCTAATGAATTTCATTTTTACCACTTCAACTTATTGCTCCATTGTGGTAGCTTCTAGAACAATATGCCTATTCCAGAGGTGTCATCGGAGTCATCTCCTTGACATGTAATATTTGGTCACTTACCTGTAACAGGATCCAAATAGGCATATGTTAGAAAAAAAGGCAGTTTGCCAGAGTGGAAGACTTTAGAATCTGTAGGAATTTTATGCCTCACTGCTGTCTACCCTTTCCAAAGACTTTTTAAAACTTACAATCATGTGGGACAGCAGGATTTCTTCAATAAAATAAATAAAAAATATTTAAGGTAGCAACTGAATCTAAGAAACATACAATGCAGGAAGATAAGTCAGTAATAAAAGAATTGAAGGTATTACCTCCCAATTGCTACTTGTCCCTCTTCTGTGTAACTAACATTTTGTAAATATGTTACATGGGCATTTGGGAAGAAGTTATTGGACTCTCTGTAAGACTTAACAAAACCCACAGGAAAATAAACAAAAAATAAATGCAAACCAAAGCAAAACAAACACACCACACACTCCCCTTGCAGTGGAGATTTGGAACAGATGAAGAAGTCATCTTAAAGTGTCCTTTGGTCATATATGAACTGCTTTTCTTAGGATTTAAAGAGCCATAGGTAAGTCAGTGTCAGTGCTGACACAGCAGGTTTATGTCTTTTAGCTTTTGGTATCTACACTGTGCAATAGGTTTTCTTGTCCATCTACTTCCCTAAAATATTTCAGATAATTGGAATGAACAGGAGAACTTGGAACAAGACACATCCTTATGCTCCCCTTCGCGTGTCCTTCATCTTCGTCAAATTCCAGATGATGCTACTGAAGCAGAAATAATTTCATTAATTCTCCCTTTTGGCATAGTAACCAACATATTGATACTAAAAGGAAAAGGTCAGGTATGTAATTTTCAATGTTTCAATTATAAGATCAAGATTGAAGATATGGTTCATGTTATGACCGTTTTGGTATTGCATTTGGTTGAAATGATTGCAATGATGTCTAGTTCTTTCATTGATAGCTCAAGAGTTTCATATTTCAAATGTGAAAGAATGTCTTATTTTAAGTTTTTAAACTTTTAGATTTTTAGATTAAATAATGATCTAGCAACTTAATGTTGCTGAACATTATATCCACCTTATATAAGAATAGATGATAAAGAACTACATTGTCACTAGTGATTTTGAGAAGTCTTGAAATAACTTGCCTGATTAAACTATTAACATGCACGTAATTTTTTTAATGTGAAATAATTTGTTTACGGGGGGAGTTTCAATCCTTTTAGATGTGACAGGATACTTCACATCATGAATAAACACTGAAATCATAAAAACAATAGGCAATCATTTAAAAATTGTCTAGAGCACTGAGTTGGGTTAATATAATGAACAAACTGATAGGTGTTTAGTGTCCTGTTCCTACTTTTTCAATCAGTTTATCTGTTACTTAGGTAATAGTGCTCGGATTCAGGAATCTAGTAAATTCATTAGCAGTGTGGTATGTTTAGCAGCATTGCTTCCCGTATGTCATACTTATTCCACCTCTTCTGTAATGACTTATTATATTTAAAATATAAAGCCTTTTAAGAAAATCCACAAATCAAATCAAATAAACACACAAATGCATTTTAATGCTAAGAAAATCAGTACTGTACTTCCATATGATTTTTTTCTAGTGAGTGAAATTGCTAATAAATGGTGCTTTGATGTTTTGTTCTCTCCTGTAAACAACACTAAAAACTGCTATGTATTGATTGCAGGCACTTTTGGAAATGAGTTCTGTAGAAGCAGCTGTTAATGTGGTGAGCTACTGTAATACTGCTGTACTTTACCTCCGAAGCCAGCCTCTTTGTATTCAGTACTCCAATTACAAAATGCTTAAGACTGACAATGCACCTAATCAGGCTGTAAGTATAATTTCCGTTTAACAGGATAGAGTTGCACATGAGTTGTGTACTGGTTTTGGCTAGGATAGAGTTAATTTTCTTCATAGCTTGTGATGCATACATATAGCATCAAGGCCTTTTCTGCTTTTCACGCTGCCCCGCCAGTGTGAGTGCACAAGAAGTTGAGAGGGTAATAACTGGGACAGTCGAACCCAACTCAGCGAACAGATATCCCACATGTCGTGTTGTGCACAACAGTGAAAGCTGGGGGAAGAAGGAGGAAGGTGGGACATTTGGAGCTATGGTGGTTTTCTTCCTAAGTAACTGTTGTGCATGTTGAAGCCCTGCTTTTCTGAAAAGGCTAAACACCTGTGTGCTGATGGGGAGTAGTAAAGGAATTCCTTATTTTGCCTTGCTTGCATGTGCAGCTTTTGCTTCACCTATTAAACTGTCTATCTCAACCCATGGGTCTTCTCACTTTTATCCTACCAATTGTCTCCTCCATCCTACTGGGGGGAAGTGATTGAGCACTTGTGTGGCACTTAGCTACGTACCAGGGTTAAACCACAATGTTAGTAAATAAATAGACTATCTTCCACTACACCAATAGTCAAATTCTGATACATATTATTTCTGTCTGTTGTTATCTAAGCAGTAACTTTCAGACAGGCACTAGCTGATATCTGTAAAATTACTGTGGATGAGCTGAGGTTCAAGAATGGTTCATCCTGATGAGCTGAAAATCAAGTGAAGGTGGTAGGACTGCTTGAATCAACAAGGAGCTCCTGACTGAACTGAAACTTAAAAGAGAGACATAGAAAGGGTAGAATCATGGACAGGTGACCCAGGAGGAATGTGGAGCATTATGTGAACATGCAGAGCTGTGCTTAGGAAAGTAAAAGACCACAGGGAGTTGGCTCCAGCAAGGGATATGAACAGCAACAAGAGTGGCTCTGCAAAATGTATCAGCAGCAGAAGGAAGATTTAGGGAATATGTGGGCCTCCTGCTGCTGAATAGGACAGGAGCCCTGGCGACAAAGGACATGGCTGAAGTACTGGATGCCTTCTCCTTAGTCTTTAGTAGTTAGAGACTTGCTCTTGGGAATATCAAACAACTGAGAACAGTGGGAAAGTCTTCATGAAGGCTGTAGAGAAGAATCTCATCAAGGAACATTTAAATGAACTGGATTAAACAGAAGTCTGTGGCCCTAATGAGATGCACTTGTGAGTGTTGAGGGAGCTGGCTGATGTCATCGCAAGGCCACTCTTACAATCTTGAAAAGGTCATGGCAATTGGAGGAAGTTCCTAAGGACTGGAAGAAAGCAAACCTCTCTTGTATCTTAAAGAAGGACAAGAAGGAGGATCCAGGGAACCACTGGCTGATCAGCCCTACCTCAGTGCCTGGGAACAACATAATGGAGCAACTCATCCTGTAAACCATTTCCAAACATTCTAAGGACAAGAAGGTGGTTAGGAAAAGTCAGCATAGTTTTTTGAAAAGGAATAATGCCTGACCAATGTGACAGTTTTCTACAGTGAGATGACTGGTTTGTGGATGAGAAGAGTAGTGGATGTTGTTTATCTTGACTTTGGTAAGACTTCAAACATTGTTACTTTTAACATTCTAACAGGCAAACTGATTAAATACAGTCTAAATAAGTAGGCTGAAGTGATCTGAAAGGCTGAAATGGTTGTGACCAGTGGCATGAAGTCCAGCTGGGGGCTAGTTGCTAGTAGAGTAACTTAGGGGCTGATAGTGTGTCCAATACTGTTTAATATCTTCATTAATGTCCTGGATGGTGGGAGGAGAAACATCTGCAGCAAGTTTGCTGACAACACAGAACTAGGAGGAGTAGTTGACACCCCAGACAATTGTGCTGCCATTCAGAGAGACCTTGAAAAGCTGGAGTAATGGGCTGACAGGAGGAACCTCATTAAGTTTAACAAAGGGAAATGCCCACTCCTGCACCTGAGGAGAAGTAATTCTAGGTACCATTGTACACTGGGGTCAACCAGCTGGAAAGCAGCTTGGCAGAGAATGACCTGGGGGTTCTGGTGGGTAGCACTCATTCCCTTGCAGCAAGGAAGATCAGCAGCCTCCTGGGCTGCAGAAGGCAGAGCTTTGTTAGTAGATTGAGGGAGGTGACTGATGAGGCGCATCTGGAATACTATTCCAGTCCTGGGCTCCTCAGTACAGGAGAGATATGGAAATGGTGGAGTAAATAGAGCAAAAGGCCATGAAGATGATTGAGGAGCTGGACTTTGTCATATAAGGAGAGCCAGAGAGAGCTGGGACTGTTCAGCCTGAAGAAGAGAAGACTTGGGGTACCTTACCAACGTCTGCAAATATGTGGTGATGGGAGAGCAAAGAAGGTAGAGACAGACTTTTTTCAGTGGTGCCCAGTGACAGGACAAGAGGCAATGGGCATAAATTCCAATACAGAAAAGTCCACTTAAACTTAAAAAACTTCTTTCCTGAAGTTACTACAACTTTGAGAGGTTGTAGATTCTCCATCCTCAGACACATTAGAAAACTGGAAACAGTCCTTAGCAGCCTTCTGTAGGTGCCCCTGCTATTATAGTCTACACTAGTTAGAAACACTTGCATATAATATGTTCTGAAAGAACTTTTGCCATTCCTAAGTTTTAACATTAGGTAACAGCTCTCAATAGCTTCAGAATATGAAGAAAATACCATGTCTTCTCTGGTAAATCTTTTCTCTGAATAATTAGTCCTGATTTCCCGCGCCCCCCCCCCCCCCCCCCCCCCCCCAGTTACTGTGTCCATAATATAGTAGCAGGAATACCACAAAAACATACCACTTCAATTTTATATGTTTGTGTTTTCCTAAAGTTAATTGCTAATTGTGGGTCTGCAGATGCTATCTGAAGAACACATGGAAGAGCAAGCCCAGCTGATACATGATGAACCACTTTCTGCCCCCAAAACAGCTCTTTTAAAGCTTTTTAGTTTATCAGATACGGATGTCATTGTGAGGGGTCATGTAACTTGCTTTTGTGGGGTTTGTGTTGGCACTGTTCCAAGGCCTTGCCAAACTCAGGACTAGCAAATCATCATCTTTAAGTTCAAGTTTATTCTTGAAAGTGTTATCTTTTGTAATGTTTACTGTTTCTTCTCAGAACCCTAGATCAAATAAAATGGGTATTTCCACTGATAAAACACCAGTTTTATGTGTGACTTCA
Organism: Falco biarmicus; assembly: GCF_023638135.1. Classification (NCBI taxonomy): domain Eukaryota; kingdom Metazoa; phylum Chordata; class Aves; order Falconiformes; family Falconidae; genus Falco; species Falco biarmicus. The sequence continues at coordinate 11,822,598 of NC_079311.1, forward strand.
TGCCAAACACCGGAATTAATTTCTTCCTTATATTTTTGAAGTACTGAAAATTGATTTCTTAAAACTAATTGAATATTGCAGGTGACTGACTTAAATCCTAATGTCTAACCAAGGAAATATTCTTTGCACAAGATCAAAGTATACAAACCATCATACTGCAGTTGAAATTCATTTGGATTTTTGGATTACTGGGTGAATTGCAATTGACCTCCCATTAAGACTGATAAATTATATACTGTGATGTGTGTCTCATGATTTTGTTTTCATAAGAATGTTGCAAGTAGTGGTTGGGGCAAAAACCAGTGCTAATTTTTAATTTGCGCTGACACAAGTCACTGAAATCTTGCAAGCTTCTCAATTACATTTGGAAAGGAATCTCTCTGTCCACAGTGCTTTCAGTTTGAAGATCTATTTAAGGAAAGCCCATCAAAAACAAGTGTAGAGACCTCTAAAGTCCCAATGAGGCAGTTTGAGGAGTGAGATTTAAAGGTGGTTTTGTGGCTGATAATTTGGCTCAGAAAGAAGAGCAGGTTATGTGCCTTTAAGCTTATCTCTGGTAAAATTTAGCTCCAGAAGAGAATGAAATCCTAATAAAGCAGAAGAAATTGTTTTTGGTGCACTGACTGGTTATTAGTCTATTACAATATTGTCATCATACTGATTTGCTGGAAAATTTCTAGAATGACAAAAGCTTACAGAATCAAAAGAAATACTGTGTCTATATGGCATTATAAAGTAGTAACACTTTAACTAAAAAAGCAGGTCATAATTCTGTGAAAGTATGATCTGAATTCTATTAGGGGTGGGGGAAGGGAAGGAAGAGGTAAGATTTACCTCTTCAAAATGTGGGATTTGAATCAATCATAAAGGGAATATGTTCTTAAAAGTTGCAGTTTAAATGCATTTTACATGCTTTTCCTTGTAAAAGATCTTTGTCTAGATATGAATAATTTGTATGTGTGTAAGTTAATTGTGGTCGCTGCTGTGTCTTGATTTCAGAGAACCCAAGCTGCATTGTGTGCTTTGACTGCTGTGCGCTCTGGAAGCCTGCTTTCAAGTTCTGTGATTGTTAAAAATGGGCTTCCTCCCAGTCAAGGTTCTGTTCTTCGAATCGTTGTTGAAAATGTTTTCTACCCTCTTACTTTAGACACACTGTATCAGGTAATGAGGATTGCAAAAAACCCAAAAAATCGTTTGTTTAAAATGTAATTTAAAATGTTGCTGTTGTAAATCCATTAACTTTTTTTAAAAAGTACAGGTGTATCCTTAATCACTTGAATGATGACTGTCACTTTAAAATGTTTTGATGCAATTTAGGAATCCAGGCTTGAAACAGTTTTGCACAAAAAAAATCAAAGTAAACAGGGCTTCTGTACTCAGCTTTTCACGTTGTCTTTAATTTAATTTCTTGGTTTCTGTAGAAGCAGCAACAAATTTGAGGTGTTACTTCTAATTTACACCAACATGATGAGATAGTGAAATACGATTAAGAGCTTGGGAACCCATATTTTAGCACTCTTTGTACTGAGTAACTTTTGTAGTTTGCATTATATTTTAGGGTTTTATATTCACTGTTACAATTGGATGCAAGTGATATAATATACAATTAAAGTTGCTTTGACAAATGTTTTTGATTGTTGATCAACTGCTAGAATGCCATTTAGTTCAACCACCTCTGAAAGCCTGGAATAGTGGTGAGCTATATGGACTATGAAAACCATTACTGTAAGTCCTGCTAGTAGGTTGTGCTACGCCATTGAGATGTAAGTTTAGAAACAATAATTATTTCTTTGTGCCTGAAGGATTTGTTGATACTGTTTTCAGATATTGCAAAGGGTTTCATACTTGAAGCTTCTGTAATAACTAGTAAATTTGTGCAGTAAAAAACAAGCCCCAAATATGAGTTTCTTAAATTAATGTAATTTAAAGTAATTGGGATATTTTTACAAAAACCTGCAGTCCTGGAAGAAGGTTTTTTCTGCTTTACTATCATCTCAGATTTGAGTGCTTTATGAACAGGTACTCAATGGCTAATTTTAAACAGCTGTGAAAGAGGTTTCTCTTCTGTCTTCTACCACAAAACAATGACAGCAGCATAAAAACCTTGTTTCTGATAGACTGAAAAACTGGGCACAAAGTGTTAGGACAGTGTGTCTTGTATCCATGATTCCAGGCCTAATAGGCTGGCAAGAGATGCTTGTCCTTGTTTCTGGCCTTTCTTTCCATTCCAGGCTTAATACTTGTCTGGGGTGGGGTGGAATGGGTGTGTGTGTCTGCTTTCCTGGCTTTGCATTGATTCTAACAGTTTGTTCTAAAACTGTTAGTGCTTTCCAAACCTACCTTTCCTCCTCCACTATTTATTTGGACATAGTTTTTCTGCACTTATATGATAAATTCTAGCTATAATTTTGTCCTCTTTATTTGTGGTTTTGCTTTTGTATAGACACCTCCATGTAGTGTACACTCTTATTTTGAGTGTATATATAACTAATTTCAACCTTTAAATTTTTTTTGGTAATGTTTGCATTTGCAATAGATCAAATACCATTCAACTGTAAATTAGAGTAGTAGGTCCCAAACTAGGTCTTTGTCTTACTTTTTTGTTCTTTGTCTTCTAATTTGGACAGTGGGTCTGTGTAATTAATTTGTACACACATAAACAGTTTAAGATGTATATCTGGTCACTAAATTTCCAGAAGTTGTTTGAAGTACAAAATGTAAAGGGGTTTAACTTGAAAGGAAATTTGCAGTTCCCATCTCAACTGCCTTATGAGAGACCATTTCTCAAACCTCAGCTTTGATTATTCACAATTTCTCTGCATACAATGGACAAATGTCAGTTTGGGCTGGCCTTTCCTGCCCTTAGTTGAACAGTTATTGTTAACTCTTTAAGGAAATTTTATCCTTCTTCCCCATCTTTTCTGGCCTCTTATTAAATTTTTTTCTTTACCTGAAACAAAATTCAGAGTTCACTCAATTTATGTTTAGCTGTCACAAAAAAAGTAATCTTCAGACACTTATATGGAGTATTAAATGCTAGTTTTGTAGTGTGCATGATTTATTCATTGTTTCTGAAAGTCCATGTTTCTTCCTTCTCAGATTTTCTCTGTATACGGATCTGTTTTGAAGATTGTCATGTTCAATAAGGGTAATAAATTCCAAGCTTTGCTGCAGTATGCTAATCCAATGGAAGCATATTATGCCAAAATGGTAAGTGTAGTGCAAGTACATTCAGCTTGATTTGTGTTGTCTTTTCAGTTTGGTTTTTCCCCCCCTAGATAAATGGGGAACATCAGGGATAGCTTGATCATTAACTTTATGACTTCGTATCATTCTAATGCTCTTGTTGCACATGAATAACTTTAACATCCCCCATTAGTTAAGAGGATAGCGCTCTGCCATCAACTGCAAACATAAATGTATAGCATATACTCCAAGACCTGCACGAGTCTACCAAAACAAAAATCAGAGTTGTCAGTAGTGACAAGTGATGGTAATGGTAGTTGACCAGGAAGTCTTTTGCCTTTCAAATTAGATGGAGTATTTTCAGTAAGGTTCAATACTAAGAGTACTGTAGTTAAATGCCCAGAGATTAGATGAATGTTACACGTTTTACTCATTTGAGTTTCAGTGAGAAATTTACAGCAATCGATGTTTTCGCCTTAAATTTCTTAATTTCAACGGAGCTGTACCGCAATTTTTAAAACGCATGTTCTTGGTAATGAAGAAAAGCTCACCTACTTTATGCCCATTTTCTGTGGTGGGTTAACCTTTGCTGGCTGCCGGTCACTCAAAAAGCTGCTCTTGTGCCCCTTCTTCAGCAGGACAGGAGGAGGAAATAAGATGAAAAGGCTTGTGGGTCAGAATAAGGACAGGGAGATTGCTTGCCTATTACCATCACAGGCATAACAGACTCAACTTGGGGAAGACAGATTTAATTTATTGCCAATTAAAAATATAATAGTTTAGTAAGGAACAAAACCAAAAGTAAAAACGTCTTCCCACCACCCTTATTCCTTCTTCTCAACTTCACTCCCAAACCTTCTGCCTCCTCCCTTTGAGCAGTACAGGGGGACAGGGAATGGGTATTGCAGTTAGTCCAGAGCACTTTGTCTCTGCCGCAGCATCTTCCTCGCAATGTTCCCCTGCTCCAGCGTAGGTCTGCTGCATGGAATACGGTCCTTCACAAACTTCTCCAACATGGATTCTTCCCACGGTCTGCAGTAGGGTATCTGCTCCACTGTGGACTTGCATGGGCTGCATGGGGACAGCCTGCCTTGATATGGTCTTCTCCAGGGGAATCTCTGCTTCAGCACCTGGACCTCCTCTTTCTCCCCCTCCTCTGACCTCCGTGTCTGCAGGATTTTCTCTCACGTTTTTCTCAATCCTCTCTTTTTCAGCTGTTGCACTGTGTTTTTTGCCCTTTCTTAAACATGTTATCACAGAAGCGCCAGCAGTGTTCTGACTGGCTCCACTTCGGGCAGTGGCAGATCTGTTTTGGAGCCTGCTGGAATTCACTCTGTCCAGCATGGGGCAGCCCTTGATCTCTTCTCACAGAGAGGCAGCAGCCTCACCACTACCAAAACTTTCCCACATAAACCAAATACATTTTTCTCCCAAACAACTTTTATTATTAGTTTTCTTATAATTGCTAAGTATTTTAATTTCTAGAAAATACTGTTAATTTCCTTAGTGGGGAGGAGTTTCATAATTAAATATCAAGAGCTGAAACTTCAAAGACTTTTGCAGAAGGTACAGCAATGTTACAAATCATCAGGCTATAATACTTGAACTGTGAAGTGAAAAAGACAGAAAATAAAATACTTCACTTACTTGAAACTAAGCCTGAGACAGCTTTGTATTTCTCTTTAACCTGTGTGGTCACCTCAATAGTAGTAAATAAAATCAGTTTGAAATTTTCCATAGAAGGTATATAGAAGAACAGATTCTGCTAAGCATTAAGTGGTGTTTAGCATTCTGGTTTTTTAAAAATTACTGGAAGACTAGAGTGAATGGAACTTTCACTGTACTTTCGTTATTGAAGTTGACTTTATTCTCAACTTCAGAATCAAAGGCATAGTATATTTAACTATTGCTAGTTACACTTCAGGCCAGTAAGTAAATTTACTATGTGTTTTAGAGATTACATATATATTGGAAATTATTAAAGGTGGTTGGCATTATAGCCTGTTTGTTAGCAATAACATCTTTTCTTAAAGAACAGTATTAATAATAAATAATACCTTATTAAAGATTTCACAAAAAATGTAATTTTGGTCTAGATTATATTAAATAATTATAGCAAACGAGTTTTCCCCTGTTCATCCATCATGATTCTTTTATGACTGGTATAGGCAGAAAATACTACTTCAGTGATCTTTCCAAGCACAGCTACTCTTAAAAAGATAGATTTTACAGAATTGTTTCAGTTGGAAAAGATCCATAAGGTCATCAAGTTCAACTGTTAACCTAGCACTGCCAGGTCAACCACTAAACCAGGCCCCTAAGTACCACATCTACATATTTATTAAATGTCTCCAGAGATGGTGACTCAACCATCTCCTGGAGCAGCCTGTTCCAATGCTTGACAACCCTTTCAGTAAAGAAATTTTTCCCGATATCCAATCTAAACCTGCCCTGATGCAACTTGAGGCTATTTCCTCTTGTCCTACCACTTGTTACTTTGGCGAAGAGACCAGCACCCACCTTGCTACAGCCTCCTTTCAGGTAGTTATACAGCATGGTAAGGTCGTCTCTGAGCCTCCTTTTCTCCAGGCTAAACCACTCTAGTTCCCTCAGCCACTCCTCACAAGACTTGTGCTCCAGACCCTTCACCAACTTATGTAAGGGACAGTTCCCGTACAATAAAAATCTCCAAATTAGTATTGTTACTAGCATCTGGTATCGTGTGTTGAGTGAGAGACAGCTAAGATTAGAAACACACCTGGAAAGACAAGTTATGCTTAAAGCTGAGTTTTTTCCATTGGCAGAAGGTGACATAATACTTAATAATTAGTGCACTATACTAGTAACTTACACAGGATGTTTAGGTAAGGATAGCGGCAGCATAATTGTCTACTTGGTATTTAAAAGCAGCGCCTTAAAAACAGAAGATGAATTTCAGTTTGGATACAGTTGTGGGGTGAAAATAAAATACAGTGGTGGCTGCCACTGTGATTTGTTTCTGAAAACATGATTGTTTTTCTTCAGATTCTGGATGGCCACAGTCTCTACGTTTCGTGCTGCACTCTGCGTATTGATTTCTCCAAGTTATCTAACCTTATTATAAAGTACAACAATAACAAAAGCAGAGATTTCACTCGTTTTAGCCTTCCTCCTGGTGATGCCCAGCCACCCCTGGAGCCCTCTGTATCTGATGCCTCTGGTAAGAAACGATCGCTTTTACTGATGAAAACACAATAAGATCATTATGCTTTTCATGTTGCACTTATGCTCTGGGTTTCATATCAGGTTCATAGAAGGATACATTTTGTGTACATTTCTGTTGGTTAGGTCCAGTAAAGTTTGTATGGAAAGCAGAAAGTCCTACTCTAGATAAATGAATATCTGAAACTACAACATGAGGAATGCTGTTGGGCAAATTCAAAGTGTTGTCAAAAATCTGCATACATAAAATGCTGTGAAATTGTATCATTGGTACAGGTAGTATAATAAATGTTGCATATCAGAATAGTCAATAGTAATCATCAAAATTTGCACTGGTTGCCTAAAGCTACTTGAAGATAGGTGTTTTAAGGGTGTTAGCTCTTACTTCTTGATATTTTAGGATAACTGCTTGCTGTAACAAACAAAGCCATAAGAAACTTAGAAATCCTACATGTATTTATATATGTTTTGTCATCATCTTGTAAAAAATAAAATTTTAGGTATTTTCTTAAACGTTATGTGTCACCTCCATGGCATAGAGGAGACATTGTCTGCTTGAAGCCACACTGGAGAAACCTTTTCACCATAAATAGCTCGGGCATGCTTATTCAATTGGTAATAATACAAATCACCAAACACATTCATGTGATAACTTGGCAGAAGTGCTTACAATGCAAATTGAGCAAATTTAGCTATTTTTCTTTCTGTCTAATGACAGCCATACACAATAATACCCAGCTAAGAACTGTCTCAGCTGTTAAGTACTGTCCAGCTGGTAGAACGGTAGCAACAGCTGGGGAAGAATTCCCTTTTTTTCCTTTAGTTTTCTGTGATAGCTAGGGCAGATTCTTTTTGTTATTGTTTTGGTTTGTTTTGTTTTTTGTTTTTTGTTTTTTTTCAATAGTTGGCTTTGGTAGCTTAGTTGAGAGTAAAGAAGTGAGTTGCACTCACTACTTTATGGATTGTTTTTGCTGGTCCCCTTAAAGGCAGGCCTTGGATCTTTACATAAGTTGTAAAGATGGTTGTACATTTTTTGAGGATTTGCCATACAACATCATGGTAACATGTTGTTATAGATCAGATATTGTTATCCCAAAACTGGATTCTTCACCCAGTGTGCAAGAGCTGATCCATACACGGATACAATTGTTTATTTGCATGTCTGAGATAAGAGGTGTGTTAGCTTTGTGGATTTACCACCTAGCACCCATTCCAGACATGCAAAAAGTATTCTAATTAATTAGACCTACACAACTTGAATTGTCAATGAAAGAGGAAAGTACAATTGGAGTAGATTAAGGACAAACTTGCTTGTAGGGCACAGAAAACATTGTATACATGGTTTTGGAGAATACACATGAACACTTCTCTTTTTCCTTCCCTCTCACTCTTCCAAGCTTGTTATTGCTAGACATCTTGTTTTCAGTCTGAACGTTTACCGTAATGGTAAGAACAGCAAGAGGTGCTGATGTAGAGGTGAATCAAATTTCTGTATCAAAATTCTTTAATAGTGCAGTCACAGTGAAGCAACTGCATAGATGTTTTCCTTTTTAAAAAGTAGCTGTAGACTGGCAGAAGCATGCTTCTAGCCTTTCTGCCAGTGGTAACGACATGCATATGTTGCCATAGGCATGTTGCGATAGTCCTCAGTTCCACTACATGAGGAAAAGATGTTGGGAGTCACGTCAGCACTTACACTTCATGTTATTAGTAGTGGATGTAGTTTTGATGGAGAATTTTAAGATAAATGCAACTAAAAGTAATATATCCTTTTTTTTCTTGGTCGACTTGAAGCTACCTTAATAGTAAAACTGAACTGCTCTTGAAACTTCTTTTTTTCTTCCCCCCTCCCCCTCCCTTTCTTTTTCCTTTTGTTTGAAAGGAGTCTTTTGTGGAAAAGATACTGCACTATAAACAAGCAGATTTTGTGAATGTTTTGCATTTAAAGCATTCCCTCACCCAGTGAGCATAAGCAGAGATACATGAATTAGCTTGCTTTCAAAGCTAGCTGCTAGCCATGAAGCAAATTATTTTGCACATTAAAAAAAGGCAATAAAGAATTCCAGGTCTTTCTTGCATTAGCTCTGACAATTTTTACATGCCTGATTTTGAAATATTAATATTTGGCAGAATAAAAGCATGTGATTAATGTTTCCACTATCATTCTTGAATTGTGAATAAGTGATTAAAACCTGTATTGCCAGAACTTGTCAGTATAATGCACCAGTGCATGTATTTCAAGAACACAACGACTTGCTTTGGTGTGGTAACTTTCATACTAACAACTGAATAAAGACACTTTGTTGCTACAGGTAAGTGGAGGTGTAATGTGGTGCAGAATTCATGAATACTCGATCTGTGGTGTCCATTTCATTTGTTGTTTTTGTAATTTGCAACAGATATTTCTTATGGTGTTATATCATCCCTGTCAATAACCATCTGTTAGTGAATGTAGCTATTTTAGTCAATGGTGGTGGTTTGAATAGTAAGACAGACATATATTGCCAGACTTGCAGGGTGTATTATACATGTAATTATACATGCCCTGTTTTTTTAAAAAAAAAACAACTAGTGTGCTGAGATATGAAAGCATCCACAACTCAAGTTTGAATCTAACTGCCTCTTATAATACAAGAGGCTGCCCCAGGTAGTGCTTAACACCACATACTAATGTAAAAATCACTGAGCTATCTTCAAGGCTGGAACTTCTCATGTGTTGATATTCCAAATCTGTTTAATGCTTAAGACTTTTGGGAGAGCCATAAAAAACACTGTTTATTTATGAAGCAATACATGCTGGGAAAGTACATTCTTTTTAAAAGGTAAAATATGCGTCTCAATAGCTAGTAAAATGCAGAGCCTCAGATTCATTGTTGTTGTTTGTATTATTTAGCCCATACTGGTTTTAGAAATACCTAGGAAATAGTTGTATTACATCATTACAAAATGTCTTTGAGTGTATTTACTTCCAGAAAATTTCTAGAATGCATTTCCATTGTGTGACTGAAATCTGTTGAACATTGAACCACAGGTGTCTTAACTTCAATGGATACTAATCTATGCTGTGCTTTTCTATTCAAATTTGTCTAAATTACTTTTTGCCCTGACTTCATTTTAGAGAGGGATGTTGAGGCTGATCAGTTGCCTTTAAAAGTGGCTTTACAATTCTCTTTGTAAAAAAAAAAAAATCTTGGATTTCAATGAGAGTTTTCAACCCAAACGTTTTATAAAAGATGTAATCACTGACTGAGGTCAGAATAGCAACCCTGGAAGCTGATTGTCATTGCTGAATTCTCTTCAGTTTTCTAAAAATTAAAAAATCTGTTTTAATTAGATGTCTGTTCTTTCTAGGCAGCAAAAGAGTGGTCTTCCCACCATACACAGGACCCGTTGTGTTTGCCCAACCCACAGGCTATGCTCAAGCTTCTGGTAAGTTTCTATTTTGTAAAAATATGGTGTTTGCATTTGGGGCTAGTGGTCCATCTGAATACACCTGTTCAGAGAAAATTTGTTCCAAACGCAGCAGTCAGAACACAATGTTCATTTGAGTAATTCTAGTTCTCTTTCTCATAGTATTCAGTAAAATTACTTTCAGTAATTAAAAAAACCCCATATGCTGATGTAGTTTATAATTTAATAAGTGAAGAAATTAAATGCCATGATAAAGATTAACCTGCAAGAGAAGAAACGAAGCATCTGGTTTTTTTAAGACTTCAGTGACATTTAAAGCTAAAGCAGGAAGTCTTTCCTCTTCTGGCTATAAAATGAAAAATAGTCTTTTAGACTCAGATCTTTTCCTTTCTAGCATAGGATAAACTTCTGTGCTAAATTATTTTCTTTCTTTTCAGGGTGCAATTTATATCCCCTCTTGTTTAGTTCTGTTGATGTTTCTTCGTCCCTGGAGGGGAGGTGCTTCCTGCTTTGCTGGTCAGATACTAGGAATTTTCTTTAACCATTTTTTGATATTTTTTTTTTTCCCAAATGTAACCTGAGATTTTCCTCTAAAACGTCTTTTCCAGTTCGAGACCTTAAATGATGCTTTTAATACCCTTCCAGGTTTTCTGGTTCCAGGTATTTCTTGAGTATTTTGTTCTTTCTCAGTCAGCAGGTATGCAGTGCCTGGACAGATGAGTATTCCTGGTGCTACTGCTTTTGCAACGAGTTCTGTTTTACTGGTCACAAACCTCAATCCTGAAGTAAGTTTGATTGGTGGAACTGATGCAAGTATCAACTTGTACCAACTGTCAGAATCCCTCCTGCAAATTGATATTAGCTGAAGGAATGAGAGGAAATATCTATGCTGATAATATAAAAAAATGGACAGCTTTATTCTTGTTTGAGATAGTTTGAAATATTGATGAGGTTAAACTCCAGTCAGTACTGAAAAGCTTCCAAGCACGATTTACTTTAGGAAACCTATGTTAGCAGTGTAGCTAGTAATTAGAAAAAAGTCCATGATCAGGTGTGAGAAATGTTTGAATGGGTAAACAACATATATTATAACTAAATTTACTGATATCTCTGTTAATATGACTGCTCTGTGTGCTACTTTTAGAGAAGCCAAACATTTTTTTTGTTTGTTGGAAAACATGATGAGTTAGGGAAACAGCAGGGAAAAGAAAAGGAAATAAAAGTATGCCAAATCAAATGCCTTTCAAAACACCGATGGGATCCTTCGAGTTTTGCAATGTTTCTCAGGTTGGAGAAGCATATCACAAGTGCACTTTGCTATTGACATCACTGTAAACCCATTTTTAAAAGTTAACAAATACACATGTTCACTTTTTCATAGAACCACACAGATTTATTTTTTAATGTGTTGGCAGTCAAATTGCCAAGGACAAATTAGATAGTTATTTTTATACTGGAAATGACATAGACTATAAGCTTACCTTTGTTACTCAAATATTACATATTGACCTGTGCTTAATTAAAAGTAATGTACATCTCTTAAAAATAAAAATCAAGCTTTACCAAGGCCATGACATAAACACAATTCTACTGGAGTATTGATAAGCAGTTCTACTACATCAATGTAAAATTCTTATTTTCCACACTCATTAGATTCACAACCATAAACTTCATAAAATTATGAGTTATTGGCAGAATGGAAGTTATCTTCATATTACTGAAGTTTAAAAATCTTTTGACCCATTGCTTTAAGTAATTGCGCTGTTTCAGTTTTTTGTACTAATAGCTGAATTCCACAGTAAGCATCAAAAGAAATGGCTGTAAATTAGGATTTGACTTGTCAATAGATCTTACTACTTAATTTCTGATTATTGTTGTGCATGTGCTTCCTGCAGCTGATTCAAGATGATTCTTTGACTCTTGAAAGAGTAATTTTTTTAAGAATAAGCTTATGTGAAGCATAGGTCAAAGCTGTTTTTAGGACATTGCTGCTTTACTTAAAACATATCTGAGAAGTTATGTAGAACTTTGTGCTGCAATGCATAATACAACATAAATGTATTAAATAATGCTCAACTTCTTAAAACAAAAAGTAAGAATGTACAATGACATTAATTGTTGGAAATATAAATTTGTGTAAATACATTTCTTGACAACTGTGTAACACTTGTTCTTCAGTAGTAGTTGTCTGAGCCATATCATTTCTTTTTCTGTGTGTAGAAAATCTGGTTGACCTTATTTCAATTTATGTTTCTGCCCTGTTTGCAGCATTTCAGTGTGCATTTGAACATTCCCTCATGATATTTAAATGAGCTGGTTTTGTCTTCCAAAAAACATTTTTTCAGTAGAAATATTGAAATCTCATTTGGTTTAGAAATTTCTTTAAATAGCTGAATTAAAATGTTTGGGAAAAAAGGATAAACTCTGGAGGCATTAAATTTTCCATTGATAGCAATTGTTCCTTAATACTAAATGCTGATGTTAAAAGAGTATTGGCTTACTCTTAGGCGGAAATATCTTCTGTTTTTAAATAATTTAAGGATGTTTGGTGCACATTTCAGATGTTTTGAGTTGAGAAGGAATAGGGCTAGAGAGTGTGAGTAGTGCTTCTGATATGCAGGTATTTTTAGTATTCATTACTGGTAAAGCCTTTGCCTCAATTGAATAAAATTTGTCAGCATCAGCATGTAAATTATCTTCTTTGGTGCTTGGGAGCTTGGTACCCAAGTATTGAAAATCATTGAAGATAATTTATTTCTTTCAATATTTAGTGTTTATTTATCGAACAAAATTTAAATATCACTTTCTATATTCTTCATATATAAACAGTTAAACGGCATGTGTATCGTTTTAGCATGTTATGGTCATGTACAGAGATGGGGACAAAACTGAAGACAAAGCAAACGCATTTTGGAGCAACTGGTTTTAGTTTTATAGGTGTTGTCTGCTGTTTAGAAAATAGAAGGGTGTTCTTGAATGCTCTTTTCTGTTTCTAGTTCAGGAAATGTCTTTAATTTTTCAGGGAATGAACTGCTTGCTTGGAAAGAGTAAGTTCAAATAATTAAGCCAGTTAAAGTATTAATAACTTCTTCAGCATGACAGACTGAGTCTTGAGTGATGAAAATGCATGAGCTGAAGTGTTAGCTTGTTTAAATATTTTATGTGTGCATAGCAAATATATATTAACAAGAATGCTATAGAGTGTAATATATTACAGTGTAGTTATTACAGGGAATGGCTTTTGGAGAGACAGGTTTATGTATTAGTATGCAGTATCTCTTCCATTTTTTTTGTTCATCATGCACTTATGGAATAGATTTCTTTTGTCTCAAGGCTTTAAAAGTAATATACTTATTTTATCATTTAAACAGGCCATCACACCATATGGACTTTTCATCCTGTTTGGTAAGATGTGTCAAATATACCTTGAGAAACTACAGGATTAACATTCTTTTTATTTATCTGACACATGCTGGTTGATGTAAGTTCCATTGCTCTGTCTTGTCTAGAAAAGGCAAAAGAGAACATGCTGGTTTCAAAATGACACTAATTTGAGTCAGCGGTGATAGGCCACAGCTACTAAAAATAGTTACAGTGTCGGTAGAATTTCAGTGTGTGGTCTGATTTGTTTACTACAAAGATTGGGAAAGCAAAGTAGGATGAAAAAACAAAGATTGCATCAGGAAATGGGGTACAGAATTGGCATGTATGTTATTTGCAGAGGATAAGATAATACTTGTTGGCATAATAATATCTTAGTATGCCTCTGTTAAGAGGACTTTCACACTATTGCACTATTTAAAAGCTGAACATAAACTTGCATTTTTATGACCAAGATCCTAGGGTTTCTTACCCCATTTCTGAGCCTCAGAAAATAATACACAAACTTTAAAGTTCTCCTTCAAACTAATATTCTAACCAAACTGTTTAATGAGGTGAGTATTCTTTGTAACATTGATGTTATTCAAATGAAATGCCCTTGTGCTGTTCATAGTAATGCTCTGGACAAATTTCCTTTCTGGATTTCCACAGGTATGTATGGTAATGTGCATCGTGTGAAGATCATGCTTAACAAAAGAGATAATGCTTTGGTTCAGATGGCAGATGCAACCCAGGCTCAACTAGGTAATGATTTTTAAGGCACAGTTATGCTTCAAAATTGCATGAGTGTGATATAGATGAAGAATTTGCCACCTGTCAGTGACAAGCATAAACAAATTAAATCTATCATTGTGATGCTTTACTACGTACAAACTTCCTTGTGTATGTTAATAATGATCTGTTTGCTTTCATGTAAATAACTTATTTTCCTATGGTGGTTTAAAAAAAATATCCTGTGAATCTCAATCTAGTAAATGTTAAAATTAAACTACAAGAGAACTATGATATTTTACCTCATTAATGCATCATCCAATTTTCCTGTAGTTAATCCTGTATCTAGCTATTTAAGAATAATCAGCTGCTCTTCATTGAAATCACAGAACGATCAGGGTGGGAAGGGACCTCTGGAGATCATCTAGTCCAACTCCCCTGCTAAAGCAGGTTCACCTGGAGCAGGGTGCACAGAGGTGTGTCCAGGCAGGTTTTGATTGTCATTTGGAACTTCTTGTGCTGCAGTTTGTGCCCGTCACCCCTTGTCCTGTCACTGGGCACCACTGAAAGGAGCCTGGCCCCATCCTCTTGGCACCCGCCCTTGAGATATTTGTATGCAGGGACAAGATCCCCTCTCAGCCTTCTCCAGACTAAAGAGGCCCAACAATCTCAGCCTTAATAAATGCTTTGCATTTTTGTTGCATTTAGACTGGAGATTATATTGCATCCTTATACTGCTTTTAAAAAGAATGTTATTACATAGCCCACCTGGTAGACATGGAAGTTTAAATTTCAACTTAGAATGTCAAATCTGACACTAAATAGAAGACAATATTAGTATTCAAAGAATCCTTTTTTCTTCCCCTCCCTTTTGTTCCTGCTCAAACTATATTTCCACTGTTTAGCTATCACCTATTTGAATGGGCAGATGCTTTATGGAAAGGTCCTCCATGCTACTTTTTCAAAACATCGGAGAATTCAACTTCCTCATGAGGGACAAGACGACCAAGGTCTGACAAAGGACTATTTGCATAGCCCTTTACACCGTTATAAGAGACCTGGCTCTAAGAACTTCAAAAATATCTTTCCTCCATCTGCCACCCTGCATCTCTCCAACATTCCGTGAGTATCTACATATGTGATCTTCTTGGAAAGATGCTTTTTAGGCTATGTTCTTAAGTTACAGACTCTGACATTAGCTTTACATTTCCTTGGCCTTTTACAGTTTCCTGAGAATTTGTGTCAATCTGCTGTGTAATTAACAATAAGTGAATCCTTTAACTGTCACATGTTTATTGTTAGCAAAGAGGATAACTGATTGAATGCTCTTCTTTATGAGTTTTAATGCAGTTTACATTTTCTTGAGAATATCCTTTAGTTTTTCCTGTATAAAGTCCTGTGTTATGAATTAGCACAAAGATTAAAGACATGGTTTTTTAGATAATTTGCTGGAGTTACATTACATCAAATTCATCATTGCCATTGTTGTTTAATGTAGATACGTTTTTTCATAATTCTAACACTTTTAAAAGAATAGTTTCTACAGAATTCAGACCTCTTACATAGAGGCAGAGTTGTAAAAGAAGTATTAAGCGGCATGTACTTTAAAACTGAAGCAACCTTTTTTCCTATTTAGAATGTTAACAATGTGTGGAGTGACAGCCAACCCTAAGTTTTTACAGGCTTCTGCTGTTTGGCAACTATGCAGGAAGGGAAAAGGGAAAACTATGGAATTTTATCCAAGTAAGGGGACACACACACACACACACACAGACACTCTAGGAAATGGCTTTTTGAGTAAAATAGAAAACTCAAAATTCATAATGTGACGCACACTCGCAGTAATTACAAGATGAAAGGTATTTCTGAGGGTGATCTTCACTGATTTTTATGCAATCTGAATTTAATGGAGGGAGGAGTGGGGAGGATGAAAAGTAGTAGAGTGTATCTGAATTGTGTTTTAGTGTACTATGTTCCTAAATCTTAGTGTCAAATCCAAGATGTTTGGGCTGAAGCATGACACAGGTTGGTGGAGGTAATTTTTTCTCTTCAAATTTTAATTTAGAAGCCAGAATTGAGATTTTGGTACTATTACAGAACTCTGTGCTCTTTTAGAAGTTGAGGAGGTTTTGTTTCCGGTTTGTTTGTTTATTCTAAATAGGCCTTCTGTCACTCTTGATTATCTGAAGAGCCTTTTTGAAAGTACAGGATCTACTGTGAAAGCCTTCAAATTCTTACTGTAAGTTCTCTTGTCAAAATGCTGAGCAAGCTTTCATCCTGGGAGAGGGGTAATTGCTTTTTGGGGAAATTAAATGTGTCTATAATTATAGGCAAAATTCCATGTGTATGTATCTACAGGCAAAATCTGTACAGCTATGACAATTTTTGTGATAGTATCCCATTTAAAATTTTAAGATTAGAATTATGTTAGCATAATTAAATGAAAAATATACAGCCTTTTGACAAATTCCACGTGTTCTAAGTAAGATAAGTTTAAGGAAAGTAAATACTTGCGTCTTTAAAAAGAAATACAAGCTATGTATATGTAAAATGTCTTGTAAAAGATGATGACAAATCTGCTTGAGCATTCATTAAGGTTGCTTGGCAGCATTATTTTAGCATGATCATACCTGGTAGAATAATCCCATATATATGGACAATGCAAGTGTTTCTTAGAGGTCTTCAAGCTTTATTTCTACCCTATTTTTTGAAGTGCAGTGTAATAGAAGAATGGCGTGGCTGTAGCCCATTAATGTACAAAATTTGGATAGTTTTGTTATCTCCTCATTTTAGGAGGTGCCTAACTAGTTCTGATTCTTTCACTGAATAAGTGTTCAGTGTGTGTGGTGTGGCTGAAAAAAATACTTGCCTCAATCTTCTGTGTAGGCAGGTGCAATGAAAATTTTGTTAGGATTAATAACAGGTTTTATTGTACTTCAGGAGAGATTCCAGAATGGCCCTTATCCAGCTGGACTCTGTGGAAGAAGCAATTCACGCTCTCATAGCTCTTCACAATCGTGACCTTGGAGAAGACCATCACCTACGAATTTCCTTCTCAAAATGGACAATCTGACTTTTCTGTGAAATTTCCTTTTGAGACTGTATCACAATGTTCATAAAATCTTGAAATAAGACTTAAAAAGCTATGAGGAGTTCTCTTAAAAGAAAAAGCTCATTTTTACACAAAGAATTAAGTGATGATCTTTTCTGATTGTAGCTGCCAGTATGTGATCAGTTTAACATTCATCCATAGAAAGATTCTTGTGTAAAATTGGTTTAGCAACAATTTATCATCAAATTTCCTAGTTAGTTATTTTTTGAGAACATCCTTTTTAGCTTTTGTTTGAAAACAGCTTTACAAAACATTTGAGTGCCTTTACAATATATCAGACAAAGAGTATTTCTAAGAAAATAGTAAATCTATTCTGCACAGATTAAACACTAATTTGAATGTGATACAGGGCTCAAGTTTCTTGAAGAAAAGCAAGCCCTGACTGTGTGTCCTCTAAACAGTATTTATGTCATCAGTGTGGTGTGTTTATACTTTGGCAAATCTTTACAAATAACTTTTTAAAAAAACAAAAAACCCATGCTGTTCATATAGGTTAAATTACTAGAGAAAAGGCAGTGCCTTCTCTCTGTGGAGTAGAAGATATTTGACAAGTTTCTTCAAGATGTCGTATTAAACATTTTGGAGGAAGTAACACAAAATAGTTGCGATTTCAAAGAATTTTGTGTGTTTCTTTTAAAGAATAAAACATTTACAATATTCTGGAAAGTAATCAGGTCTGTGATGGTTTGACAAGTTTGTAAAAGGTTATTTTCTTAAGGTCATCTTTGGGGGCACAAAAATTAAACCTCAAGAGTTTATAGTGTCTAATACCTGAATTGCTGTGTATTTATTATGTGCCTTACTATGTGTTTATGATACTTCAGAAAAAACCTTAAGCTGTTGTATCTTGAAAGATATATTTTGGCCTTTGTGAAAATAATCTTGGTCTTTTTGGAAATGTTTTCATTGATATTTCAAAAATAATTCAGTCATTATGTAACACTGAATTCTAGGCTCTTGTGCCTTGGTATAGCAACTGAATAAAGACAAGTATTATTAACCCATACATTTGTGTAGAGAGTCTTTGCATTTACCTGGTTGCAGTTGTCTGATACTAGTACTTGGCTGAAAAAAATTTCATACCCAGAAAAATGCACTAAAAAAAGCCTATATACAAAGACCAAACAAAAAATTCACCTCAGTTTCTGGACTTCATCTAACTTTTTGAGAGACATTGGCTGTATCAGAATATTCTCTTTTGGGTTCCTGCATTTTTCTCTCAGTATTAAACTTCAAGTAATGAAGAGCTATCATTCTTTCTTTTGCAAGTATGAAAAAATGTTCAATACTGAATATCCATTTCTCTTTGGAGAATGAGCTGTGATGCATTTAGTTTTGGTGTTGAAAAGTACATATGAACTTTAGTGATGTCTGATTGTATTTTTAAAAGTTAAATTTAATTTTAAGAGATTTTTCTTTCTAGTATTTACTTATCCACCTTTTAAAAAGGTATTCTCAAAAATAACATTTACTTCTAACTACTGCAGAATTTTGTTTCTGAGAATTTCTACTAAATGGTTTTGCCACAAATTCATTTTGTTTTTTCATTAATCTGTATGAATTGTGTGACTTTTTTCTATCTTTCTAGAAGAAACAGCATGTTTCTACCATAAACTGAGTATACTGGAGTACAATGTTTGAATTTTCTCTCTGAATTATTTTTGTAAAACAGTCAAGATGCTAGTTTCCCTTCTTTTAATGTATGTGAATTAGAGGTGCAGCAGCCAATCAAGTAACAATGGTGCCAGTTCTCTGCGCTGCAACAAAAGTGTGCAATTTGACAGTAGATAAAATGCTAAGTACATATGTAGCTTTAAGTGCTGTGTAACACAAATAAAAATTAAGAATGTATTATTTACCAGAAAGTTAAATTGGCTTAGGAATAACGTTATCTTTGGGATTTGAGATAGTTAATTTGATGAAGTTTGAACCATTTTTTTTTAAATTCATGAAAGTAAGTAATTATATGGTGCAAGAACACCATATTAAAAATTGTACTAAAGTGCAGTTGTAAATGGGCTTGTTCATTTGCATGGGCCCTTTTTCACCAAGATACTTAATTCTACTTCATGTCTATGTTTTACCTTGTTAGCAGTCACATTGTTATCAATGAAAGAGAATCTTGATGGGCTGGGACGCATTCCTTGTTTAACATTGCATATAAATTGGCTTGATAATACCTAGGTCATTATCTATAAAATATGCATGGTCGCTTTTCTTAAAAATTACTACTGCAGGGGAGAAGAATCGTACTAGATCTGGATGTAACTCTAAAGCAGGAAAAAAATTAGCCTTAAATTTGAGAGCTAATATTGGCACATACTGTATCAGGAGCAATACATATACTGTCTGTGTAATATGTTATATGTGCATACAAACATGTGAATCACATGCATTTTATTGACTCTGACAGCAGAAAATGGGAAAGCTTAATCAAATGTAAAGGGATGAGGGCCTCTGACATTTTCTCAAAAAGAGAAAGGAATAATTTCTCAGTTTAAACTTCATGTTAAAGCATAGCTAATGTCAGCTCTGGACTGCAGTTTGAAATGTAGAAGCCTACTGTTGAATTAACAGAAATTTACTATTTTTTTAATTTAAGAAAAGTCTAGGTTTTGGATATCTCTGATGTTTGCTTTTTGGTTTTGTGAAACATTTATCATATATCTTTTTTTAATTCTCTTTTGTTGTTCTGTTTCAGCAGTTGAATTATTCTTGTCAACTTACCTAGAATTGCGTGTATATTAAAGATACTGCCTCTTAGGGAGATCTGCATTTACAAGAAGTACAGACAGGCTTCAAAACTAACAGTACGTCTTAACCTTTGCTTAACAGAATGAAGGCACTAGTTAAGGCTAGTTTATCTCATTCAGTGTTCTGTCTTGAATAATTAAAAGCAAAAGCATAACCCCTTGTTTATCTTAATGTATTGTTAGTGAAGGATCAAGATGAAAGGAATAATTCTTGTACTTTGTGCTTGACTCATTAGTTCCTGGCTGCAAGAGCACAGTTGCATCTCAGTTCTTGATTCTCTAAAGAATATATGAACAGATCCCTCGATATCTGTGAAAAGAGCAGGATTTGGGAAAGAATGTGAGTATTCTACAGATTCTTACAATGATGTAGGCTGGAAAGGAACCTCTAGGGGCTTTAATCCTATCTCTCACTCAGATTAGGGCCAACTTCAAGCAGTTGCTCAGAAAATTGCCCGGTTAAGTTTTCAGTATTTCCAAGAATAGAGATTTCACAAAAATCTCTGTCCTTCTCACTGGTCCAAGGTTTTACTGCTCTCATTGTGATTTACCCCCCACTAATACGTAGTTAGGCTTTAAACAAACTGCATCCTACATCTATTGACTTTTGCCCTGTTAACTGTGCAACTCCCATGAAGATTCTGGCTCCTTCTCTATACTGTGGCCTTAAGTTGTTAAAAGATAAATTAATGAATTTTAATTTGTGAAGTACCTGGTAATGCGCATAGTGTAATCTGGAATCTTTAAACCACTAGTGGTTATACCCTGACTACAAGTACTGGAAATGGCTGAGGGTACAGTTTTCTGTCCACAAGTCAGCTCTGGGTTACCTCTAGCACCATTTTTTTTGGTGGATGCACACTTGGTTCTAAGTGCAGTGAGGCCTTTTCCACAACCTAGGAGCAGCTTTGTGCATTTTCAAATGAGCTGTGATTTGTTGTAGAATGGTAGAACTTTTGCTTCTTTGAATTTCTTGAAATGTTTTTGAACATCAGATCAAATATCTGAAACTTTGATTCAGAATTTGACTTGGTTGCCTTGTCTGCTGATCCTGTCAGTTGCAGTTTTCTTGTGCACTAGTAGATTGAGGTCCTTTTTATGTCTAAGATGTGCTACATAGCTGAGGAGATTTGCCCATATGTCACATTTTCTTATTACAGATGGCAAACCAGTGTTTGTATGCTGAGAAGACTGTTTGTGTTTGTTATAACACTGCCAATGTGGTTTGGGTGATCAAACATCTTGCCCTCCTTTAATTCATAGGAAAGTGACGAGTACTTTTTTTATAAGGCATGTGGATCTACGACTTGTCATTGTATGCCGTTATCTCTTACTGCTGTTGTTCAAACAAGAGGTCAGCTGATTACGGAAGTGTTGTTTTGCCTTTACCTTTTGCCCTGGAATGTTGTTAACTAAAGCAGGGCTACCAAACATGGTGGTATTGTCATTATGCTGGAAGGATACTGGTTGGATTGCACAGAACTTTTTTCTTCAAATTAACTTTATCTTCTAACTGTCTTCTGAAGATTTGTTTGTTATATACAAGACTGTTTGCCTGGTCTTTTTAAAGCTAACACTAACAGTTAGGAATTTTTTTCTTTGATTTCAAGAAACAAGGGAAAAATTCTGAGGTATTTTACTTCAGGGTTTTATTCGGGGAGGGGCAGATAGGGGATGGGAACAAAATTGGATGAAAGTTTATGTGCCTTCAGTAGTTTTACATGTAAGGTTTTTTCATATCTGTTGCTGTTTGAAGTATAATCATACTATTTTTTGGGGGGGAGGGGGGAGCAGGAATGTATTTATATTGTTAAAAATGAATATTGTTCACTGACTATATAAGACATGAATTACAGCTGTTTCAATACAGACTTAATTATCCCTCTGTCTTTACCATGGCAGTTTTTGTCTTTTGTACTGCAATATGCAGGAATCCAAGCATAACCCATATTTCCAACTTCAAATAGCAATGAAGTGTTGTGTCTGGAGTAGTCGCAAAGAAATTAAATGATTCGATAGTTGGAGGTCCTTAACAGATGAAGAACGCTTTTACCATAGCAGGCTGTCATCACTGTAAGCAGTTTTTAATTCTTGGTAACTGTACATTGCTGATGAGTGGGAAGCTACCACTTATGTATTTAGTGAAATTTAACCACTTTCCAATTATTTTTGAGCATGTGTATTGGGCCTGGCTGAGCCCCACAGCATCCCTCACGGTGCTGTGCCTGCACTGGTAGCTGGAAAGGCGGTGGTAACACACCGGTGTTTTGGCTGCTGCTGAGCAGCGCTCGCACAGCACCAAGGCTGCCCCTTCAGCCTTCCCCCCGCCCCCATTAGGCTGGGGGTGGGTGAGATCTCGGAGGGGACACAGCCAGGACAGCTGACCCAAACTGACCAAAGGGATATTCCACACCCTATGACATCTGCTCAGGTATAAAAGCTAAGAGAAAGGAGGAGGAAGGAGGGGGGCATTTGTTTTTGGCAGTGTTTGTCTTCTGGAGCAACAGCTATGTGTACCGAAGCCCTGCTTCCTGGGAATGGCTGAACATCATCTGCTGGTGGGAAGTAGAGGGTAACTTCTTTTGTTTCCCTTCAGTTCCACACATGTGAGTTTTGCTATTGCTTAATTAAGCTGCCTTTTATCTTTGACCCACAAGTTTTTTTTCATCTTATTTTCTCCCTGCACTGTTCTGCGGAGGAGGGGGATGACAGAGCGGCTTGGTGGGCCGCTGGCATCCAGCCAAGGCCAATCCACCACAATGTTACCCACTTTCTGCAAAAGTTCACCCTAGAACTGCAGCAGCACAAGACAAAGGTAGCTAGCCAAGCAGATTCCTGCATCAGAACATAACTCTCTGACCAAAACCTGACTGTTCTGGTTTTACTGAGTAATTTTCCACAAAACTGAGTTTTCTGTCACGCTCCTTTCTAATGGGAAGACCCAATGCAAAGTAACCTTTACTTGAGACTACTATTGGTGGATGAAACACAGTGGCAAATGAGATCGCAATGTGAACCAAATGGTGTGAGAGAAGGCAAAAGGTTAATGGACAACGTTTAGTACTGCATTCAAGACACACAGAGCTCGGCTAAGAATTGCTGACATTCCCTCATTTTACATGATCTATTCATAAAAGTTGCCTTTCAGTTTATAAAAATTTCCATCTAGCGCAAGAAAATGCTGTAAATATTTGTAACATCATGCTTTGTTTTTCTCTTTAACCTGGCAAAAAGTGTTTTGGGGAACAAATGGAAGTGTAAGGTGTTTTTATATAAACCCCCAATTGTTTTGTATATTTCAATAAGCAACAGCTTTAATTTGTAAAGCATCTTCTGGTATTGCATAAAAAGGCTTCCATGCCTGTTGAGAGGACTTAAAGCCAAAAAGAAGATGCAATATTAAAGAAACCTGTTTTCTGACTGTGGTGTAGGTAGTTAATTTGATTTTGTTTATACTGCATTATATTATGTTTCTTTTAGGTTAGTGTATTTGCTGGCTACTTGGTCTATACCTGACTCTTTTCCTAACTCTAGGAACTTTAATTTTGTTCCATGCCTTTTAATAAATGCCATTACAGCTGTACTCACTTAAGTTTTCCTGTGTTCCTGTCTGATGTGTTTGTTTTTTTCTTGTGTTATAATTATGCAGCTAATTTTTATTTTACTTTCTTTAGCATGCATGACCATCTAAGCAAAGGGGTTTTTATATCGAAAGTATTTTAAGGGGACTAATGCAAATCTTCAACAAAAGTTGAAGTTCAGCAACACCTAAACTTCCCCCTGAGCAGGGCAGTAATTTTCATTTTCAGAACAGAAATATATTCTACAGCCCTGAGCCAATACAGCAGTAGAACACTGCTTAATTCTTTGAGACAGGGATGAGGGACATCAGGCCTTGGGGTCTCATCAGTAAGAATTCTTTTGTTTCTTCTCTTACCGTGCTGAACTTTTCTCTAGCCTTAGGATTCAAGCTTGTATCATTTGCACAAAGATATAAAAAAATGTAAATAGTAGCTGAAAAAGATGGTCAGCTTTCAGCTTCCTGTTTCTCAACTTCCTTGTCAATTGCTTTTCTGCTTGTCTTTCTGTGTATTACACAACACTAATTAGGCTCTTTTATTCTTGTATCCAAAATTTGAGATTGATGGTAAACAGGCAATAGTATTAAGCAATAGATACAAGTATGTGGATGATGTGGGGAGTGCAGCACCTCTTTCTGAGCTAAAATTCTCAACCAATCTGACAAGGATTAAATGTCTGCCACCAAGTCCAAGCCTAGCAGGTCTTGAAGAATCTGAGGTCTCAGACATGCACTTAATGACTGCCGGTGTCTCGGGATTAGGACTACAGCACTGATCAAATCTGTGCTACTACCAATCTCTGAATAAAGATGCTTTTGCAGGAACAAAAATCTAACTCAGTTTAGACTGTACTGCAACTTTCAGCAAAATGCTTATTCTCCGAAGGCTAGCTATGTAGTGCCCAAGTGTAACTCCTGATTTTGTCCTTGATACTTAAATATTTGCTGAGCATTCTGGAGAAATTACTAGCTCTTGGTGGCCAAAATGTGGCTTCTTTATTTATTTTGGCCAAGTCTGCCTGAGGAAGTGTGGTAGGAGAGTGGACTTCCTACCTGTCTTCTCCTTAATGAAAAAGTAAAACTTCCTCTTTAACCAAAAAATAAATACCATCTCAAATTCTTGTCTGATGCTGTTGTGCTCCTGTAATATAGTGGCAAGTAATTATTTTTCTGTAAGTAGTTAACATAAGTGTACATCTTGGAAAATAAAAAATCACTTTTAAATAGCATGGATATAAAATTTTTCATACCAGAATTTGTTCTGTTACTTACAAGCTGAGACAGAAAGGGCAGTAACTGGTGAATTTGCCAACGGATAAGATCTCATATGGTTTGGATCAGTCCCAAAAGATTACTCTACTGCCCCAGGGCTTGCCCATTTACAGAGCTGGAAACAGGACAATACATGTTATAAAAATAAACTAAAAATCCCCTCTTGCATTTTCCTTAAGTGTGCTTGGATATTTGGCCTTGAGTTCTTCAGAGTGTAACGGATGAGTATAAGTATGTGTAAACAAAAGGTATGAAAGTGGAAGTCATGTAGTAGAATATATAGGTGAGAGGAAGCATGGGAGGTATAGGCAGAGGGGAAAAGAGACCTCGGAGGAACGAATCCTCCCAGAGACCATTTGCAGACCAATGCCTTTGATGTTAAAAGATAAACTCTGCTCAGATGCTGCAAAAAACAAGGGAAATTGTCCATTGACAATGAGGACAAACCGCTTTAGTGTAGTGTAGGGTAGCAACATGAGTTGCCTGACTCCAAAAGGAGAGTAATACTTTCATCTCAAGTTAGTGATCATTCCCAGTCCTTAATATTTACTGCTTAGTCCAAGTAAGTTTATCAGGGACACCCTTTTAGATCTTGTTTTTTATTTCCAGTCTACTTCAAGTACAGCTGGTCAGTGTCCACCTGAGAGAATCTTAGCCTTTAATGCAAGCATTAAAAATTATTTGGTTGAAAAGCAAAGACTTATCTTCTGTGGTAGCTACATTAAATGTACTGTGTAAAGTAGTTTTCCAGCTATGATTTAACTGGTTCTGTCATGTGTGCTATATATTACTTGTATGAGGAAGGGTGTATAACAGTTTTTATTGAGAGTTTTGTATGTTGGATTTTTCCTGCTCCAGAGCCCACCTCGGTCTGAAAAGCCAGATTATTCCATGTTTGGAAAGTTTTTTTTTAAAAAAGAGGACTGACTGAAGGCTATTGCACAATGCAGCAGGCTAGTAGCTCTGTGCTTGGATATAGTTCCTATTTCTACCTTGTGATGGTGGTACCTGGTACACACCTAGAGAGCTTATTTGCAAACACTGTTTGGTGGCTAAGTACTGCCTTTAAAAACAAAAACGAAGCTTTTTTTAAAAAAAGCATTATCTTAACACAGAAATGATACAAGGCTATCTCAAAATACAAAGAAATTATGATAAGTCTTTTGTTCAGTACTATGAATTCCGTTGATGATCTGGGAAAACTGTAGCTCCATAAACTATTTTAGTCACAGCAATGTGGGTGGGTGCTTGGAGGGAGGGTTGGGGGTTCTTTTCTAATCAAAAACTTTCAGTTAAGTATTGACAAAAAGTTGAGATTGTCAGGTTTAGTTCTCCCCAAAGAGCATGGCAATGTCAGTCGCTGGTTTTTCAGCATTTCTAACCTGTTCATTCCTTCCCTCCCCTCTTATTTCCAATTCTCTCCCACGGCCAAATTGCTCAAAAGTAGTATGAGATTTAAAAGCAACAATACAGTGTGTTTAGCAAACTGTCATTCCTGTATGCACAGAATCTGACTCATCTGCTCAACAGATTGGGAAATACCTTATGAATTTTGTAACTATGGTTCCTCATTTTACAAAGCTGTGAGAGTAGTTTTTCTGTTTAAGAGCAAAGTAAGTTTCTGAAAAGGGTTTGCTGCCTAAGTACTATATCACTTCTGTTAACTGAAAGTTGTTTCTACGTCTTCCTTCATATATGAAGTTTGCTTGTGTTACATACTCTTTTCCTTTCTGTGTGTGTATGTTTTCAGCATGACTGGATGGCTTAGAATTCTCCCTTGCTGAGGCTTTGATTATCTTGCCAAAAGTATAAAGCATTCACGCTGTTTCTGTATGTGTTTCAAGAAGTTTACCCTCTTCCTCAGAGCCTTCATTAGTCTGTCAGATACTGAACTGGTCGAAGATTTTGATAGGAGACCTATCCCAACTATTGGGTGCCTTCCCTTTCAACAGTAATTGACAATACATTATGCTATTTGAGTTCCTGAGTTTAAACATCTCCCAGGATAAGATCTTTCAGTGTTGATTCATCCACAGGGATATAAAAGTTAATACATAACACCATGCTTCCTGATGCTAAGACTTGTTAAGGCATAAATGTCGTTGTCTTTCTGCGCTGGGTTGGCAAGTCACTGTCTGCCTGTCACAACATGGCCTGGGGTAATTTCACCTTCAGGGCATGCTATGTATGCTTGCAAGATTCCCAAAGTACATCCTGGAACTCTTTATAGAGCCCTTTATTCAGGATTCATGCAGGACTATGACTGCTGCTTCTGTAATTGTTTTTCTTTGAGGAAGGTATTCAGTTACTGTGCATCTTTTTCTTTAGCTGTTACACAAGCTGCTTATTCTACAGGGCTTTGATTCTCTCAACTTTATATTATGGGAAGATTATATTTTTCACTTAGTTTTTATTTTGATGCATCAGATTTTAATCAAGGCCCTTGAAAAATACCCCCTGGTGTTTTAAAGACTGGAAGGAAGTGTAAAATCACTTAACCTGGATCTTAATGCACAGTGTTATATTATTAAGACACTTATAAATTAGGATATTTGGTTTACGTACTGTATAATGTCACAGACTACTTCAAATGGGTATGAAATAAATTCTGTAATTGTAATTAGACAGTGAGTTGATGTACATAGCAAGAAAAAAATACTCAGCCTAGCGCGGAACTCAACAGACAGTAACCATTTAGTTCCCACAGACTTACATTATTCAAATCTCAAGTTCTTCTGGTGTATAGAAAGTTCTCCAAGAAGGCAAAAAGAGGATTAAGTGTGGGAGTAGCTCAGTAACTACTCCTTAGAGATGCGTAGTAGCCATATGTTGCCCATATCAAGTTCTGTTGTGGAGGGAGAGAGAAGTTTTTTTAATGTTTGCGGCTTTTCTATATACTTTTCTATGTAAGATTATATTTTTAATGGACTTTTTTTTGCCTACAGATTTAAAGGTTACAACTGACAATGCATTGCAAGACAAACTTTGATTTCTTCTGCAGATTGATCTATGGGTATTTTGTGTATTCAGACAAATTTCATTTGTCTCAGTTTCCCTCTTCATGATATCATCACAGGAGTTTTGAGAGGAATGTTGTGCATGATCAAAACCAGTTGCAATGCCTCTTCTGCAACTCAAAAATGTATTTTAATTACAGGATCAGAAAAGTAGTCTAGGTAAAGCACTTACTGGTGCATTGTATGCTTACTGATTGCCTTGTCCAGATTAATTTTGGGGGAATATTCTAGAATGCAAGTTGCCCATGCATTCCTCAGGAGGATAAGCTACAATAGATTTAAAACATGCCCAAAATTTTTATTCTGGATCTTAAATATTTACTGTAGGTCCAAGTGGTCGCTTTTATACACTTAGTGATCCTTCTATGCTTATGATTCTAAACATGATTATGTAAGTGAAAGTTGAATTGTTTTGAGTAAAGATTTTGTTGTTGTTTTGAGTAAAATATATGCTCAGAAATCTGGATTCCTAAGAACTGGAAAAGCTGCTGTTTGAGAAATGTTGTGCTGGATAGATCTGTCATTCAGAGGCCAGCAGAAAAGGACAGTTCATATGCAGTATATTTTAATTTCATGATAACCTGCAATAAAACACTTGCGTTGTCATTAAGGAGTGTTTTTTTCTGTACGAAGAGGAAAAAAATAACCGTAAAGGCAGAGTAGGTTATTTCTGAATTTCATCATTTCCAAGATGTAGCTATTATTTCTTAGGTACAAGGTAAATTAATAATGTCTATAGATGTTCCTACAGTTCTAATACGTATGTTGTGACGGAGGGAAGACACAGTCACCCAATATGAGTGATCAGCAGACTTCATTTATTGTGCCTTACAGTCACCTTTTATGCCTTGCTATAATTAGCTCATACATATTACAAAAGTTAAGCTCATTATTGGTTAGTTGCCTAAATACCAAGCCTGCCCCTAGTTTCTCTTCTGTAGTTTTCTGTTCCCACCTGCAACATTCTTTTCCCACCAAAATCTTCCTGTTACTGTGTAACAAGAACAGCCGAAGACAGTGTATTTTTGCTTTACTTCAGATAAGCTGAGAGCGATGTGCATTTCTGTCCAGCCAGCTAGACTATGTTTATGTGAACTTTTTCAGCTAGCCAGTTATCCACATACGTAGACATCTCTAAGTGTTTTTCTGCCAGCAATGCTTTGTTTTTTTCAAATATCTCACCATAACACTGATCACAATTAAGCAATAGCTTAGGTTCAAATACATTTTCCCTGTTCCCTAGCTATTGTGCCATCTACGGTGACTTCCTGCCTAAATTTTCAGATTAAAGCAGGAGTGATTACATTTAAAGAACAGTTTAATTTTGGAAGTATCTTCATTTGGAAATTCTTTAATCCTAGACAGTGCTTTAAAAAAAAAAATGCTCTAAAAGCCAACAAATACATGTTTCAAATACTTGTGTTTTTGTGGACTGACAAGCAGTATCCCAAGGCCAGTACATACAAAAAGGCATTTTCAGGCACAGACCCTTTATCAGAGATGTACGCTAATCTCCCTCATTTTGGGTCTACATAAAATGAAACAATTGACAAGTCTAGTTGTGTGAGTCTTTTCCTCCAAATTTTTAGGACTCTTGAGAATGTGAACACCTGTCTCCCAAATACTTTCTTTTGCTTTTATAGAGAAGTTTCCGTCATCTTCCAGCATAACTCTGATCCCTAATTTTTATTTAGGTACTATTGACTGACATGTACTGTGTTCATGGTGGGGAGAAGCAGTCAGTAGACAAATCCCAGTAAAGGTCAATGATTTTGTCATTTAGCTACTGTATTTTTGTGGTGCAGTAACAAATGTTCAGTACTAGACAGAATTCAACCTTTAATTACTGTGGCAAGTAGTCTCTTGTTGCCAATCAATTTCTGGACAGCAGCATTATTGATAGACTTGAAGAGTCTTGTGGGAATATTGTAAACTATTTGAAGATAAACAGGGCTGTCAGCCTTGCAATTAATATTAAAAAAAACCCCCAACAACAAAAACCAAACAAAAAGCCCCCAAAGCACCAACTAGGTGACCTTCTATTGCCCAAGAAATGTCAATCTTATGTCTTTATTACAATTTATGACAATATAACAAATGTCATCACCCAGGTTCTTTTTCTTTTCTGATTGCCAGTAAATGAATTGAGTTATACCTAATCAAATTTTGAAGGACCAAAGAGCAGACCTCATGCTGTGTTGTAACCAACAAAAGCACCCTCTTTTTGTATGCCAAACATGAATGCATAATGGTATGAAACTGAAATCCAGCTCATCCTGCTGGCTTTGTGTTCCCAGAGTCTAAAAATGCAGTAACTTGAGGTGCTTTCTAATTAAGATAACAGTTTCTTTTAACTGGATAAACAGCATGTGAAAGCTGCACTGCCTACAACTCAGGGAGTGAAGGTCAAGGTATTTACTATGAAAGGCTTGGTTATCAGATTCTTCTCTTGCCCATTACAAAGTGTTGATGCAAATATGAGATTCCTAGGTGGCAAGAAACAGTTGGTCTGTAGGGAAAGAAGCTGTGGGAAAAGAACCCCCAGGTGCCTGAAAAGGTAGAGGAGAACTGCTTATAGTGTCTAGTCAACATTTGATTTTGCCTTCTTATAAGATATGTGTATGGATTTTTTTTATTTTCATAGATAATATAGTTTGACAAGTGCCAGTATTTCACATTTAATGATTATAGGACTTCTAGACTGATCTTGCCTCAAAATACAGCAAAGCTAATGGTAAGAGAGGGATAATACAGTCAGTGGGATTTGGTTTTCTTCCTGTACCTATAAAAGAAACTATAATTCACTGTTGACTTATCTATTTGTTGTTATTAAGATTTGTGCAGCTGCAATAGGAAGACCAGCACCTCTGTGGATAAGCTTGGGGAGCCTAGCAGAGCAGGAAGCATTAAGCTCATTGCACAATTCTTTCTCTTCTGATTTTAGCAGTTATTCTAGGATTAGTCTGTTCATCTATCTGGAGTTAAGAAAGTGACAAGACTTTTTTTTTTTTTTTTTAATCCTGTATGAAGGGGGTGCTGTTACTCTTTTTTTCTTTACTTTTCCTTAGTGACTTTCTGCCTCTCTCAACTATTGCCTTCCATCAGCATAGCCCTCAAAACAATGACAGAGCTTGTGTATGATAGCATGGAACAATCAGAAGCAATGACTAGTCAGCAGCCTTCTTCCGTGAATATTCCAAGATCCAGCAACATTAGGATGCTGCCCCATAAAGTGATTGACACTAAGTCCTTGTGGTTTACAAATTGGAGCAGACTGTGGTGACATCAAAGTTTCTATCTGAGAAGTTGACATTGCAGCATCTCATACCCACTTATATAGTATTAAGCCTCAACAAACCTATGTAGGAATATTACCTCAGTTTCACATTTAAGTGGGGGCGAGAAGTGAAGAGAGGCAGAAAGGGGTTATCTTATCAAAGGTCACAGTGAGTTTGTGGCAAAGCTCAGTTTAGGCTCCTACTCCTATGCTAAAACCCACAGATAGCAGCCCTTTTGCTCTGTAGAACTGCTTTTCTGATTAGCAGCAACTGTCAGCAGGCTTTATCACCTACCGTGCTCTAGCTACGAGATGTATATGGCATGCTCTGATGTCTGTTTCATCCAGGGCCTATCCTCCAGGGAAATTGTATAGGAGCATTCAATATTTAAGGTTCAAGTTTAGGTATCTCTCACTAATTCTTTTGCAGAAATTCTGCTTCTTGACTTCATTTGTCAGGAGTTGAGACAGTGTCATAGGGGCATCTAAGAGTACAGACAGAATTGCTGCAAACAGCTTGAGAGGTAGTATTTCCTTTGTAGCAAAAGTCATTACAAGAAGATGCTTTTCTTCCCTAAAAAAAAAAAAAATAAAAATACTGATGCATTTTCATTAGAAGCTGAAGAGGGTAAGCCAATTTTTCAGTTATTTCTGCTTCACAATTGCTGTGCTTATTCTGGAAATTAAGTGGATAACCAGAAACCAGTTATTAATCTGATTAAATAGGCAAGAGAGGCAGAATTCAGATGGAAGGAACCTTCCATCAGGTTGTAGTTACTCTTTTCATTGATAGCTGGAAAGAAGTGCTTGGTAGCAATATGTCTGAGAATGCAACTGCATTATGAATAGCTGAGTTATCTGTTAACAAGGATGAATTACATTTATTCACTCTGAAGATGTTTGCTGTGTCTTTAAAAATATGTTTGCTGAAAAAGCCATTAGTATCAAATATTTTGTCTTTATATGTAAGAATATGTAGCATAATCTATGCCAAACATCCTTACAAGAAGAATGTGTTTTAGATGACATAGTAACATTCACTTTCTGCAAAGGAGACAGAACAAATACAGACAGCTGGGGCAATGTTTAATCCTGCTTGCCTTTCTGATTTTCAATTATCTCCATTTAGACAGCTGCAAGGAAAAAACTGCACAGGAAACTTCCAAGTGTCTCTGGATATATTCAATTGCTTTGACCATCGCAACTATTTTCTTTATCACAAAGAAGAGAAATGGAAGCAAATAGTGGTACAGATGCCTTCAGGGTAGTGAGATTTAATTCTGGCAGGGACAAAGGAAACATTCTCATTACAAACTAGGTCCTTCAAATTTGACAGTGGAAACACCCTGTCAAGAACAGAAAATCTATGTGAATATTATCCTGTATTTTCATTACACATTTTGCATGAATTACACTAGATTTGTCTAAGCTGTAAGGATCAGCATGTTGGGACACTGATCTGTCTTACCCTCCTGAATCTTTGTCTTCCTAAATGAATTAGCTGACAACCTGGGCAGGTGACGTCAGGGCACAAGTGATCTATGACTCATGTCAGTGGCTGATTCAAACCTGGGTCCAGATCATTGTGCTGGTTTTGGCTTTTGGGAGTCTGTTGTGAACTGAAGAAAGACGTAACAATTTAACTAAAAGTTAAATTCAACCTTAGATTACCATTTTCAGATTACAAAGCGAAGTACTGGAACAGATTGCTTAGGAATGCTGTGAATTTTACATCACTGTCACTATGAAAAACAAGTTAGACAAGTATGTCAAGAATCATTTATGTAGAGTTGATCTTGTAGAACAGAAAACCAGAAAAGATGACCTCTCAACATCTTTTATGACTGTGCTTTGAATTTAGATATGGAAGCAACATGTATGTAAAGTAGCCTTTGTGTGTCATTTTAATTATTTGGTTCTGAAGTATGTCTTAAACAGCAACTAATGGGCTGTTTAAGACATCCGAGACTGGAACAAAACAAGGTTTGTTTCAGTCTGCATCCTGCATTTTCTTCAACTGATACACTTCCTTGTTACTTTCTTTAAAGAATGTTTATATTGCTTTTTTAAAAACTTGTTTTCTTTATAAATATAATGATGTATTTCTTCAGGCCTCCTGCCAAAGATACTTTGCTGTTTGCTGTGTGAGGTGTTTATAATTATGAACAGGTGTTCCCACTACTTTTTATAAAAAGAACAGTAGAAATTGCACTGATTACTGGGTCTGCAACTCAGTGGGGTGCTAAGGGAGAGAAATTATTTTCCATATCATTTTTAATATGCTGTGCAGAACAATTGCTCTCTGAATCATTCTGTATAAACTACATGCCACCATTGAGAATGAATGCCTCCAATGTCAGTAATTTAAGACAGAAATATGTAGTATTGACATCTGTAGCTTGTTACTCCAAAAGCAGGGCTGCTTGTGATCTAACTGGCCAGCGCTGAAGAATCAGGTCACTTTGTACCCTGGTCAAGATGAGTAAGGGTAGCAGAAGCTGGATAAAAACGTATACACTTAAGCAGGCAGAACAGTAGTTAAAATACACAGGGACAGACCAACTTACATAAATAAAAGTAAATAAAGCTGATTGTTTTATGAAACTGGGGTTTGTTTCTGTTGAAATCAGACACAGATTGGTCTTTGTCGTGGTAGCGCACCAGGAACCGGTGGGGCTTGTGTCACTCAGATGCAGTGGTGACGGAAGCCTTGTCTGTGCTAGCACTAAAGGGCACTGACGTAACGCCAATGCAGCCAGTGAGCAAACCTCTGTCAGGAGGGTCCCTGGTGGCCCCTGGTGCACATCAAACGTGCCTGGATCCATCTTGCTGTTGGGCTGCCCCCATTCATCTCCTTGGCACTTCCCTACTGGAGTCACTGGGCGATGGCAGCTGCAAACACCCCCCCTTAGGCCACGCTCTGAAATTCAGGCTGGCAGTGCTGCAGGACCACCAGGAGCTGTCGGAGGGTCACCGTCCCCCGCAGCAGGAGCCTCCCCAGGCAGCACTGCCGGTACCGGTGACAGCACAGCTGTGGGCTTCGCCGGCGCCGCGGCCGAGGCCTGCACCGAGGAAGCGTCGCTCAGCGGCAACCCCGAGGGCCGGTGGCGTGTGGCCCCCCACCCCCGCGCCTGAGTACCGCGATCGGTGCCGACCCCGCCGAGCGGGGGGCAGCCCCCCCTGGCCCCTGCTCTCCGGGGTGCGGGCCGGGCCAGGGGGACCCCCCCCCGACGGCGGTCAGGGAGCAGTGCGGCTGCCGCGCACAAACGGGCGTAGCCGCCTTCCCCAGGGATGGCAGATAACCCTTCCCGCCACATCTCCGGGCCCCGGACCCCGGGCCGGCCGCTACCGACCGCAGCAGCCCTTATCGGCTCTGCCACCCGCCCGGCCGCGGCGGAGGCGGTGTCCTGGGGAAGGAAAGGGGCAGTGCCAGGGAAGATGTAAGAAACCGAAAAGGGAAGAAAAGCGAGGGTTTTAGGGCGAGGGATCTTCGGCCGAGGGAGGAAAGGGGCCTCGCTGAGGGCAAAGCCGGGGGGGGGCCGCGGGCGCGGCGGCGGCGATAAGGGCCGCCAGCGGGTGCCCCCGCCCCGCCGGGAAGCAGGCGCTAGGGGCAGCGCGACGCCCTCGGCCCGGGGACCGCGGCCTCCCGCCCTCCCCTCGGGCCGCCCTCCCCTCTCCTGGCCGCGGGGAGGATGCGGAGGCAGCGGGGCCACACAGCACCTAGGGGCGCGGAGGCGGCGGCGGGGACATGAGTCCGGGGGGCGGCCGGGCGCTGGGGCCGCTCTTGCTGCTGCTGCTGCTGGCGCTGCCGCAGTGCGTGGGGCGGTGGCGGGGTAAGTGCGGCCGCTCCCCGGGCCCCCGGCCGCACCCGGCGCCGGTCGCTGCGGGCCGCGGCTGGGCCGTGAGGGCGGCGCCCCTCGGGCGAGGCGGAGAAGGCGCGAAGGGGACGGCGGCGGCGGGACGAGGCGGGCGGCGGCGGGAGGAGCGCGGCCCGGCGGTAGGCGCCTGACCTGCCGGCACGGCGGCAGCCGGGCGTTGGTGGTGAGGTGGAGGCGGTGGCGGGCCGTGGTGGGCGGCTGCCCGGCGAGTGGTGAGGGCCATGGCGGCAGCGACCCCCGCACCTGCTGGGCGAGAGGGCCTGGCTGGGGCGGGAGCTGCGCCTGAGGGAGGGCTTGGCTGGTAGGGCTGGAACCGTGTGGTGACTTCGGTGCCAGAGTGAAAAATGTTATGGTACTAAGGGTAAGTAAGTCGTAAAGTTTCATCCGTAGTGGTCGGGGCTGGGGGGGGTGGGGGTGACGACGATGACACGAGCCGTGTGTTATCTCCCGGAGCAGCAATCTGAGGAGGACACTCCCATGCCTTATCAGAAGATTGAGGTATCATGAGGAAGTTCTTACTGTGGCTGTGCGTGAATTTATTTTTCTGATCTAGGTTGGCTGCCGTTGCATGCTGACAGTTGCCTTCTGTCCCTGTTAGGAGCACACACTAAAGTATATAAAAGCATTGAGAGTTAGATGTAGGAATCAATGATGCTTCCCACAAGTCTGAAGGCACTCGGAAATGCCCTGTGAAGTAGAACTGAAATGCTGCGTGTGGAAGAGCAGTTTTATCACAGTGGTAAATTTGGTGCATAAAAAAAGCTGGCTGGAGTGTTTAGCTGCCCTCTCCTTCCAGTTACAGTTATGTATGTACACACTGTGTAAAGTTAGGCACAGTTTTGTCAAAAGCTGCTATATATGCAGTGACATTTGTATTCTGTAAGAACTGCACCATCTTTATCAGTCTTTGCTGTCTTAGAAGAGTGAAAATTTCCATACAGCTATGTGCGGCCTCATGAGATAACATCAGCATGTGCAGTATTAGTTTGATCTTTTAAAATGTAATAAGAGTGTAAGCATATCCATGCTTTGTCTACATTCAAGCCATCCGTTCTGAGGTTTATAATTTGGAAAGTCAGTGCATGTATGAAGATAACAAAAAGAGCTTTCAAAAATGGAGAGAAATGCATGTAACACACTAGAAGTATGAATACAAATGAGAGAAGCTCATATTTTATTACAGTCTCATGTATATTTATAGCCCTATCAAATTACAATAAATTGGGTTGTATATGATATGCTGCTAAACTACTTCTAATATAAAATGATTTCTAAAATGACTTTATTATAAGTGAAGTCACTGAAACCGTAAGGTCGTTGTAATGCCAGGGTGAAAAGTCTTATGTTAACTGAGGAGAAATTACTTTCACTGACTTTAAGTCATTTTCCTCCTGGAAGCATTCGCAACATCATTTTTACGAATAGCATTTATACCATATGCATGTTGATGATACAAAATACAAGTAGATGGATAAATAGCCCAAATGTCTATGCGTAAGTAATAGAAACAATAGAATAAATAAGGAAACAAAGACAAAAGGGAAAGAAAAGGAATATGGAGAAAAGATCAATGTTGGATGAAGCTGTTTATTATATGTCTCATAAGCCTTCCTAACTGCTGAAAAGCTGATTTGCTTGTTGTCAGAGACTAGATGGTTGGAGACAACTGGTGTAGTTATTTTGTTTAATCCTTTCTGTTTATTTTTTATCTTTGGTCTCTGAATACTACGGCTGTGGTTTTCTTGCAAATTTGAAAACGGGGTGGGAGGAGATAGCGTTTTATTCTATGTCTTTTAATCTGGATGTTATCCTCCATTCCTTGCCAGTTACCCATACCAGACCACCATTATGGTCCGCTTTAAAACAGAGCAAAAAAAAGTAACTGTGTCTTTCTGTTCTTAAAGCAGTTGTGAACAGATCCATTCCAGATGTCTGTGCAACTTGCCACATTCATGCTACATGTCATCAAATTGAAGGAAAAAGTGTCTGCATCTGTAATTATGGATTTGTAGGCAATGGAAGAACCCATTGTCAAGGTAGGCTGCCTGTTCATAAAATGGCAAGAAAGTACATTCCTAAAATGTTCTTTCTTGAGTAATATTATTGAATTTTTCAAAACACGGTAAAAGCTTTCTTATTTCCTGGCAGAATTTCCAAAACAGATAATAGGTGTGGATTGTTTTCTCCATGCACTGCCCCCTCCCCTCCTGCCCAGCTATCCATGAGCTGTACTTTACTTGTACTTGATGTAAATATAATTTTGTACTTAGTTGCTTAACTATTTTATTCAGTTTCTGCTATATAGTGAAGGATTTAAATTAATTTTGTCTTAGAAAATGTAGGGGTTTACCAAACATTTACTTCTAAAACATAAAGTACTGGAATGGTTTATTTAATATTTTTTTATCCTAGCTTCAGGAATAGAAACTAAATATGATGGGCTTCACTTAATTCTTCTTTTCAACCTATGCTTCATTGAACTGAAAACTAGATAATAAAACTGACAAAAGTAGCACATTTTTACTGATTTTTCTAGTTCTGGGTAACTAAAAATTAATTTCAGAAGTTGAAGATCTGTTCTTAACAGCGTGCATATATACACAGATATGTTAGGTGTGTCTGTTACACGAAAAGTGTTGTTCAGCATTGTTTTACTACTGTAGCTGATAAGTCCTTTTAATCCTCTCTCATACATGACAAATCAGTATGTAAATCAAAGGATGATGTCAAATGCTGTGTCTGAGTGTAGGTAATAGCTTACCACTGCTTAAAGGCGAAGGTTTTCCACCTCTTATCTCTTCCACTCCATCTCTTCCCCTTCTTTCACAAGCCCTGGCACCCACTGGGCCCTGCACAGAATTCAGTTTTCTCATTATTGTGGGAGAAAGCAAGCTGTATATTTTGCCATGTTAATTCTCTGCCAGTTGGGTAAGGTCAGCACAAGCTTCATCAAGTGCTGCAGCCAGTGTATGCCACAAGGAAGAGCAGAGGTGGAGAGCAGAGCCCTCTGGTTTCAACAGCTCATAGGTAACTCAGGCTGTGTCATGAAACTTTATTCACAGTTTCACCCAGAGACAACCACCTCTGTTGGTGTAAATACTCCAAATTAGTAGCAGTGTATACATCCCAAATAACTTAGACAAAGTCAGGAGAAGTCAGATTTCACAGGAATGAGTGAGGAGGGAAGGATACTCTACTCTTCTTAAGCTCTTTCTACTGTGTTTTAAATGTGCTGACAGATAAAGATGAATGCCAGATTGGAGCCAGCAAGATCTGTGGAAATCATACATTGTGTCATAATACACACGGAAGTTTTTACTGTGTTTGCCTTGATGGATACCGAGCCTCCAACAACAACAAGACATTTATTCCCAATGATGGCACTAACTGTACAGGTAGACATCGTGAAGGAACTTGAGCACCAGGAATCCAGAACTTACTACTGCACAAATCTGTTTTTCCCTGTCACTTTATAACTTGCTTTCCGAAACTGTATCAGAGCACTTCTTGTGGTGGAGGCAGACAGTGATTTGACATCTAGTTTCTAACAGCCATGAATTAGTTCCATTTTGCATTCTTTGCTGTGTTACAAATTAATGCTTCACAGTCGCATTCAAGTGATAATCTTTCCAGAAGAAGCAGCTAGATTAGAGAAAATAAGATGACCCCTATCTTTCCCCCAGAATGTCATACGTATGTTTACTGTAGAATTAGCCAGCTCCTTGTTATGGTGGTAAACTGTTGCAGCTGATTAAGATACTTGCAGACAGGAAGTTTTTCTGGGGTTGTTGTAGCAGGAGGTAACGCTGGAAACTACTTGGCAGGTAAAACAGAAACAGTTGAAAAGAAAGCTTGCTACAAAACTGAGAGTCTCCTCCTTCCAGATGCTTGGACACCAGGCAATGATAAGCTCCTTTGTTTCCTAGAAAAGCCATCACAAGCTACATAGAACCCATTATGAAATGTTGTATTTGTTTTAAGCTTGGGTCCTAGATTAGCTAATTAAAAAAAAACAAACCCCAAATTATTACTAAGTTTGTATATATTTCTCTGAATTTTTAGATATAGATGAATGTGAGGAGTCTGGGCTCTGTGGTCCCAATGCAAGCTGCATGAATACTGAAGGAAGCTACAAGTGTTACTGCAATGATGGTTATAAATTAGAAAATGGAGAGCATTCTTTTCATCCAGATGAAAATATAGTTTCATGCAAAGGTGAGAGTCTTTGGATGCTGGTTTTGCTATTAGATAAAATCAGGTCTTATGTGATATAATAGTACCTGCTCTGACCTGTGCTTTTAAGTCTGCATGGCAGAAGCCCTCTCTGTGGACTTTGCTTGCTGTATGAGTTTTTATTTCTTGGGTTCAGTTTGTTCCAGTGGTGTGTGGATGGTAGGGTCGACACCAGGTATGATTTCTACAGGCTCTCAGCAGTGGTTCGGTTGTGTAGGGTCAGAGAAGCTTAATAATGCTCTGAAGGTGATGTAGTTAGTTTCTGAATAGGAAGAAAGTGTGGTATAATCCATTTGCTTATATATTCACAGTGCATGAAGGGGAAGGGCAGAGAGGATAAACAGCTGGTAAGAGAGGTCATAGGAATGAAACAAGTCTAGTGGAAAGGAATAATAAAATAATAGTTTAGCTATTTATTACATACTGTGGCACCTGCATAAATAAACTTTTCTGTTTATCTTGCCATAACAACCAAAAAAATTTCAGTTTGAATCTGTTCCTCCTTTCTTCTTAGTGTAGATTCTCACAGATGCAAAGTGCTAGCAGTGTAAGCTGTAGTTGTCTAGAGTATGTAATGAACCCAGGCATCCCAGGTGGAAAGAACTGCCTTGATTATGTCCAGCTCTCATTTCTGAATTATTGCAAGGACCATCAGTAAAGCTCACTGCCTGTGGTCCATCCAGTTTTTCCAGCTGGAGTGCTCTGCTTCATTTTGCCAAAATCACTGATAATCCTGCTTATCTCACAGTCTGTGTCACTTGCAGAGTTGGACAAAGGAGCTGAAGGTGTGTAGCTTTTGTATGCAGGCTGGTTCAGTGTGATGAAGGAATTGAGGACCGCATTTCATTTCAGTGCATCCACAGTGCTTCACTTTTTCCATGCGCAGGGAAATAAGGCTGTGCATTGGGGCCTGAAATTTTCCTCTGGTGTTGAGGTACCATTCAGTCATTGATGTAACGAGACTGGCACATGTAAAGCACCATCACATTGCAGTGTCTTCTCTTTGTTGTTGTGAATGGCTCCAGCTGTATGTTAGTAAAGATTTAGATCCAGTACCTGGATCCATGTGCTCCTTCAACTGTGGCCAGTACAACTCTTCAACTCTAATAGTCTACCTTTTTGGCGACCCCTCAGATTCATCAGATTTGGTGTAGTTTGTGACGTGACCATCCAGTTTAGCCCATTTTAAAGTGTTTTTTGGTTGTGATTATTGTACTGTGAGTTCTTTTGACCCAGTCTCTTTGCAGAAATTGGATGTGGTTCACCTCCTGAAATGAAGCATGGCTACATTGTAGGGAACTACAGCTTGCTACCAGGAAGTGCAGTTCATTATGAATGTAAAGAAGGGTTTTACAGCAACGAGGGGAAGTTCTCATATTGCACTGCAAACGAAACTTGGGAACCTTCCACTTTAAGCTGTAAAGGTGAGAAGAGTCTTAAATCTTTCTTAAATTCTTTAAGGGAGTTTATGCATAAGAGGAAGTGTGTTTGTGAGACAGTCGACTGTTTCCTCAGTCTGAAGGGTAATTTTCAAGATCTGGCTATTTGCAAAAAAAAAAAAAAAAAAAAAAAAAAAAAGATAAAATTGTGCCACCTCTTCTTGTTAGTGTAGTGTCATTTTTGATGCTGATTCTTGTGTTTTTATAGATATTGCAATGTGTCCTTCTGCCTGTGAACCAAGGCCTAGAAAACTAGATTTCTGTAGCCTTTCGTGGGAAAAGCTACTGAGTTGGAAGGCATCAGTGACCTTTCATGAAAAGGAACAAATTTTCTGACAGCTTGTGAAATTTTTTTCCAGGGGTTGACAGTAAAGAGAGGTGTCATACCACCCCTCATCTCTGGATAGCCTTTGTGATTTTAAAAGCATTTGCATGACCACATTTCCCATGACCATCTTTGAAACTTCCACTTGCTTTGGTGTTCCAATTGCCCATTCTGTTGAAGTATTGCTGCTTACAAGTGAAGGATTATCTGTTCCTCTGCGTATTTAGAAAGTCTATACATTAGTTAAATGACACTTGAAGTGCTAGCTAAGAGAAGCTACAGCATATAACAATTCTAGGAGGGAGAACTGTCATTATCACTTAGGGAGGAGAGTTCCTTCTCTCAAAATACAAAAGCCCTCTTGGTTTCTAAAACTTTCCCATTTTCTAACTAACACACAGACACACACACACACACATGAAAGTGGATAGAAATGTGAGGTTTGTATGTGTGTCTATGGGAAGTGAATACATTAGAATAAAGATGCTAAATCACTGTGGCTGAGAAAAGTGAAATATTAAATATCACCAGAAAATTAATAAGAAGGAAAAGATAAAACAATACAAAATTACTGACATAAAAAATAAAACAGTTGAAATGCCAGTTTTCTCAAAAAATAAATAAAGGACAAGGAATCTGAAAACAAAAATGAAGTGCCCAAAGTCTCAAGAGGTCTGTAAAGAAAGCTTGTGGGATGCAGTCCTTATGAGTTGTTGGTACATTTGTTTTATATTAATATTCTTCAGTGATTGCTTTTTCATGTAGTTTTTTATATCTACAATCAAACAGTAGGCCAGGTCAGAGTTTCTGAACACATCTGTCATGGTTAATTGAAATAAAATACATCAACCACCAAGAAACAGCCCACGAATCTGAAATGACAAACCTATTTCCTCTTGGTATTGCAATCTCTTTTCCTGGACCTCAGTTAGGACTTCTCTTTTTGTAAAACCATCAGGTCTGATTTTTTTTTCTTTTTAATAGTGGCAAAGGCACCTTTAAATAGTTCTTTAAATTCCGAGAATTTTCTTGTTAATTATTTATTGCTAATTCAATAATTTCTTCTGGCCAGGTGTAATGTCTTCTTTTTCAGAAAAAGCAGTGTTTGTCTTTTGTCTTCCTTCTTATTGTGATATAGGAGTTTTGTTTATATAGTCATGATGAAACTGGCCATTGAAGGTAGGTCAGACTCGGTAAGGTGTGTGACCTAACATCAAGGTACTGTAAGTGGGGCAGATCTCCTTGTTTTATTTAAATGTAAGTGTATGGATGTAACATGTCTGTGAAGAGTATAGCTTCCCTGGAATATTAATAAAAAAATTGTCTTCAGATGAAGTAAACTGTTGAATGTGATGTTGTGTCATGCTAACGTGAGTGCCTTTTAGATGGCTTAGAAAATACCTTAGAAAAAGGACATCTTGTCAAACAAATTGCTTTTTGGTACTACCTGCTTTGTTTTATGCATTTGTAATTGACAACTTGGCATGTTTGTGAATAGACCAACTATTACAATATGTTTTGAACATCATGTAGACTCTGGCTTTAACAGGAAGCTTTTGTATTGTATGCTGTAACCTCTTCTATGGTTTTGCCTTTCTTGGGTCCTTGTGCACTTTTTAGAATTTTACTTCCTAAAGGCAGTTTCTGCTTGTCTGTCTCCCTCTGACTGTTGCTTTCTTCAAACGATACAGAACCAGCTTGCCACTTGTAATCAGGATTGTAAAAGCAGGAGAATCTTAAAGATTAAAGAAAAAAAAAAACCAAACAAAAAAACAAAACCAGGCCATTTTCTCTATATTAGCAGCCAGGCTGAGGAAGGA